>NC_092051.1:105790924-106123215 GCF_003086295.3 Arachis hypogaea
TACCACTAATTCTCTTTTTGTTCCTCTCCTTGCTGGTGGTTTGGGAGTAGCTTTCTCTTTTTATTTATTAGTGGCCATCCTGAAAAGGGAAAAAAGAAAGTAACTTTGAATTCAAAGGAATAGAGTAAGGAAGAGGATGGTATAGGTGATAATCAATGCACAGAAAAGAAGGATGTCGTTAACACATGGTCATGACTACATGTGAAAAGTTCATCAAAGGAAATAAAGTAAGTGCATTTTTTGGTAATTAGATGCAGGATGTTTATTGGCATGCTGGCAAAGGCATGAGTAGCATAGATCAAGCATTAATTACTTAAATATGTTATCGCTCGTAACAAACTGTCCATCACGTTTATATTGACAATTATTTTCAATGAATAAAATATGAAAGGGGTTTTATGAGAAACAGGCATTAGAATAGTAGAATGGAATAATCTGGAAAAATGCAAAATGCCATATGGGCTTTTTCACAAACACATAGCATGCATGATGAATAAGCTATTGAAATTATTAAATTGAACATGCAAGCCACTCTTAAAAATTAATATATAATTACCAAACAATTTTGCAACAATCCACAAGCATATAATAAGGAACAATGACCCAAATAAATTTCTAACACCAATTAAAAGAAAAAGAAAGAAAAAGAAAACATGGATAAGGAAAGTAAAAAGAAAAGAAAAGAAGAAAACATAAAAATAAAAAGGATAATAGAAAAGTAAGGAAGGAAGAAGAAAAGAAAAACCTTGATAATGGTGGTGAGAGAGAAAGTAGAAAGTGAGAAAGAAGGAAGAAGGAAGGAAAGGGAGGGGAAAGAAGAAGGAAAAGAAAAAGTAGGATTTGGGAAAGAAAAAGATAAGATATTTTAGTAGATTAGGTTAAACTGTGCGGCGCAAGTGACGCATACGCGTGGGGTACGCGTTCGCACAGATGGTACTTAGATGGGTCGATGCGGTCGCATCGGTCACGTGGACGCGTGACATGATCGGTGCGAGTGGCGCGAGAGCAGCCTCACACTCGCACAACTCTCTGTTCAAAACTTATTATTGCCAAGTGGTTGGGTGACGCGATTGTGTGAGTCATGCAATTGCATGAGTGGCCTATATTGGAATGTGACGCGGACGCGTGGGGCACGCGTTCGCGTGGTCGGGTATGTGCGGCTGGCGCCAGTTTAGCACCACTCCAGCACAACTTTCGGCCATGCACCCTTTTTTACGTCGATTTTAGGTCACGCGTCCGCGTGGGTGACGCGGACGCGTGGGAGGCATTATTCCCAAATGACGCGTTCGCGTCATGGACGCGGTCGCCGTGGGTCGAATCGTGCCAGGGGCACGCCTCCAGCCACGCTCTCGCGTGACTTTCTGTTCGATTTATTTTTCTTTCTTACGCACCTGTGACGCGGACGCGTCGGTGATGCGGTCGCGTCGTGTGCGAAGTTTTTTTTTTCTAAAAATAAAAATATGCAAATGCAGATGCAAACTAAATGTGCTAATAAAGAGAAGAGTTATTGAAAAAGAAAACTAAGAATAAAGAAATGAACGATCATACCATGGTGGGTTGTCTCCCACCCAGCACTTTGCTTTAACGTCCGTAAGTTGGATGCTCTACTAGCTTAGTCTTCGGCTATGGGTGGATCCTCCAAGAGGAAGATCTCTAGCTCCTTATTTTTCTTCATCTTCTCGCCATGATATAGCTTTAAATGATGTCCATTAACTTTGATGAATTCAGAGCTTGAAGGATGACTTAGGTGAAAAACTCCGTACGGCTCAGCCTTCTCTACTCTATATGGACCTTCCCATCTTGATCTCAACTTGCCTGGCATGAGCCTCAGTCTAGATTTGTAAAGGAGGACTAAGTCCCCAGGTTGGAACTCTCTCCTCTTGATGTGCTTATCATGTACAGCCTTCATCTTTTCCTTGTACAGCCTTGAGTTCTCATAAGCTTCTAGGCGAAGGCTTTCTAATTCTTGCAGTTGCAACTTCCTTTCAGCTCCGGCTGTCTCAAATCCCATGTTGCACTCCTTTACTGCCCAAAAGGCTTTGTGCTCTACTTCAACTGAGAGATGACAGGCTTTTCCATAAACTAAGTGGAAGGGACTCATCCCAATGAGTGTCTTGTATGCTGTTCTGTATGCCCAAAGTGCATCTTGTAGCCTGGTGCTCCAGTCTCTTCTATGAGGTTTGACTATCTTCTGTAATATTCGCTTTAGCTCTCTGTTAGACACCTCGGCTTGCCCATTAGTTTGAGGATGGTAGGTTGTTGCTACTTTATGAACTATCACATGCTTCTTCAGCAATCCTGTTAGTCTCCTGTTACAAAAATGGGTGCCTTGATCGCTCACGATTGCTCGTGGTGATCCAAAGCGACAAATAATATGGTTTTTAACAAAGGAAACAACAGTGTTAGCATCATCAGTGCGGGTAGGAATTGCTTCCACCCATTTAAAAATGTAATCCACCGCTAACAATATATAAAAGTAACCATTAGAATTGGGAAATGGACCCATGAAGTCAATGCCCCAAACATAAAAAATTTCACAGAAAAGCATAATTTGTTGAGGCATCTCATTCCTCTTGGATATATTACCAAATTTTTGGCATGGGAAACAAGATTTACAAAATTTAGAAGCGTCTCTAAAAAGAGTAGGCCACCAGAATCCACAGTTTAAGATTTTTCTAACTGTTCTTTGAGGGCCAAAATGTCCTCCACTCTTAGATGAGTAGCAGGCCTCTAAAATGGACTGGAATTCTGATTGAGGCACACACCGTCTAATTACCTGGTCAGCACCACATCTCCATAAATACGGGTCATCCCATATATAATATTTAGACTCGCTTTTCAGCTTGTCTCTTTGATGATTAGTAAAGTTTGGAGGAAAAGTGCGGCTAACTAGATAATTAGCTACAGGTGCATACCAAGGGACTACCTCAGATACTGCTTGCAGGTTATCAAAAGGGAAATTATCAGCTATAGGAGTGGAGTTATCCCTAATGTGCTCAAGGCGACTCAAGTGGTCTGCCACTAGATTCTGGTTACCACTCCTATCCTTAATTTCTAAATCAAATTCTTGTAGTAGTAGTATCCAACGTATAAGCCTTGGTTTGGATTCTTTTTTAGCTAATAAATACTTTAGAGCTGCATGGTCCGAGTACACTACTACTTTCATACCAAGTAAATAGGCTCGGAATTTATCCAGAGCAAAAACAATAGCAAGAAGCTCTTTCTCAGTAGTAGTGTAATTAGACTGAGCGGCGTCTAAAGTCTTAGACGCATAAGCAATTACAAAGGGGTCCTTACCTTCACGCTGAGCCAGCGCTGCTCTTACTGCATGGTTGGAAGCATCGCACATGATCTCAAATGGCTGGCTCCAGTCAGGTCCTCTCACAATTGGAGTTTGAGTCAGGGCAGTCTTCAGCTTATCAAACGCGTGTTTGCAATCCTCACTGAACTCGAACTCAATATCTTTCTGCAGTAGTTTGGATAAGGGAAGTGCTACCTTACTAAAGTCCTTAATGAATCTCCGGTAAAAACCTGCATGGCCAAGGAACGAACGAACTTCCCTCACAGAGGAGGGGTAAGGTAAACTAGAAATAACATCCACCTTTGCTGGATCTACAGAAATGCCAGTATTGGACACAACATGTCCTAGTACAATACCTTGTCTTACCATAAAGTGATATTTTTCAAAATTCAATACAAGGTTTGTACTAACACATCTATCTAATACTCTAGATAAACTATCCAAGCAAAGATTAAAGGAATCACCATAAACGCTAAAATCATCCATAAAATCCTCCATACAGTCCTCAATAAGATCAGAGAAAAGACTCATCATACACCTTTGGAAAGTAGCTGGTGCATTGCACAAGCCAAATGGTATTCTCTTATAAGCATACGTCCCAAAAGGACATGTAAAAGTGGTCTTCTTCTAATCTTCAGGAGCTATATGAATCTGGAAATAGCCTGTGTAACCATCTAAAAAGTAATAATGTGATTTACCTGGCAGGCGATCCAGCATTTGATCAATGAATGGAAGAGGATAGTGATCCTTATGAGTGGCCCGGTTTAGGCGCTTGTAATCAATGCAGACCCTCCAGGCGTTCTGTACTCTGGTTGCTATGAGCTCTCCATGCTCATTCTTCACTGTAGTGATTCTAGACTTCTTGGGCACCACTTGTACTGGGCTTACCCATTCACTGTCTGAGATGGGGTAGATGATATCTGCCTCCAGTAGTCTGGTCACTTCCTTCTTGACAACCTCTAAGATAGTGGGGTTTAGTCTTCTCTGGGGTTGACGAACAGGCCTTGCTCCCTCTTCTAAAAATATCCTGTGTTCACAAACTTAAGGGTTGATGCCTACTATGTCTGCCAAACTCCACCCAATTGCCTTCTTGTGCCTCCTCAGCACACTAAGTAACTGCTCTTCTTGTTGAGAAGTGAGTTCCCTTGTAATGATAACTGGAAACTTCTGCTTGTCCTCAAGGTAAGCATATTTGAGGTGTGAAGGGAAGGGTTTTAATTCTAACTTCTGCTCATGGCCAGGCTCTGGATTGTCTGGAGCTGGTGACAATGGTAAAGTACTTTCATTGTCCTCAGAAAGTGTCCCCACACTCGGACCTTGTCCTATGTACTTCTCTTCGAACTCCTCCTGGTGAACTTTAGCCACGGTTTCATCTATGATGTCACACTGGAGGATAGAATGATCTTCCGGAGGGTGCTTTATAATTCCATTCAGATTGAAGCTTACTACTCGGCCGTCTATTTCAAAAGAGTATGTTCCTGAAAAAGCATCCAATTTGAACTTCGAGGTCTTCAGGAATGGTCTTCCGAGTAGGATTGACGATGGCTTCTCTGAGTCATTTTGGGGCATCTCCAGGATATAAAAATCAATGGAAAATGTGAGCCCCTTAATACCCACTAAGACATCTTCAGCAACTCTAACCACTGTAATAATGCTTTTATCTGCTAACACAAAACGAGCTGCCGACCTTTTTAAGGGAGGGAGCCTCAAAATATCATATATAGACAAAGGCATTATACTCACACAAGCTCCTAAATCACACATGCAGTCAGAAATTACCACACCACCAATAGTACAATTAACCATACATGGACCTGGATCACTACACTTTTCAGGTATACCTCCCGTTAAAGCAGATATAGAACTACCTAAAGGAATAGTTTCTAATTCATTAATTTTGTCTTTATGTATACATAAATCTTTTAGAAACTTTGCGTATTTAGGTACCTACTGAATAACATCAAAAAGGGGAACAGTTACCTCAACCTTTGTGAATATTTCTACCATTTTGGGATCAGGTTCCAACTGCTTCCTGGGCTTCCTTGCAAGTTGTGGAAATGGAATAAGAATGGCATTTTCTGCAGTGTCTGCGCCCTTTGGTGCTTCTTCCTGTGATTGAGCTTCTTCTTCTTCAGCCATGTCCTGTATGTCCTCTTCCTCCTCGACATCTTCTATTTCCACTACCTCTTCAGCTGAGGCGTATTCTGGTGGTTTTGGCTCCTCTTGATTCCTCTCTTGCAATGTGGTTCCGAACCTTAGGGTGATGGCATTGATGCCACCCTTTGGATTGGGTAATGGTTGAGAAGGGATTCCACTGGAGCTCAAAGGCTGGTTATTGGAGTTATTCAGTGATCCAATCTATGAGACAAGAGCTTGCAAGGTAGAGTTCAGACCATTTAGAGTAGAAGTAAGGTTGTTTTCCATGGCCTGCTATCTCCGATCAATAGATTGTAGTAACTCATCATTAGAAGATGAAGAGGGATAAGTGATCTGAGAGGTCTGCTGTTGGTTATTCTGTGGTCCTTGGGATTGCCTCAGGTAAGGTGCTCTGTAAGGCTGGTTCTGGTTCTGCTGCCTGTTGTTGTTATTATTCCACCTCTGATTTCCCTGATTATCTATGCCTCCTCTATTATAGTTGTCCCTCCAACTCTAATTAGAATTATCTCTCCAACATTGGTTGGAATTATCCTGCCATCCATGGTTGTAACTGCCACCTTGATTGTATCCTTGATTGGGGCGGTCATAGAAGTTATGAGTGGCTGCCACAGTGTTGTCTTCCTGCTGAAGCTGCGGACATTCATCAGTATAATGGCTATAATCAGCACAGGCATACTCTTTGTGGAACCAACTGTTGGCTTTGCTGTGGTGGAGAAGGTTGAGCTTGCTGAGCTTGTTGTTGATTCAACTGCATCTGCCTCAGTAAGTTGGTCATCTCGCATATACTCTGAGTCAGAGCAGTAGTCTCTTTGTTAAAAGATACCTCTGCAACAGCTTTTGACCGGCTTTGTTTCTGCCTGTGATTCTGGGTAGATTCAGCTAAGTCGCTGATCAATTGCCATGCCTCATCAGTGGTCTTGTACTTTTTCATAGACCCATTGCTTGCACTTTCCAATGTGGTCTTATCTTGAGGCATCATGCCCTGTGTGACGTAGCCGAGCAACACTATCTTGTCAATCATATGGTGGGGGCATACTTCTAGAAGATTGTTGAAGCGCTCCCAATATTCATAGAAAGTCTCGGATTCATCCTGGACAATCATGGAAATGTCTTTCCTCAGTTTATCAGTAACTTCAGCTGGAAAGAATTTTTCCAAAAATTCTCTTCTAAGTGTATCCCAGTCAGAAATAGTTGCTACGGGTTGAGTGTAGTACCACTCTCTCGCCTTTCCCTCAAGAGAGAACGGGAAAGCTTTCAACAGAATAGAAGTTTCATCTGCACCATCACGCCTGACAGTAGAACAGGCTGCTTGGAAATCCCTAAGGTGCTTGATAGGCTCTTGAGCGGGTAAGCCATGAAACTTAGGCATCAAATTGAGCAGTGCAGTCTTTATTTCAAAGTCTATAGCCACCGCTGAGTGATGCGCTTGAAACGGTTGCATTGTGAAATTAGGGGCTCCAGCCTCCTGGATAGTAACTCTCTTAGGTGCTGCCATGTCACCTACGCGTGAATCAACCGAATCAGTAGAACGGCGGCTTGTTTCTTCCTCAAGTGACGTTTCAGATCCGCCCTCAGAGAGGACTAACCGACGCCGAGCTTGCCTTATTCGTGAGATAGTTCTTTCAATCTCAGGATCAAATACTGGCAAGCTTGGATCAGGAAGTGAACGCGTCATTTAACGAAAGAAACATGCAGCTCATAGTAGCAAAATAAAATAAAATAAAAATAAATAAATTCCAATCAATAACTTAACATTCTATTGCAACTCCCCGGCAACGGCGCCAAAAATTGACGTGGCAGAAATTGGCGAGTTAAGAAATTATTATAAGAGATACGTTGCAAGTACAGTTCTTAACCAACCGAAAATCCGTTCATCAATTTAGAAGGGTTGTCACAAAATTAGAATTAAAATACTAGGAGTATGAGTCCCAGGTCGTCTCCCAACGAGTTGCAGAAAGATGTGCTATTTTATTAATCAGATGTTTTCAAAAATGGTTGAGTTGATAAACAGGAAATTAAATTAGAGAATTTATGTAATTTTAAATAAAAACCTTGACCGGGAGTAGATTAGTTGGAAGCCCTATTCTTGTTGAAGTACTCTCAAGATTAATTGATGATTGAAGGTTGTTCTGCTTAGTTATCCCTTACTAGGTAGAGGAAAGTCAAGCAAGTTAGAAAGCTATTTCTATTCACAAGTTCCAATCCTCTCCCTTGGAAAGGATTAGTGTCAGTAACTAGAGGGCAATCCAACAATAAACCCAATTACAATTTTTCTCTTGAGCATTCCAACTCAAGGACCTCCTTTCAATCAACTCTAATTCAAGTTATGGAACTACTCGCTCATTATGAATGTAAACTTCACAAAATAATAAAGAGAAATAAAGATAGACATGATAGATAATAATCAAAAAGATCAATTAAAAATAAAAATAATTTTTGTATTAATAAATTCTAAAAATAATCCAATAGTAATTCTGAATAAATTAAGGACATGGAAGAGTAAGAGACAAATAAGGAAAACAAACTAGAGTAATGAAGTCTTGGCGGAGGTAATAACTCTTCTCAATATCCCAGTCCAAGAAGCAAAATAAAATCAAAATCCTAAGAACTATGAATGTGTAGAGAGAAAACCTAGAGGAGAAGTAAAATCAGATCTAAAAACTAAAATTATGCGGAGTGAATGTTGTTCTCTTGTCTCTACATGTTCCCTGGCTCTAATCTGCTTTTCTGGGCCGAAAATAGGGTCAAAATAGGGCCCAAAATCACCCCCAGCGAATTTTGCAGATTCTGCAGATCGCGCACGTCACGCGATCGCGTCATCCAGCGTTTTGTCTTGCCACGCGTGCGAATCGTCCACGCCTTCGCGTCACTTGTGCAGTTTCCAATCCGCGCGATCGCATGAGCCATGCGTCCGCGTCACTGCAATTTCCTATATGTAGCGCGGTCGTGTGAGCCATGCGTCCGCGTCACTTCTCGCTGGTCATCTCCTTAATTTCTTGTGTTCCTTCCATTTTTGCAAGCTTCCTTTCTAATCTCCAAGTCATTTATGCCCTATAAAGCCTGAAACACTTAACACACAGATCACGGCATCGAATGGAATAATAGAGAATTAAAAAACAAAATTAAAAAGTCTCTAGGAAGCAAGTTTTTCAACCATGGAGTAATTTTAGGAAGGAATTGCAAATACATGCTAATTTAATGAATAAGTGGGTAAAGATATGATAAAACCACACAATTAAACACAATATAAACCATAAAATAATGGTTTATCAGCTGTCCAATGACATCTTGGACAGTTCAGACAGACCATCATAGAAGATACCTATGATGCTCCATTCAGAAAGCATGTTAGAAGGACACTTTCTGATCAATTGTTTGTATCTTTCCCAAGCTTCATAGAGGGATTCACCTTCCTTCTGTCTGAAGGTCTGGACTTCCACTCTAAGCTTACTCAATTTTTGAGGTGGAAAAAATTTGGCCAGAAAAGTGCTGACCAGCTTTTCCCAAGAGTTTAGGCTTTCCTTAGGTTGTGAATCCAACCATATTCTAGCTCTGTCTCTTACAGCCAAAGGGAAGAGCATAAGTTTGTAGACCTCAGGGTCAACCCCATTGGTCTTGACAGTGTCATAGATTTGCAAGAATTCAGCTAAGAACTGATGAGGATCTTCTAATGGAAGTCCATGAAACTTGCAATTCTGTTGCATTAGAGAAACTAATTGAGGCTTAAGCTCAAAATTGTTTGCTCCAATGGCAGGGATAGAGATGCTTCTCCCATAGAAGTCAGGAGTAGGTGCAGTAAAGTTACCAAGCACCTTCCTTACATTGTTGGCATTGTTGTTGTTTTCGGCTGCCATGGCTTCTTCTTGTTTGAAAATTTCTGTTAGGTCCTCTCCAGAGAGTTGTGCTTTAGCTTCTCTTAGCTTTCTCTTCAAGGTCCTTTCAGGTTCAGGATCAGCTTCAACAAGAATGCCTTTGTCCTTGCTCCTGCTCATATGAAAGAGAGGAGAAGAAAGTATGAAATCCTCTATGTCACAATATAGAGATTCCTTGAGGTGTCAGAGGAAAAGAAGAATAGAAGGATGAGGTAGAAATGAGAATTCAAACTTATAGAGAGAGTCTGAATTGCTGATAGTGGAGGAGTGTTAGTCCTTAAATAGAAGGATGTGAGAAGAGGGGAAGAATTTTCAAAATTAAATTTAAAAAGATTTTGAAATAATTAAAAGAAATTTTGAAAAATTGATTGACGATTTTCGAAAATTAAAATTAAGAAAGTAGTTAAGTGATTTTGAAAAAGCTTTTGAAATTAGAAATAAAAAAGATATGATTGAAAATTATTTTGAAAAAGATGTGATTGAGAAGATATAATTGAAAAGATATGATTTGGAAAAGATTTGATTTTGAAAAATTATGAAAATTTGAAAAAGATTTGAATTGAAAACAAAATCTTCCCTCCTGTGCCATCCTGGCGTTAAACGCCCAGAATGGTATCCATTCTGGCGTTTAACGCCCAAAATACTACCCTTTTGGGCGTTTAACGCCCAGCCAGGTACCCTGGCTGGCGTTTAAATGCCAGTTTTCCTTCCTCACTGGGTGTTTTGAACGCCCAGCCTTTTCTGTGTAATTCCTCTGCTCCATGTTCTGAATCTTCAATTCTCTGTATTATTGACTTGAAAAGACACAATCTTGAAATTTTTTTTTAATTTTTAATGATGAAAAACAAAAAAATGAAACTAATCATGTAAAACAAAGATCAAATAAACAAAGCATGCAGGACACCAAACTTAGAAATGTTCAAACTAGAGACACTAACAAATTAAAAATGTATATGAAAAACAACAAAAGACACAAAACAAGAGAATTTAAAGATCAGACCCAATAAAATCATCAAAAACAACTTGAAGATCAATGAAGAATAAAATTCATATATTCGAAAAATGCAAGGAAATAAATAAAACATGCAGGACACCAAACTTGAAAATTGACACTAGACTTAAACAAGAAACACACATTATTTTTTTTATTTTTGTGATTTTAAAATTTTTTGTAATTTTTTTCGAAAATTAATTGGAAAAAGAGAAAGTAAGGAATTCAAAATTTTTAATGAGAATTTCAGGAATCATGCAATGTTAGTCTAAAACTCCAGTCCAGGAATTAGACATGGCTTACTAGCCAGCCAAGCCTTCAATGAAAGCTTCGGTCCAAAACACTAGACATGGCCAATGGCCAGCCAAGCTTTAGCAAATCATTACTTTCAATAGCAAAATTGATAGAAATCAACAAGCTCTTGTGATGATAAGTTGAAACCTCGGTCCAAAAGTTTAGACATGGTTTCACAACCAGCCAGACTTCAACAAATCATTATGAAACTCTAGAATTCATTCTTAAAAACTCTGAAGAACAGGATAGAAATATTATTTTTTTCTTTTGTTTTTTTTCAAAAATAAAAAGTAAAAAGCTTAAACATAAAATAAAATTACCTAATCTGAGCAACAAGATGAACCGTCAGTTGTCCAAACTCGAACAATTCCCAGCAATGGCGCCATAAACTTGGTGCACGAAATTGTGATCCTCAATGGCGCCAACAACTTGGTACGCACAATTGTAATCTCAACTCTTTGTCACAACTCCGCACAACTAACCAGAAAGTGTACTGGGTCGTCCAAGTAATAAACCTTACGTGAGTAAGGGTCGATCCCACGGAGATTGTCGGCTTGAAGCAAGCTATGGTCATCTTGTAAATCTCACTCAGGTGGATTCAAATGGTTATGGAGTTTAAGATATTTAAAAGATAAATAAAACATAAAATAAGATAGAGATACTTATGTAATTCATTGGTGAGAATTTCAGATAAGCGTATGAAGATGCTTTGTTCCTCCTGAACTTCTGCTTTCCTATTGCCTTCATCCAATCATTCATACTCCTTTCCATGGCAAGCTTTATGTTGGGTTTCACGTTGTCAATGGCTACCTCCCGTCCTCTCAGTGAAAATGGTCCAAATGCGCTGTCACCGCACGGCTAATCATTTGTCGGTTCTCGATCATGTTGGAATAGGATCTATTGATCCTTTTGCGTCTGTCACTACGCCCAACACTCGCGAGTTTGAAGCTCGTCACAGTCATCCCTTCCCAGATCCTACTCGGAATACCACAGACAAGGTTTAGACTTTTCGGATCTCAGAAATGGCCGCCAATAATTCTAGCCTATACCACGAAGGTTCTAATTTTAGATTGGAAACCCAAGAGAATATACTCCAGCTGTCATCCAATGACTACGTTGAACATCATGTAGATCGCTTTATGGTTGTCAGGCGCGCGACCTTGGCTAAGCGAGTAACGAAGATTGGGTGATTGTCACGGGTCACCCCTTCATTCTGACTTAACTGAATTAAGTACGAGAGTATATCTTGGAGAAGAAATAGGCGTGAATTGAATAGAAAAACAATAGGACTTTGCATTGATTCGTGAAGAACAACAGAGCTCCACACCTTAATCTATGGTGTGTAGAAACTCTACCGTTGAAAATACATAAGAACAAAAGGTCCAGGCATGGCTAAATGGCCTGTCTCCCAAAGAGGGTTCAATCATCAAAACATGATTAAAAGATGGTTAAAGGAAGATTAAAGGATGAAAATACAATAGTAAAAGGTCCTATTTATAGAAAACTAGTAGCCTAGGGTTACAGAAATAAGTAATTAATGCAGAAATCTTCTTCCGGGACCACTTGGTGTGTGCTTGGGCTGAGCATTGAAGCTTTCACATGTAGAGACTTTTCTTGGAGTTAAACACCAGCTTTTATGCCCGTTTGGGCGTTTAACTCCAGCGTTTATGCCAGTTCTGGTGTTTTGACGCCAGAATTTTTATGCTAAATTGGAATGCCAGTTTGGGCCATCAAATCTCTAGAAAAGTATGAACTATTATATATTTCTAGAAAGCCTAGAATATCTAATTTTTAACGCAATTGAGAGCGCGCTAATTGGGCTTTTGTAGCTCTAGAAAATCCACTTTGAGTGCAGGGAGGTCAGAATCCAACAGCATCTGCAGTCCTTTTTCAGCCTCTGAATCAAATTTTTGCTCATGTCCCTCAATTTCAGCCAGAAAATACCTGAAATCACAGAAAAATAAACAAGCTCATAGTAAAGTCCAGAAATGTGATTTTTATTTAAAAACTAATAAAAATATAATAAAAAGTAACTAAAATATACTAAAAACTACCTAAAAACAATGCCAAAAAGCGTATAAATTATCCGCTCATCAGCTGACGAGATAGGAATTGGAGTGACTATAAAAGGCCACAATCACACATGCCTTCCGCGAGGTGAACACAGAACAACCCCTGCAATAAACCTTCGAATGGCTCCAACTCATCAACCATGAACACAGAAGCCCGTCTGTCGCAGTGAATGACTCGCATCTTCGACCTTCCCTTTCTGTTCTTGTCAATAGCCGCTATAAGCCATTATGAAAACTGATTACCCACCACTAGCTGTGTGTGTGCCTCCCATCCTTCCTCACGAACAACTGCTGCAACCTCTCGTAGGTGCATCGCACGATTGCCGATATTGGTAGATAGCGTGTACCCTTAAGAAAGACATACATGCACTCGGAGAGGTTCATCGTCATGTGACCGAACCGACGACCGCCATTACAGCGTTGTAGCCAGATCTCTTTGTTGAATCTACCGGTCTGATCTGCCATCTCCCATGACAACAACATCAACGCATCCATGTACCATTCATACCCAGCCTTGCTTGGACTATAAGCAGCATTTATGAAATACCTCTTTCCCTCAATAGACTTGAAATGAGACATGAAGTTTGCCGCCATGTGTCAGACACAGTAAGCATGAAATGCTTTTGAAGGATGCCAGTCACTATCCTCCGCTCTCAATGCAGCCTTGATCACTGGAGATCTATCAGAAATAGTCAACAGGCCTTCCTGTGTGATGACGTGTCACCTCAAATTGTTAAGAAAGAAAGACCATGATTCCGTCGTCTCAGACTCAACAATTGCAAAGGCTATAGGAAGGATATTGCCGTTATCGTCTTGTGCCACTGAAATAAATAGAACACCACCATATTTTCCATATAGATATGTACCATCGACGGAGATGAATGGCTTGCAATGCTTGAAATCCTTGATGCAGGGAGGGAAGGCCTAAAATACCTTGTCAAACATGCTCCAGTCACACACCATGAGGTGCCCATCATAGTACGGTGCAACGCTGATCTCACATATCATTCCATGACAACAACTCTGCAGCGCTTGTAGCAACCTCAGCACCTTATTATAAGACTCCTCCCAGTCATCGTATATCTATGCAATCACCTTTTACTTCGCCATCCAAACCTTTCTGTATGAGGGGTTTGAAGTGATGGCTATACCTAATTGCACCTTATAGGACTGAGATGCTGATGGTCGAGTTTAATTGTATCAACGGGAGGATGACACGGCAGATGAGACTTCGGTCCCAACTGTCGGCAATCCTACGACATTGTGGGTACTAAACACGTGTGAGTTCCTCTCACCCTACGTACCTCCCTTGTGAAATAGAACACAAGGGGTAAACAGGTTCAACAAGCATAACAATGATAACTAATAATATAGAACACAATAAAACTTTAACTTACCAGTATTCGAGATTCTGTCAGAGAGCAATACGGAGACTCCAAGGGCAGCTTGTTGCATGTTGTCGGCAACGCACATGGTACTTTAATCGATCCGACTCCACTATTCGATATTTAGTGCTTCTGCGAATGCTGTAATTCATCACATCTTGCATTACTACATCTCTGCTTTTGAATTTGTGACCAACCCTAAACTCCACTCCACCGTCCAAGTTGTAATCTTCCTCACCCGTGTTGGAAAATGGGTTCTTCTTTTGAATCGCGTCCAGATCCAACGTACCATAGTGACTGGGTACAGATGACAAGGCCAGAATTTGGTGCGGGGGAGGCAGAAGATACCTATGTGATGTGTCAAACTCTTTCTGGAACAAACTATTCCTCATCATCATCTTCGGAGGAGTCGCTCTCGTTGCTATCCACAACATACTCCTCGTCAGAGTCCTCACCGTCGACCTCTATGTCTTCCACTAGATTGGCAACATGAATTGGTGGTAGTGCGAGAAGTGGGTCATCCTAGACGAAGTCTGACGACCTACTTCCGCCACCACTGACGTTGCCAACCCCACAGAAAGCTTCATCACTTGCTCCGTCATGATTCTCCCATGGATGTCAAACATCAAACGCACATGCTCGTCGCCATGGAGCCAAAACAGTCGAAATTGAAAAGCTCTGTTTTCTATTGGTGCTAGCAGCCTATACCCCACCCTTCCAATCTCTTTTCTCTTGCTACCACTGACGCTACCTAATATCCGACTCTTTAATTCTGCCAATGATCTTACTGATCGGGTACGCAACAGAATGGGATTCTCACACTCAAATGTCACTACATTATCACTATTTCTCATACGAAAATTCGGATACATACTTAAAACCTGATATCTACTACTACTAGACATTTTGGCTTATTTTCGGAAGTAATAGGTAGAAAAGAAGTAGCGAAATATTTGTGGAGAATACAAAGAGTTGCACACGTCCTTTTATAGCTGCTAGAAATTTCTCTTAGTGTATCTCATTTATAATGCAAACAAAATATACACTGCATTTCTTCTTGACCTTATCTCGTTTACAATGTAAACGAGATACGAGATACGTATTAACTTATTTTGTTTATACAGTAAACGAGATAAGAGATGCAATGATTTTCGATAAAAATACTCCAAAATGTATATTTCGATGATTAAAACATTTATTTTATTTATTTAAAAAAATCCGTAAAATGCTACATATTATTAAATTATTATACACAAAAAAATTTGTCGATAATTTAAATTATCCTGTTGAAAATGTTAAAATAAGGGTTTGATTCACATTCTCCTTTTCATTTCACATAACACTTCTGTGCCTTTACACCCATCCCTTCCAAATGCTCCGTCGGCGGTGCCTCTCGGGCTTGCACTGCCGTCGCACCGAGCCTCCATTGCACTGAACTTCCGTCGCACCGAGGCTCTGTCTCATCCCTTCACGGTTCTTCTCCCTCACACCCCTTCTGTCAGCCTTGCTCGCGTTGCTCCATTTCGAACCCTAATGTGCGCTTGTTTCTCTCTTCGATCTCGCCTCAACCGTGTAGGTAACCCTAATATTCTTTCTCTTCCATCGCTATTTCCTTTCATTCAATTCCATCGCTAACTCTAGTTATATTATTCGTTCTATTTCCTATGTTCTATTTCCTTAACTTTGAAGCTTTTACCATTTGACAACATATAAGGTGCAAATCTGTTTCTGTGCTGCTTCTATTCTTCCACTTCCGTATCTACTTTTTTCTTCATTTTTATTACTTAGCTTTTAGCTGATAGTGAATATTTGTAGTGCCTTATTGAATTATAGCTACTATAACTGTTGTTGTTGCTTCTAATTTAGTTATTTATTGTTACTACTGATGATAATTTTTATTCATCGTAGTTTCAAATGTTTCTTACTGAAGCTTCTGCTAATGGATGTCATGAAATTTTGCTGGTCTTTAGGGGTTTCTATAATTGAAGATTGAGGGGCTGGTGTTACAATGGAGTTGGAAATGCAGTGGGAGGGCAATCCAAGCATTATACTTGATATTAAAACTCTGCTTGGTATTGCACTACCAGTGCAGGTGAATGTATTCACTTTTACTTATTGCAGTGTATCTAATTAAATCTCTTCAAATTATCCGATTGCCTACTTATTTATTTTGATCCATTTCTTCTGTCCTTGATGCCAAGGCATCTTAGGCTAGTTTCACTAGCATTTTTTATGTTATTTTTAGTTGTTTTATGCATTTTCTTGAGCCTTAAGTAATCATTTGGGCCAAATAGTCATGCTTGTCTTAAATCATTCAAACATGAAGATTTTTATGCAAATTCCATGAGTTTTTAGTTATATTCCTTGAATGCTATGAATGGAAGAATTCTCATGAATTTTAGCAAGACTTTGATGCAACTGTTTGGATGATTTCAGGGAAGAAGAGGCTAGGCAAGGAAGCAACAAAATCAATAAAGGAAGCTTGAATATCACATGTGGAGTTTAAGTTCCAGTTTAAGCCTAAACTGGAGCTTAAACGCCAAAAATCATGAAGGATAAGAAATGCTGGAAATGAAGTTTAACCTCCAGTTTAACCTCAAACTGGAGGTTAAACGCCAGAATGATAATGCCACTCAGGAAGGAGTTCCACGTTTAACCTCCAGTTTGACCTCAAACTGGAGGTTAAACATGTTCGACACCTCCAGGGCTACCATTCTAAGCTTCCACGTTTAACCTCCAGTTTGACCTCAAACTGGAGGTTAAACGTGTTCGACCTCCAGGGCTGCCCTTCCTTTATCCACGTTTAAGCTTCAGTTTAACCTTAAACTGAAGCTTAAACGTGTTATATGGAACAGCTTGACCATGCCTTCTTCAAACATAAATAACTTGAGCTACAAAACTCCAAATGAAGTGATTCAAAATGCATTGGAAAGAAGACATCTAGAGCTTTCCAAGCATATATGGCATGCATGGTGGATACTAAAAATTGAGGGAGAAAACAGCCCCGTAATGTGCATAGAAGAGCATAGTACCAACATGCAATCAGGCCAGCTGACCTCTTCACCTTCCATGGAGTATAACTCGAGTTGTAGAGATCCAATTGAGGTGCTTTTAGTTGCGTTAGAAAGCTGACATCCATAGCTTTCCAACGAGGTATAATAGTCTATATTTGGCATCAAATTGGCAAGGTTGACAAGAGAACAAAGTGACGACTCAAGAAAGGGGGTGCAACATTTGAGTGTAGTTTAATGGATCATTATCCTTTTTGGATCAATTATGTCACTCAGCCCTTCAAGCAAGCAAGGCCCATCAACAACACCAAATCAAGGCCACAAGAATCATCTAGAATAGTTTATTTTCATTTGATTGTAATTTGCTTTGAATTTCATTTTCATTTTGTAATTTAGGGAGCCTATTTAAAGGCCTTAGTTTCTGCATTTAGAGAGGGGGGGATTAAAGGGGAATCCAGCCCCTGAGAGGGGACTTTTGGACCCTTTACTTTTACTTTCACTTTTAGCTAGTTTTCCTTTCTTTGTAATTGAATTCAGAGCTATGATTCACTAAACCCCCTTTCATTGGGTTAGGGAGCTCTATTGTAATTCAATGAATCAATAATAGTTTATCTTCTTCTTCAATCTTTTCTCTTGAATTTTGTTAGAAAGCTTCTCGATCTAATTCCATTGAGTAGTTGTCTTGGGAAAGAAACTACTCATACTTGGAATCCTTCGGAGCCTTGGGAAAGGAATGGAGGATTCATGCTAGAGAAGCTTTCTCACAGTGGATTGGATTGGGGTTTGGATGGATATTGTGACATGTAATCCTACCAAATTGTGGTTCATGAAATTGTGTGGTATAATCAGTGATCAAGCATCATCTCTTCTTATGAACATTTAAACCAAGGGATTGGGAATTTGTTTGTTTTTAGAGAGCATTGGTGAGCCAAGGAATTGGGATCCAATCATATAAGATTGCCAAGCAAAATTCAATGAATGCATTGGTTGAGGAAGAGATATACATGTTTTGATTCGGAGATTTCAATATCTCCTAAACCCAATGAATTCCCCATTTCTGATTTCCACTTTCTCTTTACATTCTGCAATTCAATTCTTGCAATCACCCCCATTCCCTTTTAATTTCAGCAATTTACATTCTGCTCTTTAATTCATGCAATTTAAGATTCAGCCATTTAATTTTCTTGTCATTTACTTTTCCCGCCAATTTTACATTCCGCAATTCTCATCTCAAATCTTGATTCCGCTCAACTAGAACACACTTCTAATCCAAATTGCTCAATCAACCAATCCTTGTGGGATTCGACCTCACTCTATTGTGAGTTTTTACTTGACAACGATAACCGGTGCACTTGCCGGAAGGAATTTTGCCGATCGTGCAATTTCCTAAATCGTAGCATAACTAGTTTATGCGCATCAAGTTTATGGCGCCGTTGCCGGGGATTGGTTTTCGATTGACAATTCTCAAATTGGAAGTTAACTAGATTGAGCAATTTTTCTTTTCTTTTGTTAATAGTTTTTGTTTCAGTTTATTACTGCTAATTTCTGCAGATTTTAATTTGTTTTCTTTGCTTATTCACTTGTTAGCATACTAACCACTAGCTGTTTGTGATATTGCCTCACTATGGGATTTCCACTATCTTTGGATGAGTATTGTTTGAGACTGAGCACATTGCAAAAAAGAAAGGAGTATCCATCATCTTTTGGTCAATCAAAATCCATGAGAAACTCTCCACCACCACAGAATGATTCATGTTATTATGCTCATGGTGGGTGGGGGTATCAGGAACAGGAAACGGGGTACTTCCCAGAGCCACAAAATGGTCCATGTTTTGGTGAATTTGATCACTACTCAAGTTGTGGCTGGGAAGATCAAAACCAAAGAGATTTCACTTATTCACACCCCATTCATCAAGAGCCATCACCTCTGAATTATCCAACCTCACCTCCTAGTTTTACATATCCAAATTCTTCATCACTTGAGCATTTCTCAGCACAAAATTCCTTCTCAAATTCATACAATTCATTTCACTATCCACAAGACTCATTCCACTACACACAAGAGTCATACCACTACCAACACGCCAACCAAAGACTCTATCAACCCACACAAAACACATACTCCCAGCCACCATATCACAGCCAAGATAATCAACCTCATCAACCTAATCCGAACCAACAATTTCAAGATCAATTAGACAGGATAGAAGGAATGCTTGCAACCATGAGTCAAGACATAACCGATTTGAAAGGCTTTAAGGAAGAATTGATATCCAACTTACAAAATCAAGGTGCTGCCATTCAAAAGCTAGAAGCACAAATTGGATATCTATCAAAGCAAATCCCTACCCACAATTCTTCTAGTGAGACCATGGTAAACCCAAGGGAGGAATCAGAAGAACAAGAAATGGAGAAGGTTAATCAAGGGAGATCACACTCCAATGAAACAGAGAGTTGCAAAGAGGAAGGGTTCATTGAACCACAAATTCAGGAAGATTTTGATGAACAGGATACTCCAACTGTCCAACAACAACCAAGTTCTGAGATCAAGGATGTGAAGGCAGTAGAAACAAGCACCAAAATGAGGATTGTGACCGAGAAACAAAGGACCATATCCATGAAGAAGAGAAGGTCGAAGAACAATCCAACTCCTGAGCCAACAAGCAAGTTCACTCAAGCCAATCACAAGGGAAAGCTTGCTGGAAAGAAGCATTCACAAAAAGGGGCACTAACTAGCTCCTTTATCCACTTGAAGTCATTCCTCTTAACAAACTGGAGGAAGAGGAAGAAAGTCAGGAACAGCATGTCAAGCTAATGACGTTAAAGAAGCGCTTGTTGGGAGGCAACCCAACCAAAGGTAGTTTTTCTTTTCTAGTTATTTCAATAAAAGAGTTAAGTAGATTTATCTGTATTGCAAGGAGCTAAGTTTGGTGTTGCACACCAAAACAATTCAAGGATGAATGTGAGATTCTAAGTTTGGTGTTCCACCAAAAACTTCATTAAAAGCACATTTCTACCTCAGCATGACTAGTCACTAGCTCCAACCAATCAGGGAAACTACTTAAACAATAGTTTAATTTCTAGTTCATAGTTTCTTTTTCTAGTTCATAGTTATTTTCTTAATAAAAGCACATGAGGTTTTCTGCATATGATCCAAATTGCTGCATATGGCAAGGAACTAAGTTTGGTGTTCACACACCAATCTAAGTTTAGAGGCCTACAAACATACATGCATGCTAACCAATTCTCAAAGTGCTTGGGGAACAAGCAACTTCTAATAGCTTTGCAGGAAGACAATCAATCTCATGGAAGGAATATACATCATCATCAAAGAGAACACCAAGGCTAGGAAGGATGATGAACAACAAAGAAGATGCTAAAAGGTTGTATTGTCACTTAATTGCTTGTACTTTGAATTGCTGATATTGGAAGTTTGCATGCACCCCTGCTTTAAGTTTGAGTCATTGCAGTTTTTGTTTGTCTGTTTGTTTAATTTCCAAATAAGTGATAGTCTAAGTGTCTGGATAAACTTCACTTGCTTAAATGTATGCTTGCCATGCTTGTTCTGTTTCCATAAAATAAAAGAAATGTTTGAACAAAAGTAACTCAATTCCATTTGGTAAGAAATCAAATAAGATTAAGTGGTGGTATGCATGTTTGATTGAATAGTCAGCTCACTAAGAAATAAAGTTAGAATTGTCACTTTTAGTGGAAATTAGGATGCTGTCTATGGATCTTGATGAATAAATGTCTTTGGCCATGAAAAAGAAAGAACAAGAAGAAGAAAAAGCCACTGAAAAAGGGCAACCAAAAAGCAAAAAAAAAAAAAATTTGAGAAAATAAGCTAGGCACCAATGGTTTGAACTTCTGAGACAAATGCCTGTGGTGTTTATGTATTAAGGATATGCTTGGATGAATAGGTTCTGAGGAGTGTTTCAACACTTGGTAACTTGGGTTAACTAACCCGGGATTATCAACCAAAAGTCCATTATCAAGAGCAACCTAAATACAAAACATTTAGTCACACAAAGAGGTGCTGGGCACCAATGTCTCAAGAAGAAATGTGAACTAAAATGCCTGTAGTGGATATGTGTAGTGCACTGATAAGAAAAAGAAAATGCCAAAGGCTTGTGCAACACATGACACTGAGCAACAAGGAGCAAATAAGCTCAAAGAAAAAGAAAAACAAAGAAAAGAAACTTGCCAAGGATATGTGAATAACAAGAGGCCATAGCAGTGTTTTAGTGGAAACATAAAAAGTGACATTCTTACCTAAGAAACAATAAAGTGATGCTGCAACAACTTTCTGCATGAACACCCCATTAATCAATGTCAATTACTTACTGATATGGCTAATGAATTTACCTTCTGTTTCATTCTTTCTTCTCAATAATTCAGAACTTGCTTAGGGACAAGCAAGTATTAAGTTTGGTGTTATGATGCCAAGGCATCTTAGGCTAGTTTCACTAGCATTTTTTATGTTATTTTTAGTTGTTTTATGCATTTTCTTGAGCCTTAAGTAATCATTTGGGCCAAATAGTCATGCTTGTCTTAAATCATTCAAACATGAAGATTTTTATGCAAATTCCATGAGTTTTTAGTTATATTCCTTGAATGCTATGAATGGAAGAATTCTCATGAATTTTAGCAAGACTTTGATGCAACTGTTTGGATGATTTCAGGGAAGAAGAGGCTAGGCAAGGAAGCAACAAAATCAATAAAGGAAGCTTGAATATCACATGTGGAGTTTAAGTTCCAGTTTAAGCCTAAACTGGAGCTTAAACGCCAAAAATCATGAAGGATAAGAAATGCTGGAAATGAAGTTTAACCTCCAGTTTAACCTCAAACTGGAGGTTAAACGCCAGAATGATAATGCCACTCAGGAAGGAGTTCCACGTTTAACCTCCAGTTTGACCTCAAACTGGAGGTTAAACATGTTCGACACCTCCAGGGCTACCATTCTAAGCTTCCACGTTTAACCTCCAGTTTGACCTCAAACTGGAGGTTAAACGTGTTCGACCTCCAGGGCTGCCCTTCCTTTATCCACGTTTAAGCTTCAGTTTAACCTTAAACTGAAGCTTAAACGTGTTATATGGAACAGCTTGACCATGCCTTCTTCAAACATAAATAACTTGAGCTACAAAACTCCAAATGAAGTGATTCAAAATGCATTGGAAAGAAGACATCTAGAGCTTTCCAAGCATATATGGCATGCATGGTGGATACTAAAAATTGAGGGAGAAAACAGCCCCGTAATGTGCATAGAAGAGCATAGTACCAACATGCAATCAGGCCAGCTGACCTCTTCACCTTCCATGGAGTATAACTCGAGTTGTAGAGATCCAATTGAGGTGCTTTTAGTTGCGTTAGAAAGCTGACATCCATAGCTTTCCAACGAGGTATAATAGTCTATATTTGGCATCAAATTGGCAAGGTTGACAAGAGAACAAAGTGACGACTCAAGAAAGGGGGTGCAACATTTGAGTGTAGTTTAATGGATCATTATCCTTTTTGGATCAATTATGTCACTCAGCCCTTCAAGCAAGCAAGGCCCATCAACAACACCAAATCAAGGCCACAAGAATCATCTAGAATAGTTTATTTTCATTTGATTGTAATTTGCTTTGAATTTCATTTTCATTTTGTAATTTAGGGAGCCTATTTAAAGGCCTTAGTTTCTGCATTTAGAGAGGGGGGGATTAAAGGGGAATCCAGCCCCTGAGAGGGGACTTTTGGACCCTTTACTTTTACTTTCACTTTTAGCTAGTTTTCCTTTCTTTGTAATTGAATTCAGAGCTATGATTCACTAAACCCCCTTTCATTGGGTTAGGGAGCTCTATTGTAATTCAATGAATCAATAATAGTTTATCTTCTTCTTCAATCTTTTCTCTTGAATTTTGTTAGAAAGCTTCTCGATCTAATTCCATTGAGTAGTTGTCTTGGGAAAGAAACTACTCATACTTGGAATCCTTCGGAGCCTTGGGAAAGGAATGGAGGATTCATGCTAGAGAAGCTTTCTCACAGTGGATTGGATTGGGGTTTGGATGGATATTGTGACATGTAATCCTACCAAATTGTGGTTCATGAAATTGTGTGGTATAATCAGTGATCAAGCATCATCTCTTCTTATGAACATTTAAACCAAGGGATTGGGAATTTGTTTGTTTTTAGAGAGCATTGGTGAGCCAAGGAATTGGGATCCAATCATATAAGATTGCCAAGCAAAATTCAATGAATGCATTGGTTGAGGAAGAGATATACATGTTTTGATTCGGAGATTTCAATATCTCCTAAACCCAATGAATTCCCCATTTCTGATTTCCACTTTCTCTTTACATTCTGCAATTCAATTCTTGCAATCACCCCCATTCCCTTTTAATTTCAGCAATTTACATTCTGCTCTTTAATTCATGCAATTTAAGATTCAGCCATTTAATTTTCTTGTCATTTACTTTTCCCGCCAATTTTACATTCCGCAATTCTCATCTCAAATCTTGATTCCGCTCAACTAGAACACACTTCTAATCCAAATTGCTCAATCAACCAATCCTTGTGGGATTCGACCTCACTCTATTGTGAGTTTTTACTTGACAACGATAACCGGTGCACTTGCCGGAAGGAATTTTGCCGATCGTGCAATTTCCTAAATCGTAGCATAACTAGTTTATGCGCATCAGTCCTTATATTCAGTTTCCCTGCTAATTTTGCCAATGTATTGAAATGTTTATGATTGAGGCTTTCTAAATTTCAAACATCATTTATTTACACAAGTCACATATTAAGTTGATGTATTCATTTAATTATTTCCATCCAAAAATAAAAGAAGAATTGGTGTACTCCTTGAATGGTTATAGTTGATTTTGTGTTCTTGCTCTCTCTCATTTTAGGTAAAAAAAATATAGGATTTACAGGTATTTTCAGATTGATATTTTAAGCCACTAGTGGATGAATTTTCTGGTTTTGGACCCATTAACTATTCTTTAAGACACAAGGTACAATATTTTTTTCTTGAATTTAGGCACTTTCCACATGTTTCAGTGCATCTGCATTAGTATTAGGCTTCAAATGGTAATATACAATGGGGCCAATTGTAATCTTGAGCTTCATTTTCAGTCAAGTTAAACTAGGGTATATGTTTTTGCAAGATCATCCAAATAATATATAAAAAATTTCATTTAGGTGTTTATTAAATTTCTTGCATATTAGACAAGGCTAGGCACAATAGTAAGAGTGTTCCTTGTGACTTGATCTGAGGTACTTGCCATGGGAACCGTCCCTTTGCTCATAACTCGTATATTCAGTGTTCTCAAATACACCCACACTGACCGTATGTAGTGCCTTCATCCCAACATTTTCAGTTTGTCCACTTGCCAAGCCATATTTCTACAAAGACCTGAAAAGCTCAAGAACCCATGTGTAATGTATTTAATCTTTTAGAAGCTTTTAACTTTTAGAAAAACTTGGATTTTACGTTGAAAGTCGTTGGTGGTGACATATCAGCAATCCCTGGATTATACGATGCAATTGAGGTTTGAACTGCACCATCATTTCCAATTCCTTCCTCTAAGATGTATTGGTTATGTGCTTAAAATCAAGGTGTTTTATAATAATTTAAGTCTACTATATTGTTTCAGGGGACAATTCGGGATGCAGTTGAAGATTCTATTACATAGCCTATGAGAAAAGTTGTAACTATCTTGCCAGGAGACTACATGTATTCAAGTTATGGGAGTACTTTAACTATAAATCAGAAAATACTATGGTATGATATTGGTTTGCTTTGCTATATTCCAGTTTTGTCATTTTGGTCCTTACTGTATTTTATGGTTCAATGATTTGGAGTTGAAGCCTGTCGAGATATTAGAGGTAAAGCTTGTGCAATCAAGGGAATTGACAAACAATGATATCATTGGGAAATCAGATCCATATGCTGTCTTATACATACGGCCTTTATGTGATAGAATGAAGACTAGCAAGACAATTGTTAATTAGATTCATCCATCCTTTTTCTTTCTCTATTATATACCATTCTTTTGCAAGCATTTAATTTATTAAATTGTGGAAGAAACAACACTCTTTTTCTTCTTCCTTGCAGAACAATGATTTGAGTCCTATTTAGAACGAACACTTTGACTTTGACATCTTGTTTTTGGAATAGAGATATGAGATACAATGATCTTAGGGGGTTACTTCCACCATCATTTAACTCATTTCCATATTGATAACATAACATCATGACAGATGATCTTTGATATTTTATAGATGCAGACTATTTTAAGCTAAAAATTGTACACAGCTACCAGTCAAATTCTTTCCCATGGCAAGTCAGTTACAAAAGTAAGCAAGGTTTGCATATTTAGCCATGAAGCAAGCAGATACAAAGGTATAGCTAAGAGTTTCTGAATCAAATATCAATAATTTTTGCTCACCTTGGGTGAAAATGCTGAAATTATGGTCATTTTGTCACATCATTTTTTTATACCTAAATTTGTATAAATATATAAGATTCATGAAATCTTAAAGGTTAATTTGCTCCTACATTTGTGTAATGCTGTTAGTCAAATTTATTTTTGTGGCAGTTAATTAATCTAAAGCTTTATTTTCAGGTGACAGAGATGTACAACTTTTTCCTGGATGATTTGATGACCGATGACATTTTCATTTTGGATTTTCACTTGGAAATCTTTGTCTAGGTTGGCCAACAGGTTGATCCCAAGAGTAGAATGCAGGCTTTGACAATTGGTGAGGTATAACTAGTCCTGCTAATGAACCCATTTCAGATGTTGGGTTGAGTCATTTTGATGGGAATAATGATGATGATGATGATGATAGTGCATCATCAGAAGATGGCATCTTGATCAACAAGAAGAATTTTTATGATTTTGACACTCATTCGTAATGTATTCTTTACCAAATTAGCATACTTTGTCAATTAATCATGAGTCCTTTTGTTCTTGAATGCTAATTAGGTATGATGTAATGAATATTATGTTTATCTATGTGATTTTTGGTTTTCTTTTTTTCAATTCACAGTAAGTGTGTTTCATGGAGTAAATTTAGAAAACAAACCTAAAGTATTCATTTTACAATGGAAAAATTTAAAAAAAAATTATGTTTTACCTTACTAATAGATTTATAGATAGAAAATCTGTATGTATTAAGAGTTGTGAATGCCTTTTCAGGCTCTATTTACCGACAAAAAATCTCTTGAAAAATTTAACTCTAGTTACCGACGAAAAATCCGTCAGAAAATCTGACGTTTTAAGCAAAATGGAGGGGACGATTACCAAGAAAAAATCTGTTCGTAATAGAGACAAATCTGTCGATAAATTACAGACAAAAAATCTGTCAAAAAATCTGACATTTTCAACAAAATAGAGGGGACGATTAAAAATCTATCAGTAACAGAAAAAATTTGTTCGTAAATAACTTTTGATGAGGTTTTTATAGAAAGACAAAATCCGTTGATAATGAAGACAAAATTTTTCTGTAAATTCGTTTGTAATAAACAATTTTCTAGTTTTGAGGGAATAGTCGAAAGAAAGGCACATCATAAAAATGGGTCTGACTTTACTAGCTACTGCTAAACTGCCAAACCAATTTTGGAAAGATGCTCGTTTCTTTTTTTTTTTAATAATAGACTCTTAACAAAGATTTTAAATCAGAAATCACCATGTTAACTAATACACGAAACTCCTCCTGATGAGTACTCTATGCTGAGGGTGTTTGGTTGTGCATACTTCCCACATTTAAGACCTTTCAATAAAACTAAACTAGACTATAGATCAGATTTGATTTATGTGTTTTTCTTGGTTATGCACCAAGATCAAAAGGATTTAAATATCTAGACAGGAGTGATAAAATTACTATTGTTAGGAATGTAATTTTTGATGAACGAAACTTTCTATATAGATCTATGTTTTCTAATTTTGTTTCTTATGCTTCTCACAAACCTGTATCTCATGAATTTCAATTTTTCCCTCAAATTTCTATTCTTCCACCTATTACTAATACTCATTCTACTATATCTTTATCTAATTCAAATAATTCTCTTTGCACTCTCTTTGTGTTACAAGATAACTTATTTCAAGGACATTAAATCTCTATTTCACAGTCTTAAATCATCTTGACAAAAATCAAATATATCCTTTTGATTATTTTAAAATCTAAACTATCATAACAGACTTAACTAAAAAAGGAATTTTGATTCTGAATGAAATTTTAACATTATAAACTTAATTAAAAGTAAATCTAAAACTTTATTAATATATAAAATTATGTTTTTTTAGTTTTTGTTCTTGTAGAGGTTGGCCAGTGTATAACTCGTCTGTCGGAGAATGTTTGTAAGCTCTCTGTCAAGATGAGTTATACGTCAGCAATGAAAGAACAAGGGGGTGGGTACTTGCAAAAGACACTTCGACGCTCAATTCAGTAAGTGTTTAAGAGGTCTAAGAATAATTCTATAAATATAGAATGTTAAACATGAAATAGAACTTATCATGTGTGTATATATAATAAATTCTTTGAATATAGAATGTAAGACATGAAATGTAACTTATCATGCATTGTATATTATAATAATTCTATGAATATAGAATGTATATAGAATATATCTAGAATGTCCGGTGTATATAGAAATTTGTGCCTTTTATAGGCATAGAGTTGATGAATAGAGTTGATGGTATGACCATTGATCATTAAGTCAGAATAATAGTCATTAAGTCGGGAATGAAGGTGTCGGTTACATAATGAATGATAATTAAGTCCGAGTTATAACTTATAATGCACAATAAAGACCGAGTTATAAGGTGACGAATCATAGCCCCCAAGCTTTGTTTGCCGATCATATGATCCAGGCTTAGCTTAGAATATAAAATGATTTATAACTCGGTTAAAAGATAAGTGAATAATGATATGGTGAGCCCCCAAGTTTAGTCAGGTTATGTTGTCGGCACTTATTCAAAAAATAATTGAGTGATAAGAGTCATTCAATCAAGATAGTTGTGTGGGGGATACTTTTCCGCTTAAGAACAATTTTAGCATTTGATTGTATGTGAACTGAAAAGTTCAGAGATAGATATCCATTAACAGAATCAATTGTATGATCCGAGGATATAATGGTTAATTGTCTTGGGAAATTTTCCGGCTTACAACAACTTATTGATAAATTTCTTGCTCAAAACAATTAGTTATTGAAGATTTACAATTTATAGCGAAGGTCTGACATGAATAAGATAAATTGAGAAAATGAATAGGTATAAAGTCGCAACATATATTGAATAATATATATTGTAAAAGTAAAATAATTCAAAGTAAAAAATATATACCTTGAAAGTTGATAATTGTAGAGAAGAAGACGAAATATATGAATGTATACATGCCAAATGTGAATATCTGAATTTTGTTTTGTAGGACATGCTTTAATTTGATAATAAAGCAATAAGATAACAGTTATTGAATTATACATTTAGTATAATGTTTCTAGCAGTTACGGTATAACGAAGGATATTCCTCGTGCAATGATAGTAAATTTTGAATGTTTGCATGTGTTTTTGCTTAACTTTTTGTATTAAACAAATAGTAACATAAAAGTTAATAGCATAAAGTGAATAGTATAACAATTATATACAATTGATATACAATTAATTTTTTATGGAATCCAATTTTAAGATTTGAATTTATCATTATCGTCATTTAATTGTATAAATGAAATCGTTAAGCAATAAGAATATAATACATAATGAAATAAAAATGCAATTGACATTGTTGTTATATGTCATTATTGTATAGAACATATATTGAGGTTTGAATATAACTAATAAATCAGTAAATATTAGTTACACAAAATATAAATGCAAAAGTATGTTGAATAAAATATATAATTTTACTTGTGTAAATAGAGAACTTTGAAAAAGTAAGCAAAATTGATAAATGAGTTTGTGCTTGGATTGATTGAAAACCGAGTTTCTGCTCGGATTGATTGAAAACCGAGTTTGTTCTCGGATTGATTAAAAGCCGAGTTTGTTTTCGGATTGGTTCATTGATTGATTATGAGATGTGAAATATTATGATACGTAAAAATGAAGCAATTTGAATGTATAAAGTACATACTTTATAAAAAGTTACGATAGATTAAAATTCGATAAGAGGTATTAAATAAAATCTCAAACAAGATGGTTGAGATTGGTTCAAAAATTTGAATGTAAATCAAGTTTTATGAACCTAAGGGGAGTGAAAATTATTTCGTCCCAACAGACGGCACCAATTGTTCTTGTAGAGGTTGGCCGGTGTATAACTCGTCTGCCGGAGAATGCTTGTAAGCTCTCCGTCAAGATGAGTTATACGTTGGCAATGAAAGAACAAGGAAGTGGGTACCTGCAAAAGACACTCCGACGCTCAAGTCAGTAAGTGTTTAAGAAGTATAAGAATAATTCTATGAATATAGAATGTTAAACATAAAATGCAACTTATCATGTATGTGTATATAATAATTCTATGAATATAGAATGTAAGACATAAAATATAACTTATCATGCATTGTATATTATAATAATTCTATGAATATAGAATGTATATAAAATATATCTAGAATATCCGGTGTATATAGAAATTTGTGCCTTTTATAGGCATAGAGTTGATAAATGGAGTTGATGGTATGACTGTTGATCATTAAGTCAGAATAATAGTCATTAAGTCGGTAATAAAGGTGTCAATTACAGAGTGAATAATAATTAAGACCGAGTTATAACTTATAATGCACAATAAAAATCAAATTATAAGGTGACAGATCAATTTTAATAAACAAAATTAACTTTAAAAAGCTTAAATACTTTTAATACAATTATATTATACATACATACAAAATTACCCACTCATATAAAATATATGTTCAGTATAAAAATATCATTAATCAAGTACCAATTAAAAAAATAGATACTCTAATAAAAATTTTAAAATTATTTTTATGTAAAAATATTTTATTTTGACTATTGAATAATAAATTGTAAAGTTTAATTTTGATATATTATAAAAATATTATCTTTATTTAAAATATAATTAAATAAATAAATTACACTTTTTAATTTTTTTATCATATTCCCGAAGAGGGGCCTTATAAAAACCTATAGATATAGAAGAACAAAACAATCCATCCCTCTCCTACAAACGTGCACAGAAACGGCTCCGTAGTTTGTCCCTCCTCAACCTCCTGCCCAGCTATGTTGTCCACTACCCTGGCCGCCATCCAAGCCTCCACTCTTCTCGCCATCGACGGCGTCTCTCGTGGTCAGCCCCCGACGTCTTCTCCAGTTCTAGAGAGCAGCAATGATGCCTCATGAGTAACGCACTCACGGCGTCAAAGCCCCCGCCCCCTGGGGGCCATCTTCTCCCCCTCTATCCATGAAGCTGTCAGCCTCCACTCCTCCACTCCGGCTTCCCCCGCTGCTCCAGGTTGGTTTATTTGAATGAACGATTTTTTTATTGCTGACCTCGCTTGATTTTGATTTCTCCATCCTTTTCTATGTTAATTTTTGTTATATAACCAACGACTATGGTTTTAATTGCTTGATCTTGCTATTTTATTTCCTTTTAGAAGTAATTATTCTTCAACTTTTTTATTTTCTATTAATTTTTTTATTTTCTATTATTGCTGCCTTTCTTTTCAATGGCATATCCTGTTGCAGATACCAGAATTCTTGTCATTGTCACGTACTTATTATATATTAGGAATAGTGATTGTATTGTGACAAAAAACACACAAACATTATGGCGTGAAAAGCGCGCTAGGCGGGCTTATATTTCTGGATGCATGGTTTAATTAGGTGAGGCGGGACGGGTGGCTGCCTACAGACGGTCTCAAGGCAGGCAGGACAGGCTAACTATAGTTGATTTTTTATAATATATTTTTTTAAAAATATATTTAATTATTTTTGAAACCTATAAGGATAAGCACAGCTCGCAAAAGTATTTACGGTATTAGCTGCAACATTTGATGCAAGTAACGTAATACATTGTTGAATTGAGTTTCTACATGGGGGCTAGGGAGGGCCCGAAACAATCAGGAAAGAACATTCGATCTTTGCGACGAAGAAAGTTCCACAAAAGATGGCGGCTAGTGATGATGCTCATTTTCTCTTTACATCTTCAAATTTGTGGGGCCTACTCCTTAATTGTTAATTCAGATCATATATTCTCGTATGTATACTAGTCATCATCATGTGGGTACTATTAAATTATATTTGTAACATGGTCAATTATAGTGTACAGATGTTCTTTGTACAGATTTTTCTTGGTTAAATACCACGATGACACGCATCATAGTGCTGGTCCTGAGGGAGCAGCCTGCAGAACTCATTGAACAAGTTGCAGAACTTGGTGCAGGACCAAGTCGCATGAGTAGCTTAAAACGTTGTTAGGGGTATTAGTGTTGGGCTTTTTTTTTTCGTGATCCTAAAATTTAGGGTTCATGGGCTATATGATTGATTCATAAAATATAATTTTTGTGGGCCTGTAAAAAGAACTTTGAAAATATATGTGAATTTTGGTATCTTTTAATTTTTGTAATTGCTAAAAACCCTTATCACTGTAAAGGGAGTGAAGTTGTTGCTCCATAGAGGGGAAGGAGAGACCCGAAGCTCATCGCCGACCAGAAGAAGTGGGTGACCAAGAGGCTCCACAACGGGCAACAAGAAGAATTGCCATCACCCATCACCGGTGACACCATCATCGGCAGACCACAATCAGAAACTTCGTGCTACCGCCGTAGTCATACTTGTGAAGAACACGGCGTCTCCACCCCTTTTTCGATCAGATTTCCTTTTCGCTTCCCATAACGGAGGTCTCCCCACCATACCGTGGTCGCTGATGCATACGAGTTCGCCGACAGCCGCCCCACGCCTATGAGTGCATTTTCCTAATTTGCCTAATTTGGATGGCTATTTAAGGCAATGGGGAACTCATCCTATCACTCAAAACAGAACAATTTACACTTGGATTAATGAAAAAGGTGCATCGATAGGCCAGAGGACTTATGCATAACAACATCTTAATGCATCTTGCATTGCTCATAAGCTCTTAACAAGCCAAAAGCCGGTTATCAAGTCTTGGGACAAGGTTCTTGTTGTTTATGTGCCTGGTCTAGACTTCATCGACGCCTTCTTTGAATGCCTAAGAGCTAGAGCCATACCAGTTCCAGTTCTTCCTCCGGATCCAATGCAAAGAAGTGGACAAGCACTAACAAAAATGGAAAACATTGCCAAGTCATGCAGCATTATGGCAGTTTTGTCAACAGTTGCTTATCACTCGGCTGTCCGGGCAGGTTTATTGAAAATTTTTTTCTCATTAATAGGGAAAAGTGGGAAGTCCGAGATGAATCCGTGACTTCGATCAGAATCGGTTTCCAGACGTCAACCTCTGCCACAGCACCACGATGGCGGCTGTATCTGTCTCCCTGCAACCTAGGATTTCATTTTTGGGGAGACGATCTTCATTTCTATTTTAGTATCCATGGCTACTACACCTGGTTTCTCTTTTTTTCCTCCTATTAACAAATTAAAAAAAAAAAGCTTTGGGTCCAATTCAGTTTTTAGATACCCAATTCACTGCCAAAGCCCACTTCAGCAAGTCTAGCAGCTTATATTTGAATCACACTATTTTTGCTAGTTGGCTCAGCCACAGTCCACAGCTAACATAAGGCAGTAGACAAGCTCTGAAACACAGCACCACGTGTTAATCTCATATTCAAAGAGATGGAATATCTGTATATCTGTACCAACTTGTATCTGTACCGTAGAGCGACCCTTGTAACATTCATGCATTACAACGTTTTCTTTCTGATAAAGTACAAACGATAAATATTACTAAAGTACATAGTTTTGGTGAGACCTTCTATTACATTATTATGTGATTTATTTATAAACAGAACTTGAACCATTCAAAAATGTTTAAAGAAGTGAGAGCATATTTTTGAAAAGACATAGGAAAAATTGAATCGAACCTTCATAGAGGATTTTTTCTTCTTAATTTATATATATCATTTTTTTAGTTAAATAAAATTTTAAGATCAAAATTTTGTACATTTATTTTGTTTAATCAAAATTTTATTTTTAATAGAGTAAAGTGACAATGAAGCCCTCAAAGATTTTTCCTTCGAACAGAATAGCCTTTAAGAAGAAAAAAGTAATAAATAGATTCTCAAGGATAATTAACGGTGGACACGTTCGATCCTTCTGTTAGATTTCTTTGCGAACATTGACGATGTTACTAATATGTAATGCTAAACAGAATGACCTGACAGTTATATTACATATTGGAATAAAACAAAAAGCTGAGAACAATTTAATCCTTATTCACCCTCAATCAAATAGTCTTTTTGAACCCTAATTTCTCTAGAATCCTCAATTTCACACTCTTCTTCTGCACATTTAATTTTAGACCTTGACTTATTATTCTTCAACCATTATAGTTATCTTTCTTGTTCCACTGTGTAGTCCTTCAAGGCCAACTTGAACTGCTCAAAGATATCAAACTTCATACCAATTTTCAATTTCACATGTGACATGTGGTGCGGTAATTTATAACCCACAAACTAGCCAGCAAGTACACCGGGTCGTACCAAGTAATACCTCAGGTGAGTGAGGGTCGATCCCACGAGGATTGAAGGACTAAGCAACAATGGCTGATTAATTGGCTTAGTTATACAAACAGAAAATAGTGTTTTGGTGTTCAAAAGACATTAAACAATATAAAGAATATTAAAAGAACAAGTAAATAAGTTGGGAATAAAGTATGGAGAAAGAGTTAAGGCTTCAGAGTTATCTATTTTTCGGATTGATTTTTCTTATTAATTTATTTTAATTATGTAGGATTTAATTCATGGCAAACTATATGTGACTAGACCCTAATTCCTTAAACCTTCCTAGTTTCCTCTAAAATTCATCAACTGCCAATTCCTTGGTCAATTAATTCCAATTAAAGGGTGATGATCAAATTCTAGTTTATATGCCACAAAAACTCTAATTACCCAAAAATAAAAGGATTATATGTCACGTATCCCATTAAATCCAGATAATTAAAATTTAGGAGAATATTTTTTCAAGCTGTTGTTCAAGTAAAGAGCTTTTCCAAGTTATACAAGAACTCAAATAGAAAGAGGGTCATACTTCTGTTCCACCCAAATTCATATGATAAAGAGCGAAAATAATTCTTAAATTATAAATTCATACATGAATTAAAATAGAAAAAGCAATAAAATCAATCCATACAAATAGACAGAGCTCCTAACCTTAACAGTGGAGGTTTAGTTGCTCATGGTTCAGAGAAAAATAAGGATTGTAGATTGGAATGGAATAATGTTGTGTTGGAATCACCCGCTTGGCATCCCTTTTTATATCTAATACTAATTAATTTAAAATCTATCTTCACTAGGAAAAGATAGAAAAGATGCTTACGCATCAACATGGCCAAACTCTGCACCCTCATTGAAGTCTTCAAATCTACCACAATTTTCACGACCTTTCATTTTTTCACCTTCTTCTTCACCTTAGTTGCATTATCTTCTACCTCCACTACAAGAAAAAAGGGCCTGATGCACCACTATTTTGTGGTACATTTTATACTAAATTGAGTGGATTTTATCAACTTTTCTTACATTTATTCAATGAAATAGCATGGTTTCATGACTTTCTCCTAATTTGTGCTTAAGAGTGAAAACATACTTTTTAAGCCTTTAATTTGCTAATTTTAATTCACCTTTGATTCCACTAGATGCCTTGATGTGTTTGTTAGTGAATTCAGGTTGAAAAGGTTCGGAATGGATCAAAGGAGTGAAGAGAAAAGCATGCAAAGTGGAGAACTCATGGAAAAATCAAGGATTGGGAGTGCATTCATCGACGCGCATGCGTGACAGACGCGCACGCCTGGAATTGAAATCGCATGAATTAAACCTAGATCTAAAGAAGACGTACGCGTGACCCATGCGTACGCGTCGTAGCTCGCACGTGACCTCATTAAAGTGAAAATGCTGGGGGGCAATTTCTGAGCTTCCCAGGCCCAGATCCAACTCATTTCTGAGCCTATTACATGCAGAATTCATGAGGAGTCAAGGGGGGAGCACATAGTGGAGTTTTTCCCATGCTTTAGTTAGTTTCTAGAGAGGGAAGCTCTCTCTTCTCTCTAGAATTAGGATAGGTTTAGTTTAATTCTTCTTTAGATCTAGGTTTAATTCATGCTTTGGTTTACTTTTCCTTTCTAATTTCTTGTTCCTTTACCTTTGCTTTCCTAGTTTAGTATTTTAATCTTTGTATTTGTTTACTTTGTTGTTGATGCACTCTTGTTCCTTTTATTTTTCTTTAATGCAATTTATATTTGATGTTCCTTTATTGTTGATTTGAGTTATTGTTGTTAATTTCCTTGCAATTGGTAGTTGTAGATTTATATTTCTTGCAATTTTATCTTACTTTCCTTTTATGCCTTCTAAGTGTTTGACAAAATACTTGGAAGGATGTTAGAGTAGATTTTGGTGTTCTTGGCTTGGGATGGTAACTTAGGTGAACTTGAGTTACTAATGTCCAAGTGTTAATAATTGGTATCCATTGACTCTAGCTTTCACTAAATCAATTAGTGAGGTGGCTAGGACTTGTGGATTAGGATTGGTGTAACTCATTTGACTTTCCTCTACTCGTTAGAGGATGACTTAATGGGATTAATCCTTACAATTATCAGGTTGTGGTTAGTGATAAGGATAAAGATCCTTGACCATCATTCCTTGCCAAGACCTTTTTACATTTGAGTTTCATTTACTTTCTTGCCATTTATCTTTCTTATTTCTTATTCAAAACCCCAAAATACTTTGCCATAACCAATAATTAAGCACACTTCCCTGCAATTCCTTGAGAGACAACCCGAGGTTTAAATACTTCGGTTTATTTTTATTGGAGTTTGTTACTTGTGACAACCAAATTTTTTATTGAGGAATTGTTTGTTAGTTTAGAACTATACTTGCAACGAGATTCATTTGTGAAATTCTTTACCGATAGACAATTTCCGTTCATCAGGGCCTATGGCCACGCTTTTTTCTTACTACACTTTAAAAGCGTGGCCAAAAAGGGTCAATGGCCACGCTTTTATAAGGGTCGCGATTGATTAGATATGGCCACGTTTTTTTGCTACGCTTCAAAATCGTGACAAAAGGGGTCCATGGGCACGCTTTTCTGAGGGTGGCAATTGATTAGAGATTTAGCCACATTTTTTTTGCCACGCTTTATAGAGAGAAACAGGCACGCTTTTGAAGCATGGCGACATGATTTCGTTATAGTAACATTTTAAAAGCATGACTATTTCCTATAACTTTTTTTGGCACGCTTCAAAAGCGTGGCCAAAAGGTTTCAAAAAAAATTTTAATTTTTTGTGTCTGAGAGTGAAAATGTAGTAACAAAACCCTCATTCCCCATTCCCCTAACCCTAATTCACATAGCAGCAATGCCTCTCTCTCTCTCCCTCATTTTCTTCATTCGAGCACTCCTCCTCCATCCTTCTCACACAGACATGCAGGACGATAGCAGCAGTGGTGGGTTCGTCGTGGCTCTCATGCTACCTTCGTGAGTCCCAGCTACATCACTCTTCTCCTCCTTCTACATCCTTCTCACGCAGGAGCAATGGTCGTTCTTCACTGGCACTCTCTCTCTTGCTCCCAATAACACTCGTTGGTCAACCTCTCTCAGAACTCCTCCGTCGAAGCTCCCTCCGCCGGTGCTCCCTGTGCCAGCACTCCTTCCATGTCCCTCCATGGCTCAACACCCATCGCGTTGTCGTCTCCCTCTCTGAAGTCGTCGTGCCTCCGTCTCCCTCTCCCTCACTAATCGCACCTTCGTTTCCCTCTCTCAACCCTCCTCCTCGCCACTTGTTAGCACGAACTGTCAGCCACGTTCAGCATTCGCAGCGTCGTGGTAAATTATTTGGTCAATTTTTTTCTTGATCTGATTATTTATTTTTGAATTTGATTTTTTGTTTTGATTTTCTTGGTTCTTCATTTTTTCTGATTTTTCTAAACGATTTTTTGTTCTATTCTGATATTTAGTTTAGTTTTTTTTCTCTAAACCTTTGGACATTTGGTTCTGTTCTGCTGCAGCTGTAGTAGTACTCAGCTACTACTAGGTGGTGCTGCACTACTAGTGCTTTGCCTATTCTGTTATGCTAATTTTTCTACATCAACTATCAGCAGGTTAATTTTTTCATACTTTAAACATTCACAGTTAGGGTTTTGATTTTATTTAATTTTTGTTGATTGGTATTAATGGTTTTATTTAATTGTTCAGAATTTTCAATTTTTGGGTTTTATTTGGTTTAATGTTTCGTTCTTATCGAAATGTGAAAAGAGAGATGTTCTGTTTTGTTAGTTCTTCCTTATTCTAGTGTTGTGTTTAGTCTGCAATTTTTAGGTTTTATTTTGTTTGATGTTTGTTTTTATTCAAATGGAAAAAAGGTATTAAGGTTTATATTATTATAAGTGTGATCAGTTCAGAAACCCGACTTGGCGGTATAATGTTTCATTTCAATTAAATAATCATGCATTAAAATTAAGGTTGCACCATGACAAAAATTAGTGTGAAATGATAGTACATAATTATTTTCGTATTAAATGTCATTTCTCTATTAATATTATTTGTGTTGGAAGAGAATGTTCATTGAATAATTGGCTTGTTAATATATATTTCCAGTACTTCTATTTGGTTTTCATTGATTCCTAAGATTCTCATATGTAGCTACTAATTGAAAAATTCTATTAACTGTTCTCATGTATTCCTGAACACAGTGAAGTCTTTTTGGATTTTGCTCCAAGTTCTGTCTCAAAACTGAATGAGAAAGATATCTGCACCAAGAAGCACAGCTAGCTCATTACTGTCTGAGCATACATGTTGCCATTGATGCGTAGTAGTACAAATTCTGCTGTTGCGGTAGTGCTGCTTTGCTGCTGGTGAGCCATTTTCTACAAATTTCAGAAGTTAATATAAATAGTATGGAGGTGGTGAGGGAAGTTGCCGGAAAATTTTTGAAGTTACTTATTAGTTATTAGTATTTACTTAATTCTAACTTTATTTTATTTCAGGCTTTAGGTCATTTTAATTTAAATGGTAATCATTGGCGTTGATGTTTGTGTCTTATATTTGTGGTTGAAAATGACCTAAAATTGATATGTTAAAATTAATTAGTCTAGGTTATTTCTTATTTTTTAATGTCAATATTCAGATTCTTCTTGTTTGTTGGTGTTGTCATACTAATTTCGATTTGTGGAATAGATTTTATACTATTTTGAGTCTTTGATAATTGGTTACTAAGTTCTTGTAGAGGTTGTTATTATTCAAGTTCTTTTGATACTGTTTCTGTGAGGTTCATTTCTCTTCTTTTCTTGGCTTTACATGAACTTTGGTTGTTGTTTTGGTATCCAGGTTGTCTTGCTATGTAATGTATTCTCTTGCTACTAATCTTTATTCCTTGAGTCATGGAAATTGATGAATTATTACTTTTATAGGATTTCGGTAATTTCAATTCTCTCACTCTCAAAAGAACCAATTGAAAAAAATCGTTGCTTGATTACACACTACAACACAGTCTTCTTCAGTTCTACAACAACAATTACATTAAGGTTTCATTTATTTATTTATTTATCTTCAGTTCTATTATTCTGCTATTGATGCTGGCTGGAGTTGCATTGCATTAGAAGGCTATGGATTCTTCCTTCATATGAATGTCATTTTGTGTATCTGCTGCCACATAGTTTTGCACTAAAGTCTTTGTTTAATTCATTCTTTGTTAATTTAGGTGTTTTCTGTGTGCATGTATCAATTTGTTGCATCACAATATTTGTAGATGGACAATGAATTTGACGACAAACTAGAAGTTTTAGACAAGATTCCAAGTAGTAACTAGAGAAGAAAGCAGGTTTCTTCTTTTTGCACACATTGTTCTTTTTTAAAAAAAAAGAAAAAATTCCTAATTTTCTATAGGTTTGTATATTACTGTTCTAAATATTTTTCTCAATATGATTTCAGTCATTTATTTGGAAAGTTTTGAAGATGAAAGAGAGAAATGGAGGCACAATTGGAAGAGATTTTGTTGATTCACTTGGTGTGTTCCATGGACAGAGATGAATGGCACTCTCTAGCTTTCTGCTATACCTGCGACGGAGATGAATGGATGACTTGTGACGACTTTGAGCGACGATGGATGACTTCTTTGATGGTGGATGATGCTCTCTGGCTCTCTGAGGCTCTCATTCTCTCAAGCTCTCATGTTGGAGGAGGAAGAACGCAAGTGAGTTGTGGGTGAGTGACTGAGTGGGTGCTGCGTGTGAAAGGGAAAGAAGGTTAGGGATTTGGACAGATGGGCTCTTTTATTACTAGGTTAAAGGGCAAACTAGTAAAAACAAGCACTATTGAACACCTTCTTCGATTCGGTTTGGTTCGGTTTCAGCCAAGTTAACTGAAAATCAAACCGAACCGATCGGTTTAGTTTGAAAAAAACAAAAAAATTGGTTTTTTTTTTTTAATTTTTCCATTCAGTTGTTGTATATTTTGGTTCGATTTTGTGATAATTTTCGGTCTAGTTCGATAACTTACACCCCTAGATAATGGTAATAGATTAAGGCAGAATCCAGGCAAGCGACCTCAGTAGATCCAAGCAGGCATGACGTGTAGCCATTGTGGAAGGGACCATGTTGATAGGCCTTGCTACTTCGGAGAAAATGCGTGTTACTTCTTTGGTATGCTTGGCCACCTATCATGAAACTGTGCAAAGAAGTTTATTCAAGAGCTAGTTAGGACCCAACAGTAAGGACGAGTATTTGCTATGACTGCTGATGATGCTATGTATTCGGACTCTCTAATCCAAGGTCAGTGTTATATCAAGACTCGCTTCTTAACTGTATTGTGCAATTCGGGTGCGTCACATTCTTTTTTTTCTTTAACTGTTGCACGTGATTCGGGATTAAAATTCTATGAGTATGAATTTTGATTTGATTTGTTTGCCTTTACAAGGTCTAAACATTATTTTAGGATTAGACTGGTTATCTAAAAACCATGTTTTTTCTTAACTATTTTGAGAAAACTATTATTATTCTATCTAAAAAGGTACCTACTAGACCAGTGTTATCCCATGCTTTCTATTTAAATTTTGTAAAAGTTACCTATAATGGGAGTGAATATGAGGGGTACGTTTTGTTAACGGCTAGCTCAAACAGCAACGGACAAAGTTTGGAACAGATCCGAATGGCAAAGGAATTTTTTGATGTTTTTCCTGAAGACATACCAGAGTTTCTTTCTCAGCGAGATATAGAGTTTGGAATTGACTCAATACCTGGAGTTGGATTGATCTCGATAGAACCTTATCAAAGGTCACCATTGGAACTAGCAGAACTGAAGAAGTAGTTAGATAATCTACCTGGGAAAAAGTTTATTCATTCAAAAGTGTCACCTTGGGGAGCTCTAGTACTGTTGGTAAAGAAGAAAGATGAAAGAATAGCAGTAGATCCTTCAAAGATTGAAGCAGTATTTCCGTGGAAACAACCTACGATAGTTACTAAATTTTGGAGTTTTTTGGGACTGGTTGGATACTACCGAAGGTTTATCAAGGGATTTTCACAGATAGCTTTGCCTTTAACACGGCTTAATTGTAAGGAAGTTTCATTAGAGTGGACAGAGGAATGTGAGAAGAGTTTAAGTATTTCTTGGATAATGATGAAGGAAGAGGAGTTAATTTTGGCTTTTGATAATCTGAAGTTAAGGATAAAGGAAACGTCAGAAGGAGTGGTTATGGCCCAGTTGTACTTGACATCTGATTTCAAGATAGCTATTCAAAAAGCATAAAGCTTAAGACACAGAAATGTCAGTGCATTTCCTTTATATCCTATTTGATTATGCATTGGAGAAACTTTCCTGATTGTATACACAAGAGATAGTACGACTGCATGGAGTACCTTCATCAATTATTTCTGGTCGGGATCCACGGTTTACGCCTAAGTTATGGGGAGCTTTTAAGAAGGCATTTAGAACCGAATTGCACATGAATACGGCATACCACCCTTAAACAGGTGGATAGTCAGAGCGAACAATCCAAACTTGGAAGATATGTTGAGATCTTGCGCGATGGATCATCAAGGGAACTAGGACAAGTATTTGCCTTTGATTGAGTTCGCCTACAACAACAGCTTTCAGCAAAGTATTGGAATAGCTCCATATGAAGCTCTTTATGAACAGAGGTGTCAATCGCCATTATGTTGGTATGACAGAGAGGAAGCTAGTATATTGGGACCAGACTTGGTACATAAAATAACTGAGCATATTAAGAAGATCCGTGAAAAAATTCAAGCAGCACAAAGCCGACAGAAGGGCTATGTCGATAATAGACATAAGCCTCTAAAGTTTAGTGAGAGCGACCATGTTTTCCTAAAATTAACCCCTACTACCGAAATAGGTCGATCCCTTAGGAATAAGAAACTTAACCCTCGGTACATAGGACCCTTCTAGATACCTAAAAAGATCGGTCCAGTAGCTTATCAAATAGCCCTTCTCCCCTTCTTTGTCAAACCTTCCCGATATTTTTCATGTTTCGCAACTCAAAAAGTATAATCCCGATGAAGGCTATGTTTGCAACCAGAGTCAGTACAATTCCAAAGTGATTTGACATATCCAGCATTACTAGTTAGGATCATAGATAAGAGTGACAAACGGTTGAGAGGCAAAACAATTGCTTTGGTTAAAGTAGCCTGGGGACGCGATGAAGAGGCAGAACACACCTAGAAGTTAGAAGGTAAGATGAAAGCTAATTATCCACACCTATTTACAGGTAAAAGAAATTTTGAGAGCAAAATTTTCTTTTAAGAGAGTAGAATGTAACAACCCAAATTTTTATGTCAATACGATATTTTTCGAAAAATGTTATTTTCAGCAATTAGCTTTATTTCGACGAGTCTATTCCGAGTTTCGAAGTAAAATAAATGATAATATAGTTTTATTATTATGTTATTAATTTATTTTATATTATATAGTTATAATAGAGTTTAGATAATAATATTATTATTATTATCAAGTTTGATATTCGTTGATATAAGTAAATATCGGTACTCTTTGATGAGCTTAGATTTGCTATTGCTCCATCATTTACCTTTTTATTATTAAATTACTAATATCATTTATATTAGTAACTCATATATATTTAACCCTATATATATTTTTACTTGTGTTTATATGTACCCAGTTTTCATAATTATCCGTTTAAGATATTTATAACTTAAATCCCTGACTCAGTGCTTCCAAAACGCGACACCCAAACCCCCCATGTGCCATCTAATCATTTAAGCACTATTATACCTCATTAATCATCATCATTATATCAAACTCATTGAAGAAAAGAGAGAGAAAAACCGTGGGTGAGAGAACGTGAAACCATGGTGCCTCCGAGCTTCCGAGCTTGATTTCTTTAAATTCGTAACTCCGATAAAAAATTCGAACCGATTAAAGTGTTCATATCTTCCTCTTTTTCATGTTGATGTCACTTTTATTCAGGAGAAGTCGATGGAAGCCGCAGTTCCTCTTGCATGTCACGCCCAAAATTGAGGAGTTGGAGGGAGTTGCCGATTTTTGACGTTTTTGTCTTCAATTTCTTGTTCAGGAACTTTTTCTGGAGCTTCGGTTATGGTGATTTCATATGAAAATAGAGTTCATTAAATTTACATCGATTAAATGTTAATGTGGTAAGTGATTGCTGGTTTGATTGCTTTTTGTTTGAGTTTGATTGAAATTATGCTTGATTTTCATTGAAATTGTTGTTATTTTGATTGCTCGATGGTTCCACCTTTATGGGTACAGCCCAACAACGAGGTATTTTGAGTGAATTTGGGGCTATCTTCAAGTGAGAAACTTGATAAAATTGATGAGGTTTGATAGCCGAGAGATTAAACGAAAAACGGTGAAAAACTGATAACCATAAAACTCGAAAACGGATTAAAAATCATATATATTTTTTATCAGATTACAAGAAAGGATTTTTGGGTTTAAAGAACTGTATTTGTTACCAATATAATGTTATTATTTTTTTGATGATAAAATTGAATTTTTATAAAAAAATGAGGTTGATTTTATAAATAAATAAGTTTAGAGGTATTTTGAGTAAAAAGTAAACTTTTAGGGGTGAACGGGTATTTTTTTTTATAAAAACTCAGAGTTACTTTTGTGAATTTTAATATATATGAGATTTAATTATTAATTTTCTTAAAATATTGGGTTAAAAATAAAATACTTAAAAGTTTGAGATTTAAAGTATAATTTCTAAAAGTTCAAGAATAAAGCTTTAATAAAATTAGTTTTGGTATATCAACTTAGAAAAATTGAATAATATTAATACTCCTTTAATATTATTTTACTTATATCAATTTAATTTGTATACATTTTTAATTAGTTATTTTTACTAAGACTTTCTAAAATCATTAGAAACACATAGTTATATTAAGAATTTTATAATTCTCTTTTCATAAGACATTTAGGAAAAGGTGAGAGAATAATGCGAACATGATTCGATATTTTGCGATTTATAAAGTAAAACATTGAAGAAAGAAAAAAATCAAACAAAGAGAATAAAGAAGTGACGAGGTTCTAAATGGAGGTGTGAACTAAAGATGTGTGATAAACCCCATTTGTAGGGTTTATCTTGTGCTTCATTTAGGGATTTTTATCACCTTTTACCCACATTTATTCAATGAAATAGCATGTTATCATGATTGTTTTCCAATTTGTGCTTAAGTGTGAAAACATGCTTTATAGATCCTTAATTAGCTAAATTTGATTCACCTTTGATTCCACTAGATGCCTTGATTTATTTGTTAAGTGATTTCAGGTTGAAAAGGCTAGGAATGGATCAAAGGAGTGAAGAGGAAAGCACACAAAGTGGAGAAATCATGGAAAAGCCAAAGAATTCTCCTCTCTCTAGTTTAGCATTTAATTCTGGTAATTCTCTACTTTTATGTTGATGCACTTTGTTCTTCTATTTTCCTTTAATGCAATTTATGATTCATATTCCTTTATTGTTCATTTGATTTGTTGTTGTTTAATTCCTTGCAATTGAGTAGTGTAGATTTACTTTCCTTGCAATTTTACTATGTTTTTCTTTTATGCCTTCCAAGTGTTTGATAAAATGCTTGGTTGGATTTTAGAGTAGAATTTTATGCTCTTGGCTTGGGAAGGTAACTTAGGAACTCTTGAGTTACTAATGTCCAAGTGATTGAAGATTGGAAGCCATTAACGCTAGATCTCACTAATTGATTTGGTGGAAAACTAGGACTTATGGACTTGGGTTGACATAGCTCATTTGACTTTCCTTTATTCGTTAGAGGATGACTTAATGGGGTTGATCCTTGCCAATTCTCATGTTGTGGTTAGTGATTAGGATAGAGATCCTTGACCACCAAACCTTGCCAAGACCTTTCTAGTTGTTAGTTTATTTTCATTGTCATTTACATTTCATGCCTCTTATAAAAAAATCCCAAAATATACCTCATAACCAATAACAAGACACTTTATTGTAATTCCTAGGAAGAACGACCCGAGGTTCAATACTTTGGTTTATAGATTTTAGGGTTTGTACTAGTGACAAACAAATTTTTGTATGAAAGGAATAGTGTTGGTTTAGAAACTATATTGCAACGAGATTTCATTTGTGAAATTCTAAACCGTCAAAAGTCCAATCATCAAAATGGCGGGTCGTCCGACCGATCGGCGATTTTGGGTGACAAATTTCTAATTCCAACACTTTTGCATTTCATTTTAGGTTTTTAGGATTTTTGTTGCATTTTCTTAAATTTTGCATATATATACACAATAAGCTTAGTCAAAATAATTAAATTCTTCAAGGATTCCTATCTATAGGGAACCAATTGATTTGAGTGAAAACTTTTCATAGAACTTGCTTGAATTATATATATTGTGGAACATGTTTTTGAGCTAAGAACACAAGCAAGTGAGATTTGAGCCTAATTGTGTGGTTACATTATATAGCCACTTATTTTTCCTTCTTGTGTGCATTATTCTCTTTTTATGATTGTAATCTTTGATTTGTTTGATTCTTTATGTCCATTATTTTGTGTATTCATGCATTTATATGATTGAGGCCATCATTTCATTTAGCTCACTTACCCAAATAGCCTTACCTTTTATCTTCAATTGTTAGCCAATTTGAGCCTATGATTAACCCACTTATTCTCAATTTTAGCACATTACAAGCCTGAAAGTGAAAAATAATAAATGTCCTTAATTTGGATCTTTGATTGGTTTAGGCTAGTATGTGTATGTATCATTCAAGTGTTGAAAACTTAGGACATTGGGTGAATAAAAGGGTATATTTATATTGTAAATATTGGGAATTGGGTACATGCTCATGTATTGATTAAATATATAGACCTATGCATTGATGCTCTTGTATATAGTTTGAAAGAATGAAAAAAAGAAAAGAAACAAAAAGAAAAAGAAAAGGAAAAAAAAGCAAAATAATATGGAAAAGAAAAAAAATAGAAAAAGAAAGAAAAACAAGAAAAGAAATAAATAAAAAGGGGACAAAATGCCCCAAAGTGAAGCTCAATAAAGATCAATGCGTAAGTGTTGTGAAATGAAAAGGAATACATGAGTATGTGAAAAAGTGAGAAAAATGGGTAGTTAGGTTAGTTTTGAATTGTAGAGGATGTCATAGGCTAGGTGAAAGTCTAAGCTTATCAAAGATTCAAATTTCAAGCTCACTTAACCATATATGCATCCGACCTTGACCCTAGCCCCATTACAACCAATGAAAAGACCTCATGATACTTGTATGCATGCATGGAATAAATGTTGATTATTAGAAGAAAAACAAATCTTAGAAAGTATGATTATGAGAGAATTGAGAGAATCAACCCTAAACACTTGAGCGAATAGAGTGCAAACACATCCGGTGAGGATTTGATGCTCAATTATATGTTTTCACCAATGATCATCTTTTCATGCAAGTTTGTAAAAATATTTAATAACTCAATTCAATTGTGGATTAGACTTGCTAGTCCTAGGCCCTTGTGCATATGTGCTTCTTGAGGATTGATTTATTTTGACCAAGCAATTGCATTCATGTAGATAGTTGCATATAGGTAGATTGAATTTAGTTTAATTTCATTGAATAAATGCCATACCCTTTGTTCCTTCTTGGTTTAAGCATGAGGACATGCTTGGTTTAAGTGTGGGGAGGTTGATAAACCCCATTTGTAGGGTTTATCTTGTGCTTCATTTAGGGGATTTTATCACCTTTTACCCACATTTATTCAATGAAATAGCATGGTTTCATGATTGTTTTCCAATTTCTACTTAAGTGTGAAAACATGCTTTCTAGATCCTTAATTAGCTAAATTTGATTTACCTTTGATTCTACTAGATGCCTTGATTTATTTGTTAAGTGATTTCAGGTTGAAAAGGTTAGGAATGGATCAAAGGAGTGAAGAGGAAAGCATACAAAGTGGAGAAATCATGGAAAAGCGAAAGAATTGGAAATGTGCATCCACGCGCACGTGCACTGTACGCGCATGCGTGGATTGTGAAAACCTCAAGGGGCGCACACGCGCACTGTACGCGTACGCGCCGATGGGCGCACATGATTTTTTAAATGGAAAACGTGTCCAGTGATTTCTGAGAGCTGTGGGGCCCAATTTCAACTAACTTTGGCGCCCAAAATGCATATAAGGACCAAGGATTGAAGGGGAAAAGGGGGATTCACTCATTTTCACTCATACACACATTAGGATTAGTTTAGAGTTAGTTTTAGAGAGAGAAGCTCTCACTTCTCTCTAGGATTAGAATTAGGAGTAGGTTAGATCTAGATTAGAAATTCTTAGATCTAGGTTTAATTCATGCTTTGATTTACTTTTCTTTTGTAATTTCTTCTTCTTCTACATCTCCTATCTCTAGTTTAGCATTTAATTCTTGTAATTCTCAACTTTTATGTTGATGCACTTTGTTCTTCTATTTTCCTTTAATGCAATTTATGATTCATGTTTCTTTATTGTTCATTTGATTTGTTGTTGTTTAATTCCTTGCAATTGAGTAGTGTAGATTTACTTTCCTTGTAATTTTACTATGTTTTTCTTTTATGCCTTCCAAGTGTTTGATAAAATGCTTGGTTGGATTTTAGAGTAGAATTTTATGCTCTTGGCTTGGGAAGGTAACTTAGGAACTCTTGAGTTACTAATCTCCAAGTGATTGACGATTGGGAGCCATTAACGCTAGATCTCACTAATTGATTTGGTGGAAAACTAGGACTTATGGACTTGAGTTGACATAGCTCATTTGACTTTCCTTTATTCGTTAGAGGATGACTTAATGGGGTTGATCCTTGCCAATTCTCATGTTGTGGTTAGTGATTAGGATAAAGATCATTGACGACAAAACCTTGCCAAGACCTTTCTAGTTGTTAGTTTATTTTCATTGTCATTTATCTTTCATGTCTCCTATTAAAAAAAACCCCAAAATATAACTCATAACCAATAACAAGACACTTTATTGTAATTCCTAGGGAGAACGACCCGAGGTTCAATACTTCGGTTTATAGATTTTAGGGGTTTGTTACTTGTGACAAACAAATTTTTGTATGAAAGGTTTATTGATTGGTTTAGAAAGTATACTTGCAACGAGATTTTAATTGTGAAATTCTAAACCACACAAAAGTCCAATCATCAAAATGGCGCCGTTGGCAGGGATTTGCAATGGTGTTATGTTATTGGTTATTGTATATATGTGAATATTGTGAATAGCTTGATTTTTGGATTGCTTGTTAGTTTTTGTTAGTTTTAGGACTTTGTTTCATTACTTCTTATTAGCTTTTGTTTCTATTTTCTCTTTCCATTATGATTTCTCACTTTGGCTATGAGTTTGGTTCTAACTATGTTGTAGGAAATGAAGGCTATAATGAAGATGTGTATCAAGGATGGGACAATCAAAGGTGGGAGGAGCCATATGCATATAATCAATCCTCTTGGCAACAACCTCCACCAATGCACTATGAAGAAGAGCCATTCTATGATGCATACCAATCAAATGGCTATGGTGAGCATCCTTGTGACTTTCAAGAACCACCACCATATGCCTATGAACCATATCCACAACATAACCCTCAACCACACTCACAAGCCCCTTTTCACCAACCACCTTCATATGACCCTCATCCATATCCACCATTACAACAACCATATGAGCCATATGAACCACATATAGAGCCACCACCATTCCAACATCAATATTTTCGAGAACCACCCCTCCATATTATTACCAAGATGAATTCTACTTTCTACCACAACCTCCCATGGAAGAATACTCATGTCCATCGATCCAAGAGCCATATGATCCTACTCATGATATCCAAGAGGAACAAGAGTCAAGGGATCGTCTCAAGAAAATATTGGATCAATTTCAAGCAACCATGGAGCGTGTTGTGTAACAAGTGAAAAAAGTGGAAAGTGTTAAACCACCACAACTCTACCAAGAGGAACCACCTTCCTACTATGAACCCTTTTCCCAAATTGATGAACCCTTCCATCCATCCCAACCTCCAATGGATGACATCCTGATGTTCTTGTTCAAGGACAAGAAGAGATGAAAAGGGATGTGCAACAATTCACGGCCGCCTTAGATGAGGTGGTAAGCCGGTTAGCATCCCAATGCTTAAACACTCAAGGAACTCCCATGGCTACATGTGGAGATTCAAATGAAGAGCATAACATGAAGGAGAGATTGGTGGAGAATGAAGGAAGTTGCTTTGTATTAGATCAACTGGAAGAAACCATAATTGTTGAAGAAAAAGAAGAAGTGGTTGAAGACCTAAGAGATGCGGAGCCTCCATGGGAACATAGAGTTGAAGGAAACCCCTCCAAGAAGATCGAACTTGATGCTAAGGAGGAAAGTGCACACCTTCCAAGGCATATTCCATATGAAGAATTGGATGGGATAGACCAAGAATTGAACTCCCTTGGTGATGAAGATCAAGCATCAAGTCTTAGTGGTGAAGAATCCTTTGAGCATGAAGAACCTTCTCCCGGTGAATTTGAAGGCAATATGGAGGTAAAATTCTCTTACCTTCCTATTTATGATTTGAGTAAGGAAAAAGGCTTAGATAGAATTGATGAACAAAGGATTAAAACTAAGAGATCTTGTGAGGAGGTGGAGATCCTTAGAAAAAGGAGGACGGGAGTTGGATACGCTTTGTCAAGACCCTTAGAAGCTTCTTTACCTAGGTTGCCATCTACTCCTTCACTCGAGTGGGTAAAATTCATTTCTATTAGCTTTATTGTCCCACTTGAGTATGGCTTGCTTAAAATGGATGGTCAACTTAGGATGCTTTGTGGGATAAAGCGTAAAAGAAAGATGTTTCGTGGTTGGCATTGCAAATCAAGGCTCATTATGGTTGATACTTCAAGAGTTGGATGCAAAGGTTGGAATAGTGCTCAATTAGATGGGTCTAGGAGGATTGTTGGGCACTTCATAGAGAATTCACCTTACTCACCACCCAGATGGACTAATAATGATGATCAACTTCAAGACGGGTGTGAAAATAAAGTGTGGGATCCCGGATTACAAGAAGAGGATCAACTTTGGGAGCCCCAAGCTTGTGAAGAACTCCATCAACACTTGGCTCAATCCATAAGAAATCTTGGGGCACAATGGAGAACCAAGCATTGGTGGGAGTTTCAAGATAGCTTCAAGCACAAGCCACCTTGAGAGGAGCTCCCCATAAGTCCCACTTAAGGACAATAAACAAAAGTGCTAGGTGGGAGACAACCCACCATGGTAAACTCTTTTCATTTTTCTCGTTTTGTACATATTAGTAATTAGTTTAAATTCATGTTTTTGGTTGATTTGTTGAGTATAATTGATAGTTTAGTATGTTAAATAAGGTTTTATGGTGTTTTGGTAGCTGTTTGGAGGTTTGGAATGCTTGGATTGGTGGAAAAACATAGAAAATTTTTTTTTGAAAAACAAAACACCATCCGTGCGTACGCGCACTGCGCGCGTACGCGTGCATCAAGCATTTTCGCCTACCCACGCGGACGCGCCATGTACGCGTACACGTGGATTGAGAAATTCCACCCGAAGCCAAAAACCCGAGAGTTGTGCAAACGCTGCGCTAGCATTGTGCCTTTCGCACAAACCAACTCGCACGTACGCGCCCCTCTCTAAATAAGCCATCGACGCGGACGCGCCATGTACGCGTACGCGTCGCGCCCATTGCACCACCATCCGCGCGCGCGCCATCCGCGCGTACGCGCAGATGTCCTTCCTTCAACACATCTCTTTTCTTCTCCTCTTTCCATTTCTTTCCCTCTCCTTTCTTCTCCCCTTTCTTCTACCCCTCATCCAACACTCCCAAACACCATTGATAACCATTTATTTTAGTTAGTTAATTAGTTAGTTAGTTAGTTAATTAGTTGGTTTTAGTTTAGTTTTGATTTTATTTTCTCTCTTTTCATTATAAGTGTTGGATTATTGATTTTGTTTACTACACATTGCTGCCTCTTATTGCCTAAATGCTATGTTAGCATGAATGTTTTTAGATGTTCATTGTTGGATTCTATTGTTGAGGTTATATTTTTCTACTTGGTTTTAAGTTCTTCATGTTCACTGGTGCGCAGAAATTGTGATTACACTTTGATTATGTAAAATTCATTGCTCTTTCTTTCCCTGGCAATGGCACCAAAAACGCGATGCCAATACCATGGTTCACAACTTCGCACAACTAACCAGCAAGTGCACTGGGTCGTCCAAGTAATACCTTACGTGAGTAAGGGTCGAATCCCACGGAGATTGTTGGTATGAAGCAAGCTATGGTCACCTTGTAAATCTCAGTCAGGCGGATATAAAATAGTAATAGGGTTTTCAAAATTAATTAATAAAATAAGGATAGAAATACTTATGTAACTCATTGGTGAGAATTTCAGATAAGCGTATGGAGATGCATTCGTTCCTCTGAACCTCTGCTTTCCTGCTGTCTTCATCCAATCAATCTTACTCTTTTCTATGGCTGGCTTTATGTAAGGATGTCACCGGTGCCAATGGCTACTTTCAATCTCTCTCGGGAAAATGATCCAAATGCTCTGTCACAGCACGGCTAATCGTCTGGAGGCATCACCCTTGTCGTTGGTTGCATCCTATTCCTCTCTGTGAAAATGGTTCGATGCGCTGTCACTGCATGGCTAATCATCTTGGAGGTTCTCGATCATACTGGAATAAGATTTTCTATCCTTTTGCGTCTGTCACTACACCCAGCACTCGCGAGTTTGGAGTTCGTCACAGTCATTCAATCTCAGAGTCCTACTCGGAATACCACAGACAAGGTTTAGACTTTCCGGACCCTCATGAATGCTGCCATCAATCTAGCTTATGCCACGAAGATTCTGATTAAGAGATCTAAGAGATACTCATTCAATCTAATGTAGAACGGAAGTGGTTGTCAGGCACGCGTTCATAGGGAATGATGATGATTGTCACGTTCATCACATTCAGGTTGAAGTGCGAATGAATATCTTAGAAGCAGAATAAGTTGAATTGAATAGAAAACAGTAGTACTTTGCATTAATCTTTGAGAAACAGCAGAGCTCCACACCTTAATCTATGGAGTGTAGAAACTCTACCGTTGAAAATACATAAGTGAAAGGTCCAGGCATGGCCGAATGGCCAGCCCCTCTGATCTATGAACCAGGCATCCAAAGATGTTCAAAGATCTTTAAAGATGTTCAAAGATCTTCAAAGATGTCTAATACAATAGTAAAAAGTCCTATTTATAATAAACTAGCTACTAGGGTTTACAGAAGTGAGTAATTGATGTATAAATCCACTTCCGGGGCCCACTTGGTGTGTGCTTGGGCTGAGCTTAAAGTCTACACGTGGAGAGGTCCTTCTTGGAGTTGAACGCCAGCTTTTGTGCCAGTTTGGGCGTTGAACTCTACTTTGCAACTTGTTTCTGGCGCTGGACGCCAGAATTGGGCAGAGAGCTGGCGTTGAATGCCAGTTTGCATCGTCTAAACTTGAGCAAAGTATGGACTATTATATATTGCTAGAAATCCCTAGATGTCTAATTTCCAACGCAATTGGAAGCGCGCCATTTCGAGTTTTGTAGCTCCAGAAAATCTACTTTGAGTGCAGGGAGGTCAGAATCCAACAGCATCAGCAGTCCTTCTTCAACCTCTGAATCTGATTTTTGCTCAAGTCCCTCAATTTCAGCCAGAAAATACCTGAAATCATAGAAAAACACACAAACTCATAGTAAAGTCCAGAAATGTGAATTTAACATAAAAACTAATGAAAACATCCCTAAAAGTAACTAGATCCTACTAAAAACATACTAAAAACAATGTCAAAAAGCGTATAAATTATCCGCTCATCACAACACCAAACTTAAATTGTTGCTTGTCCCCAAGCAACTGAAAATCAAATAGGATAAAAAGAAGAGAATATACTATAAATTCCAAACTATCAATGAAACATAGCTTCAATCATATGAGCGGGACTTATAGCTTTTTGCCTCTTGAATAGTTTTGGCATCTCACTTTATCCATGGAGGTTCAGAATGATTGGCATCTATAGGAACTCAGAGTTCAGATAGTGTTATTGACTCTCCTAGTTCAGTATGATGATTCTTGAACACAGCTTCTTTATGAGTCTTGGTCGTGGCCCTAAGCACTTTGTTTTCCAGTATTACCACCGGATACATAAATGCCACAGACACATAATTGGGTGAACCTTTTCAGATTGTGACTCAGCTTTGCTAAAGTCCCCAATTAGAGGTGTCCAGGGTTCTTAAGAACACTCCCTTTTTTTGCTTTGGACCTTGACTTTAACCGCTCAGTCTCAAGTTTTCACTTGACACCTACACGCCACAAGCACATGGTAGGGACAGCTTGGTTTAGCCGCTTAGACCAGGATTTTATTCCTTTAGGCCCTCCTATCCACTGATGCTCAAAGCCTTGGGATCCTTTTTATTTGCCCTTGCCTTTTGGTTTTAAGGGTTATTGGCTTTTTTCTCTTGCTTTTTCTTTTTCTTTCTATTTTTTCGCCTATTTTATTATTTTTATTATTTTTTTTTCTGCAAGCTTTGTTCTTTGCTGCTTTTTCTTGCTTCAATAATCATTTTTATGATTTTTCAGATTATCAAATAACATGTCTCCTAGTCATCATTCTTTCAAGAGCCAACATATTTAACATTCATAAACAACAACTTCAAAAGACATATGCACTGTTCAAGCATTCATTCAGAAAACAAGAAGCATTGTCACCACATCAATATAATTAAACTAAGTTCAAGGATAAATTCGAAACTCATGTACTTGTTCTTTTGAATTAAAACATTTTTCATTTAAGAGCGGTGATGGATTCATAGGACATTCATAACTTTAAGACATAGTTACTAACTACTAATGATCATGTGATGAAGACACAAACATAGATAAGCACATAACATAGAAAACGAAAAACAGAAGAAATAAGGACAAGGAATGAATCCACCTTAGTGATGGTGGCGTTTCCTTCTTGAGGAACCAATGATGTCTTTGAGCTCTTCTATGTCTGTTCCTTGTCTTTGTTGCTCCTCCCTCATTGATTTTTGATCTTCACTTATTTCATGGAGGATGATGGAGTGCTCTTGATGTTCCACCCTTAGTTGTCCCATATTGGAACTCAATTCTCCTAGGGAGGTGTTGATTTGCTCCCAATAGTTTTGTGGAGGAAAATGCATTTGAGGCATCTCCGGGATCTCATGGTGATGAGCTTCATACGCCTCTTGAGCTCCATGAATGGGCTCTCTTGCTTGCTCCATCTTTTTCTTAGTGATGGGCTTGTCCTCTTTAATGAGGATATCTCCCTCTATGTCAACCCCAGCCGAATTGCATAGGTGGCAAATGAGGTGAGGAAAGGCTAACCTTGCCATAGTGGAGGACTTGTCAGCCACCTTGTAGAGTTCTTGAGGTATAATCTCATGAACTTCCACCTCTTCTCCAATCATGATGCTATGGATCATGATGGCCCGGTCTATATTAACTTCAGACCGGTTGCTAGCGGGAATGATTGAGCATTGAATGAACTCCAACCATCCTCTAGCTACAGGCTTAAGGTCCAGTCTTCTTAGTTGAACCGGTTTGCCTTTTGAGTCAATTTTCCATTGAGCTCCTTCTACACATATGTCCATAAGGACTTGGTCCAACCTTTGATCAAAGTTGACTCTCCTTGTATAGGGGCGTGCGTTCTCTTCCATGTTTGGCAAGTTAAACGCCAACCTCACATTTTCCGGACTAAAATCTAAGTATTTCCCCCGAACCATTGTAACATAGTTCTTTGGATCCGGGTTCTTACTTTGATCATGGTTCTTGGTGATCCATGCATTGGCATAGAACTCTTAAAGCATTAGGATGCCGACTTGTTGGATGGGATTTGTTAGAACTTCCCAACCTCTTCTTTGAATTTCATGTCGGATCTCCGGATACTCATTTCTTTTGAGTTTGAAAGGGACCTCGGGGATCACCTTCTTCTTGGCCACAACATCATAGAAGTGGTCTTGATGGGCTTTGGAGATGAAACTTTCCATCTCCCATGACTCGGAGGTGGAAGCTTTTGTCTTCCCTTTTCCTTTTCTAGAGGATTCTCCTGTCTTAGGTGCCATCAATGGTAATGGAAAAACAAAAAGCTTATGCTTTTACCACACAAAACTTAGAAATTTGCTCGCCCTCGAGCAAGAGAAGAAAGAATAGATGAAGAAGAAGAAAAAATGGAGGAGAGGGAGAAGGGGTTGTGTTTCGGCCAAGAAGAGAAGAGAGGGTTGTGTTGTGTGAAAATGAGGAAGAATGGAGGGTTATATATAGGGATGGGAGGGGGGTGGAGTTTCGGCCATTTAGTGTGGGTTTGGGTGGGAAATTGATTTTGAATTTTGAAGGTAGGTGGAGTTCATTAGGTAGGTTTATGGGGAAGAGTGGGTGGATGTGAGTGGTGAAGGGTTAATAGGGAAGAGGGATGGAGGTGATAGGTGAAGGATTTTGGAGAAGAGTGTTTATTGGGAATAGAGGATGATTGAGAAGAGAGAAGAGAGTGAGTGGAGGTAGGTGGGGATCCTGTGGGGTCCACAGATCCTGAGGTGTTCAAGGATTTACAACCTTGCACCAAATTAGGCATGTAAAATGCCCTTGCACACAACTCTGGGCGTTCAGCGCCAGATTGGTGCCCATTTTGGGCGTTCAACGCCAATTTGTTGCCCATTTCTGGCGTTGAACGCCAGAACCATGCTTGTTCTGGGCGTTCAGCGCCAGCTCTTCTCCAGGGTGCAATTCTGGCGTTCAGCACCCAGATGCTGCCCATTTTGGGCGTTCAGTGCCCAGATACTGCCCATTTTGGGCGTTCAGCGCCAGAACCATGCTTTGTTCTGGCGTTGAACGCCAGGCAGGTGCTTCCTCCAGGGTGTGATTTTTCTTCTGCTGTTTTTGATTCCGTTTTCAATTTTTATATTTATTTTGTGACTCCACATGATCATGAACCTATAAAGACATATAACTAAGAAAAATATAATTAGATAGATAAAAATTGGGTTGCCTCCCAACAAGCGCTTCTTTAATGTCAATAGCTTGACAGTGGGCTCTCATGGAGCCTCACAGATGTTTAGAGCATTCTTGAGACTCCCCCAACACCAAACTTAGAGTTTGGATATGGGAGTTCAACACCAAACTTAGAGTTTGGTTGTGGCCTCCCAACACCAAACTTAGAGTCTGACTGTGGGGGCTTTGGTTGACTCTGCTTTGAGAGAAGCTTTTTCTGCTTCCTCTCCATGGATGCAGAGAGAGATCCTTGAGTTGTAAACACAAGGTTGTCCTTATTTAATTGAAGGATCAATTCTCCTCTGTCCACATCAATCACAGCTCTTACTGTGGCTAGGAAAGGTCTTCCTAGGATGATGGATTCATCCTCTTCCTTTCCATTATCCAGGACTATGAAATCAGCAGGGATGTAAAGGCCTTCAACCTTTACTAACACGTCCTCTACTTGTCCATAAGCCTGTTTTCTTGAATTATCTGCCATCTCTAATGAGATTTTAACAGCTTGCACCCCATAGATTCCCAGTTTCTCTATTACAAAAAGGGGCATGAGGTTTATTCCTGAACCAAGGTCACACAGAGCCTTAAAGATCATGGTGCCTTTGGTACAAGGTATTATGAACTTTCCAGGATCCTGTCTCTTCGGAGGCAATGTCAGTTGATCCAGATCACTTAGTTCATTGGTGAACAAGGGACGTTCATCTTCCCAAGTTTCAATACCAAATAATTTAGCATTCAGCTTCATGATTGCACCAAGAAACTTGGCAGATTGCTCTTCAGTGACATCCTCATTCTCTTCAGAAGAGGAATACTCATCATAGTTCATGAATGGCATAAGGAGGTTCAATGGAATCTCTATGGTCTCTAGATGAGTCTTAGATTCCTTTGGTTCCTCAGAGGAAAACTCCTTATTGATCACTGGACGTCCCAGGAGGTCTTCCCCCTTGGGATTCACGTCCTCTCCTTCCCTTACAGGTTCGGCCATGGTGCTTATGTCAATGGCCTTGCACTCTCCTTTTGGATTCTCTTCTGTATTGCTTGGGAGAGTACTAGGAGGGATTTCAGTGATCCTTTTACTCAGCTGGCCCACTTGTGCTTCCAAATTTCTAATGGAAGACCTTGTTTCATTCATGAAACTTACAGTGGCCTTGGATAGATCAGAAACTAAGTTTGCTAAATTAGAAGTATTTTGTTCAGAGTTCTCTGTCTGTTGCTGAGTGGATGATGGAAAAGGTTTATTATTGTTAAACCTGTTTCTTCCACCATTATTAAAGCCTTGTTGAGGCCTTTGATCCTTCCATGAGAGATTTGGATGATTTATCCATGATGGATTATAGGTGTTTCCATAAGGTTCACCTAAGTAATTTACCTCTGCTATTGCAGGGTTCTCAGGATCATAAGCATCTTCTTCAGAAGATGCCTCTTGAGTACTGTTGGATGCAGCTTGCATTCCATTCAGACTCTGAGAAATCATATTGACTTGCTGAGTCAATATTTTATTCTGAGCCAATATGGCATTCAGAGTATCAATTTCAAGAACTCCCTTCTTCATAGGCGTCCCATTATTCACAAGATTCCTCTCAGAAGTGTACATGAACTGGTTATTAGCAACCATGTCAATGAGTTCTTGAGCTTCTACAGGCATTTTCTTTAGGTTAATGGATCCCCCTGCAGAAGTATCCAATGACATCTTAGCTAATTCAGACAGACCATCATAGAATATATCTAGGATGGTCCATTCTGAAAGCATGTCAGAGGGACACTTTTTGGTCAGTCCTTTGTATCTCTCCCAAGGTTCATAGAGGGATTCACCTTCTTTCTGTCTGAAGGTTTGAACATCCACTCTAAGCTTACTCAGCTTTTGAGGAGGAAAGAACTTGTCTAAGAAAGCCTTGACCAGCTTATCCCAAGAGTTCAGGCTGTCTTTAGGTTGAGAGTCCAACCATATTCTAGCTTTGTCTCTTACAGCAAAGGGGAAAAGCATGAGCCTATAGACTTCAGGATTTACTCCATTAGTCTTTACAGTATCACATATCTGCAAGAATTCAGTTAAGAACTGAAAAGGATCTTCAGCTGGAAGTCCATGAAACTTGCAGTTTTGTTGCATCAGAGAAACTAGCTGAGGTTTCAGCTCAAAATTGTTTACTCCAATGGCAGAAATGGAGATGCTTCTTCCATATAAATTGGAATTAGGTGCAGTAAAGTCACCAAGCATTCTCCTTGCATTATTGTTGTTGGGTTCGGCTGCCAGCTCCTTTACTTGTTCGAAATTTTCAATAAGGTTGTCTCTGGATTGTTGTAATTTAGCTTCTCTTAGTTTTCTCTTCAGAGTCCTTTCAGGTTCTGGATCAGCTTCAACAAGAATGCCTTTTTCTCTGTCCCTGCTCATAAGAAAGAGAAAAGAAAAAGAAAAGAAGAGGAATCCTCTATGTCACAGTAAAGAGGTTCCTTATTGTTAGTAGAAGAAGAAAAGGAATAGGGGTGAAGAAGAATGAAGAATCCAAACACAAAGGTGATGATAGGAGCAGAGATGTGAGATGAAAAGAAGTGTTAGTAGATGAATAAATAAATAGAATAAGATGAGAGAGGGAGGGGATTTTCGAAAATAATTTTTGAAAAAGAGTTAGTGATTTTCGAAAATAGTTTTTGAAAAAGGTTAGTAGTTTTTCGAAAATTCAAATAAAAAATAAAATAATTAGTTAATTAAAAAGAAATTTTTGAAAAAGAGGGAGATATTTTCGAAAATTAGAGAGGGAGAGTTAGTTAGGTATTTTTGAAAAAGATAAGAAACAAACAAAAAGTTAGTTAGTTAGTTGAAACAAATTTTGAAAATCAATTTTTGAAAAGATGAGAAGATAAGAAGTTAGAAAAGATATTTTAAAATCATATTTTGAAAAAGACAAGATAAGAAGATATTTTTGAAAAGATATGATTGAAATTAGTTTTTGAAAAAGATTTGATTTTTAAAATCACAATTAATGACTTGATTCACAAGAAATCACAAGATATGATTCTAGAACTCAAAGTTTGAATCTTTCTTAACAAGCAAGTAACAAACTTGAAATTTTTGAATCAAAACATTAATTGTTATTGTTATTTTCGAAAATTTAATATAAAAATAAGAAAAGGATTTTTGAAAAATATTTTTAAAATTTTCGAAAATAACTAAGAAAAATGAAAAAGATTTGATTTTTGAAAAAGATTTTGAAAAAGATGAGATTTTTAAATTGAAAATTTGATTTGACTCATAAAAACAACTAGATTTTAAAATTTTTTGAAAAAGTCAAATCTAATTTTCGAAATTTTAAGAGAAAAAAAGGGAAAGATATTTTTTTGATTTTTTTTGAATTTTTATGATGAGAGAGAAAAACATGAAAAAGACTCAATGCATGAAAATTTTTAGATCAAAACAATGAATGCATGCAAGAATGCTATGAATGTCAGGATGAACACCAAGAACACTGAATAACATGATGAACATCAAGAACATATTTTTTGAAAAATTTTTAATGCAAAGAAAACATGCAAGACACCAAACTTAGAATTCTTTAATGCTTAGACACTAAGAATTCAAGAATGCATATGAAAAATAAGAAAAGACACAAAACATGCAAATGCAAAGATCAAATAAGGAGACTTACCAAGAACAACTTGAAGATCATGAAGAACACTATGAATGCATGAAATTTTCGAAAAATGCAAGATGCACATGCAATTGACACCAAACTTATAACATGACACATGACTCAAACAAGAAACACAAAGATATTTTTGATTTTTATGATTTTATGAATTTTTTTTTTGTATTTTCTTTTAATTTTTTTTTCGAAAATCATTTTGAAAAAGAAAAATAAGGATTCCAAAAATTTTTAATATGAATTCCAGGAATCTTATACTCTAAAGCTCCAATCAAAGGGTCAGGCATGGCTTAATAGCCAGCCAAGCTTTAGTATGTGATTCAGACATGACACGCCTAACATGCCCTACAGTCGTGGCTTCAACATGCTTCATGAAACATTAGAATTCATTCTTAAAAATTCTGAAGAAAAATATATTTTTGAAAACATTTTTATTTTAAATTTTTTTTTTTTTGAAAACAAAGGAGAAGTTTTTGAAAGATTTTTAAAAAATTTTTTGAAAATAAAATAAAAAGAAAATTACCTAATCTGAGCAACAAGATGAACCGTCAGTTGTCCAAACTTGAACAATCCCCGGCAACAGCGCCAAAAACTTGGTGCGCAGAAATTGTGATTACACTTTGATTATGTAAAATTCATTGCTCTTTCTTTCCCTGGCAATGGCACCAAAAACGCGATGCCAATACCATGGTTCACAACTTCGCACAACTAACCAGCAAGTGCACTGGGTCGTCCAAGTAATACCTTACGTGAGTAAGGGTCGAATCCCACGGAGATTGTTGGTATGAAGCAAGCTATGGTCACCTTGTAAATCTCAGTCAGGCGGATATAAAATAGTAATAGGGTTTTCGAAATTAATTAATAAAATAAGGATAGAAATACTTATGTAACTCATTGGTGAGAATTTCAGATAAGCGCATGGAGATGCATTCGTTCCTCTGAACCTCTGCTTTCCTGCTGTCTTCATCCAATCAATCTTACTCTTTTCTATGGCTGGCTTTATGTAAGGATGTCACCGGTGCCAATGGCTACTTTCGATCTCTCTCGGAAAAATGATCCAAATGCTCTGTCACAGCACGGCTAATCGTCTGGAGGCATCACCCTTGTCGTTGGTTGCATCCTATTCCTCTCTGTGAAAATGGTCCGATGCGCTGTCACTGCATGGCTAATCATCTTGGAGGTTCTCGATCATACTAGAATAAGATTTACTATCCTTTTGCGTCTGTCACTATGCCCAGCACTCGCGAGTTTGGAGTTCGTCACAATCATTCAATCCCAGAGTCCTACTCGAAATACTACAGACAAGGTTTAGACTTTCCGGACCCTCATGAATGCCGCCATCAATCTAGCTTATGCCACGAAGATTCTGATTAAGAGATCTAAGAGATACTCATTCAATCTAATGTAGAACAGAAGTGGTTGTCAGGCACGCGTTCATAGGGAATGATGATGATTGTCACGTTTATCACATTCAGGTTGAAGTGCGAATGAATATCTTAGAAGCGGAATAATTCGAATTGAATAGAAAACAGTAGTACTTTGCATTAATCTTTGAGAAACAGCAGAGCTCCACACCTTAATCTATGGAGTGTAGAAACTCTACCGTTGAAAATACATAAGTGAAAGGTCCAGGCATGGCCGAATGGCCAGCCCCTCTGATCTAAGAACCAGGCATCCAAAGATGTTCAAAGATCTTCAAAGATGTTCAAAGATCTTCAAAGATGTCTAATACAATAGTAAAAAGTCCTATTTATAATAAACTAGCTACTAGGGTTTACAGAAGTGAGTAATTGATGTATAAATCCACTTCTGGGGCCCACTTGGTGTGTGCTTGGGCTGAGCTTAAAGTTTACACGTGGATAGGTCCTTCTTGGAGTTGAACGCCAGCTTTTGTGCCAGTTTGGGCGTTGAACTCCACTTTGCAACTTGTTTCTGGCGCTGGACGCCAGAATTGGGCAGAGAGCTGGCGTTGAATGCCAGTTTGCGTCATCTAAACTTGAGCAAAGTATGAACTATTATATATTGCGGGAAAGCCCTGGATGTCTACTTTCCAACGCAATTGGAAACGCGTCATTTCAAGTTCTGTAGCTCCAGAAAATCCACTTTGAGTGCAAGGAGGTCAGAATCCAACAGCATCAGCAGTCCTTCTTCAACCTTTGAATCTGATTTTTGCTCAAGTCCCTCAATTTCAGCCAGAAAATACCTGAAATCATAGAAAAACACACAAACTCATAGTAAAGTTCAGAAATGTGAATTTAACATAAAAACTAATGAAAACATCCCTAAAAGTAACTAGATCCTACTAAAAATATACTAAAAATAATGTCAAAAAGCGTATAAATTATCCGCTCATCATTCACCTTCTAAGAATACCAAGTGATGAGAATCGCCTTCGAGCTTGTAACCCTTCTTGAATTTCATGATTTGGCCAACATGTAATTTCCATCCTTTTCCTCGATTAGGCAATTTCTTGATGGATGTTGTGCATTTATCTTATTGCATTGTGCTTATTGACCATATGCGTCCATATGTTGTGGCTTGAATGCTTTCATGCTTCCCTAATGCTTGTTTTACCTTACAAGCTTACTTAAAGCATCTCAAGCACACTAGAATCAGTAAAGTGCATGCTTCTTTTGTGACATCGCTTTTTATGCTAATGTGTGTTCTAAACCATGCAATTTAGAATTACACACTTATTTGTCATTAATGTCACACTAATTCACTCACTCAATTCTAGTGATTAGTACCTTATTCCCAACATTGTATGCTTCCTTATTTTTGTGTTCTCTCATCTTATGGTGTTATACTTTTGTTTTTCATGAATGATATACCGCAAGCAAAAATGAAAGCGGAAGAAAGAACACGCAGCACCGGTTGATCTATCAGCTGAAGGTAGCAATTCGGAAAGTCACCATACCCCCTTGCTCATCTTTGAGTGCACCAAAGACGGTGCAAACTTTTAAGTGTGGGGAGGTCGTCCGACCGATCGGCGATTTTGGGTGACAAATTTCTAATTCCAACACTTTTGCATTTCATTTTAGGTTTTTAGGATTTTTGTTGCATTTTCTTAAATTTTGCATATATATACACAATAAGCTTAGTCAAAATAATTAAATTCTTCAAGGATTTCTATCTATAGGGCACCAATTGATTTGAGTAAAAACTTTTCATAGAACTTGCTTGAATTATATATATTGTGGAACATGGTTTTGAGCTAAGAACACAAGCTTGTGAGATTTGAGCCTAATGGTGTGGATATAATTTATAACCACTTATTTTCCTTCTTGCATGCATTATTCTCTTTCTATGATTGTAATCTATGATTTGTTTGATTCTTTATCTCCATTATTTTGTGTATTCATGCATTTATATGATTGAGGCCATCATTTCATTTAACTCACTTACCCAAATAGCCTTACCTTTTATCTTCCATTGTTAGCCAATTTGAGCCTACGATTAACCCACTTATTCTCAATTTTAGCACATTACAAGCCTTAAAGCAAAAAATAATAAATGTCCTTAATTTATATCTTTGATTGGCTTAGGCTAGTGTGTGTATGTATCATTCAAGTGTGAGAAACTTGGGACATTGGGTGAATAAAATGGTAGTTTTATTGTAAATATTGGAAATTGGGTACATGCTCATGTATTGATTAAATATATAGACCTATGCATTGATGCTCTTGTATATAGTTTGAAAGAAAGAAAAAAGGAAAAGAAACAAAAAGAAAAAGAAAAGAAAAAAAAAGCAAAATAATAACGAAAAGGAAAAAAATAGAAAAAGAAAGAAAAAGAAGAAAAGAAAGAAATAAAAAGGGGACAAAATGCCCCAAAGTGAAGCTCAATAAAGATCAATGCGTAAGTGTTGTGAAATGAAAAGAAATACATGAATATGTGAAAAAGTGAGAAAAATGGGTAGTTAGGTTAGTTTTGAATTGTAGAGGATGTCATAAGCTAGGTGGAAAGTCTAAGCTTATCAAAGATTCAAATTTCAAGCTCAGTTAACCATATATGCATCCTACCTTGACCTAGCCCCATTATAACCAATGAAAAGACCTCATGATACTTGTATGCATACATGGAATAAATGTTGATTGTTAGAAGAAAAACAAATCTTAGAAAGCATGATTATGAGAGAATTGAGAGAATCAACCCTAAACACTTGAGCGAATAGAGTGCAAACACATCCGGTGAGGATTTGATGCTCAATTATATGTTTTCACCAATGATCATCTTTTCATGCAAGTTTGTAAAAATATTTAATAACTCAATTCAATTGTGGATTAGACTTGCTAGTCCTAGGCCCTTGTGCATATGTGCTTCTTGAGGATTGATTTATTTTGACAAAGCAATTGCATTCATGTAGATAGTTGCATATAGGTAGATTGAATTTAGTTTAATTTCATTGAATAAATGCCAGACCTTTGTTCCTTCTTGGTTTAAGCATGAGGACATGCTTGGTTTAAGTGTGGGGAGGTTGATAAACCCCATTTGTAGGGTTTATCTTGTGCTTCATTTAGGGGATTTTATCACCTCTTACCCACATTTATTCAATGAAATAGCATGGTTTCATGATTGTTTCCCAATTTGTACTTAAGTGTGAAAACATGCTTTCTAAATCCTTAATTAGCTAAATTTGATTCACCTTTGATTCCACTAGATGCCTTGATTTGTTTGTTAAGTGATTTCAGGTTGAAAAGGCTAGGAATGGATCAAAGGAGTGAAGATGAAAGCATAAAAAGTGGAGAAATCATGAAAAAACCAAAGAATTGGAAATGTGCATCCACGCGCACGCGCACTGTACGCGCACGCGTGGATTGCGAAAACCTCAAGGGGCGCGCACGCACACTGTACGCGTACGCGCCGATGGGCACACGTGATTTTTTAAATGGAAAACGTGCCCAGCGATTTCTGAGAGCTGTGGAGCCCAATTTAAACCAACTTTGGCGCCTAAAATGCATATAAGGACCAAAGATTGAAGGGGAAAAGGGGGACTCACTCATTTTCACTCATACACACATTAGGATTAGTTTAGAGTTAGTTTTAGAGAGAGAAGCTCTCACTTCTCTCTAGGATTAGAATTAGGAGTAGGTTAGATCTAGATTAGGAATTTTTAGATCTAGGTTTAATTCATGCTTTGATTTACTTTTCTTTTGTAATTTCTTCTTCTTCTACATCTCCTCTCTCTAGTTTAGCATTTAATTCTTGTAATTCTCTACTTTTATGTTGATGCACTTTGTTCTTCTATTTTCCTTTAATGCAATTTATGATTCATGTTCCTTTATTGTTCATTTGATTTGTTGTTGTTTAATTCCTTGCAATTGAGTAGTGTAGATTTACTTTCCTTGCAATTTTACTATGTTTTCTTTTTTTGCCTTCCAAGTGTTTGATAAAATTCTTGGTTAGATTTTAGAGTAGAATTTTATGCTCTTGGCTTGGGAAGGTAACTTAGGAACTCTTGAGTTACTAATGTCCAAATGATTGACGATTGGGAGCCATTAACGCTAGATTTCACTAATTGATTTGGTGGAGAAGGACTTATGGACTTGGGTTAACATAGCTCATTTGACTTTCCTTTATTCGTTAGAGGATGACTTAATGGGGTTGATTCTTGCCAATTCTCATGTTGTGGTTAGTGATTAGGATAGAGATCCTTGACCACCAAACCTTGCCAAGACCTTTCTAGTTGTTAGTTTATTTTCATTGTCATTTATCTTTCATGTCTCCTATTAAAAAAACCCCAAAATATACCTCATAACCAATAACAAGACACTTTATTGTAATTCCTAGGGAGAACGACCCGAGGTTCAATACTTCGGTTTATAGATTTTAGGGGTTTGTACTAGTGATAAACAAATTTTTGTATGAAAGGATTAGTGTTGGTTTAGAAACTATATTGCAACGAGATTTCATTTGTGAAATTCTAAACCGTCAAAATTCCAATCATCAATGTGTATCCAAAAAGATTAATTGATGTTAAATAATAAAAAAGATTATGTGAGAATCTGCCACAGAAGGGCAGTCAAATAGATGGTGGTGCAACCATCAAGATTTGCTTTCCAAGAAACCTTCGGCCTAGGGCCGTAGCCTATGACAACAAGGAGTGTTTACAAAGGTTTTGTTTCGAACTGAGGCCACAGCCCATGGTGACAGGGGGTGTTTATAGAAGTATGTCAGGCATACGTCGGCAAGAGAAAGCCACCCTGTATTGACACGGGGTGTGTACATGGGTATGCCAACTGGAAAGCCGTATTCGGATGTGATTACTGGATATTATCGGAAGCAGGTATGTAACCCACAAATCAGCTCATTACTTGCACTAGGAATAGGCATGCATCATAATTGTTTTCACATATTTTTCTGTGAACTTTGTTGTCTGTGATTGTATATGTGTTGTGCTTGATTTTCTATGTTCTTTAGTTATTATGCTTATTACATGTTTTGGTTGTTGTTGTTGACTGGTATAGTAATAACAAGAACTTAACTAACTACCCTGACCCTACTAAGGACTACTCAGTTCTTACCCCTTACCTTTCACTTCAGATGGAGACGGGAGTGATCTTCTTCGAACATGACCACCCATACAAATATGAAGACCCAGTACATCATCGTTTCTGCATAGTAGCCGCAGAGCCTCGAGTATGCATGTATGTGTTACGTGACCATCCATTTTAGCACCTGATTCGCACTCCTCTTTTTGATTCTGACGCCCCCTATGAGTTTCCTTTATCGTGGCTTTATCCGGACGCCCCACATCATCTCTTTCCTGACGTTCCTGCACACTATCATCCTCTACCTCCCGACGACCATGTCGTTCCTCCGCCTGCCCCCATTGAGCAGCATGTACCTGAGCATATACCTGAACATATACTCGAGCATATTCATGGGTGGTGGGATCTTTCTTTAGAGCTAATTTTATCACCTTCGTCTTGTGCACAGACCATAGAGCAGTCTAGATCTTCTGAGGAGGCATTAGATCAGATATCTGTGCTCGGACTTTCATTCTCGATGGACACAAGCAGACCCATGTTTTCGATCCACCCTGCATGCTTGGATATTAGTAGTGACAGCAATATCAGAGAGGTTCCGTAGATTATAGAGATTTCTGACTATGATGATGAGGACCCAGAGGAGGATATGGAGATGATATAGATCTCATCTTCTGATAGTGATGATTGACCACAGACAGTTATGATGAGCAGCATGTTTTGGACGGCATCTCCATCTTAGCATAGACTTTTATGTTTAGTCTCTCACTTTTGGTTAGATTCGTCGAGAGATTAAAGATTGTATAGCTCTGCTAGGCTAGTTCGGGTACTAGTTTAGGGGTTTCCTAAATGGACCAGGGCCCAGAGTGTCATACATGTATATATATAAGTAAACCTAAGCTGTATGAGACGGTATACTAAATGGTTTTTCTTTTGAATGACTTTTCTATATATAATGTATATTATTATATTTATTCTACTTGTTATGCATTTGCTTACATACATATTGTTGTTGGTATAGGCTCAATTCAGCGATATGCACTTTTTGTTATTTTTGAAAAAAAAAAGTACATCGCTTTATGCGCTAATTCAGTTACAGGCTTAATATTAAGTAATAGTTATTTAGGAAGCAAGTTAGTAACACTTGATTTTTAGTATGATCATGACGTGTTTAAAATTGGGTCGTTACATCATTACATTCAAAGGATACAACGTCATTGTTAGGTCTAAATTTTACATTCGAATAAACCAACAATTATATATTCAATAGTCATTCTGTGAGAAATTTAAGATAGAAAGGTGAGAAATGTGAAAGTTAGATGTGATAGATTTTTATAATGCTACAGTATTTGTAGGCAAGTTTTTTAAATGCTATTACTTCCATTTTCACAGGCACTGAACAAAAAAATGTTACATCACTTTCGGCTCCATATTCACAGGCATCAAATCCAAATATCGATTTAAAATCTTATGTCCATTTTAGCTAGCATGGAGCTCGAAAATGGGAGACACCTTTCTTCCTCATTTTTGCTAGCATGGAGCATGAAATGAGTGATAACTTTGTCTATTTTCATCAAGTTTGCGAGAACCGAACTGGTCAATAAACTAATAGAATAACTGGTTCAATAGTTCAATAGTTCATAGGTTCAACTGGAATTCAATTGTTTTAACTAAATAAAAGATAAATGATTAAAAATTTAATATACATTTTTAAATATTTAAATTCAATAAATTTTAAGCTGATAAAATTTAAAATTTTACAATTTTACTTAGTAAATTATCCATTAAAAATTCACAAACAACTTCAAATATCAACATTTATAACTAACGAAAATCAAATTACACATAAATGACAAAGAGTTAATGTTCCACTACTAACAATTATTCCAGTTTCATAAAAATTATATATATATATATATATATATATATATATATATATATATATATATATATAAAATAACAACAGCATAAACAATGCAGTGAAGCACTGCACTATAGCACTATCAACTCAAAATCAGAAAAATCAGGAACTAGAACCAATAACATAGAAAAAAAATCAATCTTACAATTTACAAGAAATCACTGGAAAAGTTAAATAAACAAACAAGGCCAAATTGCTAAGCAATCAAAATATTCAAAACTCAAAAGAGGTTAGGGAATCCAATTAACGAACTTGAAATAACAAAAACTTGGAAAATGAGCACAAAAGAGAATCACAGTTTGAATCCAATATCCATAAAATTAACTCAAAATACAATATCCATAAAATTAACTCAGAAGTCAGAATATATACAACAACAATCATAAAAATTAACAAGAAATAAAAAAACACAATTGAAGAAGTAGTAGAGTGCTTATAGAAGAAGAGAAGATGGGCGAGCAGCAGAGTTATTTGCGTGGAAGTGATGGCCGAGCGGTGGAACGGAGGTGATGGCGAAGAGAAGACAACCAAGTAGACACGTTCGCAACGGCGAGGAGAACATGGCTGAGTAGACGTTCGCACTCTCGAGCAGCAGAGACGTTCGGCGGCAACGTCAGCACCCTCGGGCTCAACAATGAGGATAGAGATGATGAGTTCAGGGTGGCCAACGACGACAAAGACAGGCCTGGGCTTGACGACGAGGATAGAGATGACGACGCCAACAGCAGTTTCGAACCGACCTTCTGGCAACGCGAGGAGGAGAGCAGACCTTTAATAGACGAGGATATCAACCACTGGTTGACACTGTTGGCTTCGATAGTGGTGGGAGTTGATGATGGCTACTTTGCTTTGCTGATTTGCTCTAATAAAATTAGGGTTGGTCAGTTTGGGACCTTGGGCATTTATGAGAGAATGAAAGGTAAAGGAGTGTTCTGGGTTAAAGGTTTTTTTTTTTTTTTTTTTTTTGCAGGGGATCTAAACGGTGTCATTTTAAGAAGGAGTAGCGAATTGAAAGTTCAAAAAGTCGAACCGATTCTGTCAATTTATCGGTTTGCCTAATTTTTTAACCGATTTTTTGTATGACTGTTTTTGGACATCAATTAAACTGGCCTAAAAGATTAGTTCTTAGTTATCCCAGTCAAATTGATCGATCCGATCCAATTTTTAGAATATTGATTTTCATAGACACCAAATGTAAAATATACCTTCCATTTTTGTTTCCTTGATTGTAGACAACTAAATGCACAAAACAATATATTTCATATCCGTATCTAGTTAGATAAATAAAAGATTTTTTTTATTTAAAAAAGGCTAACTATTTCGTTTTCGGGTGATTAAAATGTTGGATATTACCGGTACAAAATTTTATATTGTTTTTTCCGGTGAAATCCTTAATTGGTCTTTATCTATTTTTTTTATCAAAAAAGATAGTGTTTAAAAAAATTGACAAATTATTCCTTAGTATTTTAGAATATTAAATAAACTATTTACTAAAAAATAAATATACAAATTAATCGGTTATCTTTTAAAATTTTAGATAATTTAATTTATAAATGATACTATTTTCTTTTAAATAAAATTTTTAAAAAAATGTCAAGTAATAATTTTTCATTTTATCGGATTACTTTATCTAATATTTTTAAATATTAAAATCAATTTGTCAATTTTTTTAGAGTCAAATTGTTCTAATACAGAAAATGTTATAAACTAATGTGGGAATTGCCTTTTTTTCCTCTTGAAAATGTTGTACGAACACACTAAAAGACATATATAATTTTAGCGCTAGGTTCTTCCCAAGTGTTTCAAAATATATAATTTCGTAGAGGAGATTATATAATTTTTAAAGATTAATTATTATAGAATAACAATGTTGTGTATCTGTTTGATTTACGCAACAGCACACTTTCTATTGGTATAAGAGATAGAAGCAGACAATTCGCTCCCTATTCATTGAATTTAAAGAACATATATAGTTTAAGAGGAAATTTCACTCCCTTCTCATCCTTCTCATCCTGTGAGATGTTAAAATGATTTTTTTTATTTTATAAATGTATATTTTCTTGTCTTCTAATTTTTAAAAAACTTCTTCTTTAATTTATTTTAAACTTTTTGTATTAACTAATGTTAACTTTATCTATTTTTTAAAAAAAATAAATTATTTTTTAAAAAATACACATTAATAAAATTTTATTTTTTATCATTAAATTTTGCTTATCAAAATATCTTTTAATAAATTATTCTTTTATTGATTAAATTGTATTTTTAAAAAAAATTAATAATTATCTTATTTTTTTCTAAAATACCCTTCAATAAATTTTTAATTATTAAATTATAATTTTATCAAAATTTTTGTTTTTTTTATATTTTACTATTAATTTTTTGATATCTATATATATATTATTTTAACATTAAATAAAAAATTTTAGTAAGATTATTTTTCAATATCAATATATATTAATTGTTATACATATTAGCAGTGGTAAAATTTTTTTATTTAATGTTAAAATAATATATATTTATATCAAAAAATTAATAATAAAATATAAAAATAATTGTTAACAAAAATTTTGGTAAAATCATAATTTAATAATTAAAAAATTATTGAAGTGTAGGTATCTTAGAAAAAGATAATTTAATTATTAATTTTTTTAAAAGTATTTTGGTAAAAATACAATTTAATTAATAAAAAAATAATTTATTAAAAGATATTTTAGTAAGCAAAATTTAATGATAAAAAATAAAATTTTTGCTAATGAGTATTTTTTTAAAAAATAAATTATTTTTCTTAAAAAAACAGATAAAGTTAATATTAGTTAACACAAAATTTAAAATGGATTAAAGAGGGAATTTTTTAAAAGTTAGAAGGGAGGAGAATGTACATTTATAAAATAGAGGGAATGAGGGTGTCATTTTAACATCTCGTTGGGGAGGGGAGTAAAATTTTCTCATAGTTTAATTATGTTTTGGTTGGTTCAGTAGAACACAAGATGATTCAATTGTTTGTTGTTCATAATAATCACAACTTGAAGTGTGAGAGTGTTGAAGTTCCAATGCCCTTTGCATAAAAATGTGCTGTGTACTCTGCCAAAGTTGTGTCTCTATAAATAGGTGGATTTTCCTCAGAGAACAGTTCTTTTATTGGACCAAACACTTTTGATGTCTTATTTCCTGCTTCATCATCTGTCCTAAATAAGGTTGCAACTGATATTCTTGGTCCTATGTTCTTTGCTATGACTCTGTGTTGAACACTAATGAACTTGTCATTAGAAAGAAGCTGCACAATAAAATAAAATAAAATAAAACTGAAAATAGTATAGGGTCATTTTACTTGTTTCTGCTTATTTAGCAACTAGCAAGAAGTATTTTATGTTTTTGATTTTTCCTGGAGTTGTGGACAGGCCGAAAACCCATTGGAGTAATCATAGCTAACCAATTTCTGCTATGTCAATATAATTATCTTTTTGCCTTCTTTTATAGCTTTCAGTTGTTCTAGTTAAACTTTAGAAGAGATTATATTAGAGAATGAAATTCACATCATATTATTCAAGTCTTTAGCTTATTCCATAATAAGTTATCCATGAATAATTAAAAACTACTATTTACGTAGGCAATTTTTTTTCTTTCAAGATTTTAGTATAAATATTAATAAATTATTAAAGTTGCATAATTAAAAAATAATTTTAACAAAATTATTCTACTTAATTAAAAACCCGTAAGATATTAAAAAAATACAATGACTATTAAAATAGGCATAAAATCAAAACAATGTTGCTAAAAAACGTTATACATAAAAAAGGCAATATAATTATTTAAAATTACGGAAATGTTTGGTAACCAAAGAAAATCAACCAAAAATAATCATAATTTGCCTTATTTAGCATTCATTAATTGTTGCGACAATTAATTAATGCTAAATAAGACAAATTCTGGCTATTTTTTTTTTTGTCTACCTAATATTACCCAATTAATTAATTATCGTCCCCTCCGACTAGTGGGAACGGAAAACAATCCCTCCTCTTTATCTTACATTCTGAAAATTCTCCTCATTTTCATTCTCAACTCTATTTTCTCATGTTCACCCCATTCTCGTTCTTTGCAGGAAAATATAGTTTCATTGGGTATTAACGAGAATTATTCGGGACAAGGATCCTTCACTTTAAAATTTTTTATAGAGAATCTTTATCCTCATCTCCATTCCCACGGAATGAATTTAGCTTCAATTCCATCTATATCTTCCAAAATCCCCGCATATACCCTGTAACGAATAAGGTGGAGCTGTTATTACTAGACATTAGTTACTTGTTCATCTATACCCTTCCATACCCATGCTTATGAATCTCCATTGCCATCCTTACCTCCCACTGTGAGAACTCATCCTATGACAAGGCGGACTTTGCCCACAACAAAACATTAATTTGACATTGTTTGTACTTTAATTCGTTCTCCTCCTTCTTTTTATTCTTTCTTTTTTTCTACTTTAAACTTTCCATTTTTTTGCAAATTAAATTACCATTTGAAATATCAGTTTTCAACATAGAGACCAATAAAAATTGATCCTTAACATTTGGCTAGGCCATCAATTAAAATTGAGCATGGTTAGATTGAAACTTGGCAGCCAATGTTTATAGCAAGCAGAATTTAGCTACTATCGGATGTATAGGTCTTAAGCCAAAATTGGCATATGTCTAGTAGTGATCATAATTAATGGCTAACCCTCCAAGTTAAAGTTGCATGAAAATGTAGGTTCTATGAAATTATTATGAAAGTACCTGAAGAAGATCCCCAATGTTGACAACAAGTGCACCATGGATGGGAGGCACATCAATCCATTGATTTTGATGAAGAATTTGGAGGCCGCCAATTTGGTCTTGCAATAATATTGTGATTAAGTCATTGTCAGTGTGCTTGCTATTTCCCATCGTTAACTCTGGCTGAGGGCATACAGGGTAATAGTGACACAGAACAACGAAACCATCACCATACCCCATTTCTTGAAGGTGATTCCGGTTAAGTCCAAGTGCTTCTGATACTAACTCTAACAAAATAGAAGCAAGTGTCTTTACTTTCTTTGAGTATTCAATCACAATGTCCCTGCATTTATAACCCTATGTTGAGCATCATGGAAGATGGACAATTTCAAAGTAGTCTTTTGCCTTTAGAAAAATTTGGAAAGTAAAAAGAAAAGAGTAAATTTATGATGATGGAACTAAAACAAAACAACTTAAATATATTGGTTTTTTTTCTACAATAGACAAAGCCAGTTCATTAAATATATATATATATATATATATATATATATATATATATATATATATATATATATATATTGATTAAATTAAGAAGTCGTCATTAGATTTCACCATATTAATAGTAATACAAAAGTAAATTAATATTATAGTATTTTATTTTCGTCTTACAATAAAAATTTATTTTCCAATTTGAGACCTTCAGAAAAAGCACAAATTTACCTATTACTTTACCAATTCAGTATTATTATATAAATCAATAATTAACTATTGTACGAATTAAGCACAAGAAAAGAATTCAACCCGTAGCCATGCCACAATGACTTCACACTATCATATTAGTTAACAATATAGTGCTGTATCTAAATCTAATGAAGATCTTGAGCAATAAATGAGCAGAACAGGTAGATCCCTAATGCAATTATGCAAGTACATGACGACTAAGATTAACAGTTTCTGTATTCCCACACAAAAATTGTATTGCTGATATTAATTATTTCATAGAAACTAACCAAGAACATAGTACTAAAATGAAAGCAGTAAGAATTGAGATATTTACATAAAACCAAAAGAATAATTAAACAAATAAAACATGAAATTATAATATCTAAAGATTTGAATAGTCAAATCGAGTTTTTGATCGACTAACTAAAACTAGGTTAGTAAAACTATTATATATCATCATCACGCAAACCTGCAAACTTGAGGTAATTCTTCATCTTTAGGAGGATTAGGTGCCATGGAAATTCCAAGTGAGTCCCTCCAATTAACATAAGGTTCCTGAAACAGACTAAAATTGGAAACATAAAGAACCTTCTTGGAAAGATCCCGTGTGTAGTAGCGTTTTCTGACCTCAGGATCTTGCTCATGGAACATGCGAGTTCCATTAATCATGTCATCCAACACATGAACTGGGATGCCATGGTTTATGATCTGAAAGAACCCCCAATTCTCACAAGCATCCTTAACCTTCTCCACAACATCATCGCCAATAATACCACTATTGATATCTATTATGGGGATGCTGAACTTTGATTTTGGTTTACTGCTACTATTTGACTCATGTTCATTGCAATGGAATATAGGTGGAACTTTTGTAACCCGATTTTCTATTAGGCCTTGGACACCAAGTTTTGTATCATCAAATGCCTTCACTTCACTCATCCTATCATAACCTGAATGCGACTTTTCTATTGTGCTTGTTTCCTCCATGTTTAAGAGGCTTTATGAGGATTCAATATTAAAGATCATGGACATAAGATGAGGAAATTAAATGAAGGGGAGAAAAACAAAGTCAATGATACTTTGGTATTTATATATCGCATATTCCCATATTCAAGAGATTGAAAACGCCCCTTAAGGTTTACAAATAAAGTTGCGTAGACAATGTTGCATGTCCTCAAAAGAAAAATATAAAATTTGTTTGGTTGCAGGGACGAAGATAAGAATATAAAAGTTTAGTGTTTATAATTGAAGCAATTATTAATTTGTAATGCGACACGTATACCAAAATCGGCCCGACCACCAGTATAAAATATATATTAGAATATAAATATATATTTAAAATAAATTAAATCATATATATGTTAATATTACAAGTGTAAAGAGTGCATGAACTTAATTGCACATTAAAAAAACAAAAAAGAGTGAGAAATTTATAAAATGAGAGACACATTAACTTCACATCTTAAGTTTTTGAGTTTGATGTCAAATAATATTTTTGATTATTAATATTACTTTGCTATCTTAAGAAAAGATTCAGCAGCATAAACAATTAGGAAGCGAATATTTAGAGCAACTCCAATGCCACTTAGAGGAGCTCTTCTGAGTTCTGACACGTGAGGATCATTGTACCGTCGGAGTAAAGGGTTTAGAGAATCCCTTATCTTGGATCAATGAAAGGAGTCCTTCTGAGGAAGAAATTTTAACATAATATATACAGTAATTATTTAAATTATTCTCTAAAAATTTAAAAAGTAAATATTTTAGTCTTTACAAAAAATTAATACACAAAAATATTTTTAAGATTTTATTTTAATAGATAAATCAGTTTTTATTTTATTTTTCGAAAAAGTAATGACTCAAATCAATTCTTAAAGATTTTAAAAATAGACACTTTAGTTTCTAAATAAAATTAATATACAGATCAATCCTAATACTTTTTTTTTGTCTGACATAACACTTTCTATCTATTTTTCAGCGTGATTCACTAAATTAAATTAACTTTTAAAGTTAAGTTAACCTTATTTGATTTTTAATATGGTATATTTTAAAAAAAAATTATTAAACCATTCTCATTATATACATAATTCTAAATCCAACAAAAAAGATGTACTAATTACATAATAATATTGTACCATAATTGTTTTGCATGTTTTTAGACAAAAATAATGATAAATTTATTCATTAAATTTTTATGTATGTATTTATAATATAAAAAGAGTTTTTGTATAAATAAACATAAAAAAGTAAGTATATTGTCACTCATCAATAATAATAATAATAATAATAATAATAATAATAATAATAATAATATTGTTCAATAAAGTTATTAGAGATTATTTACAAAAAATTTAAAATTAAAATTATTTGATATTTTTGTATTTAATATAACATAGTTTAGTGTGATAGTTAAGAACTAAGTATTAAAGTTATTCTTCTATTTTTATTTAAATTTCAACTTTATCACTAAATTATCATTAAACTTAGTTCCTTCTAATAGAAAAAAAAAATATTTTAAGTTTTTATTTATTATTTATGGTGCAAAAATTGATGTGAAATTATTTTTTATATAACAAGTGATAATAAATAAAGACTGGAATAAATTTCATATTAGACATATATGCATTGTTTAATTCTTGAAGCCTTGAAGGTTCCTAAATAAGTAAGTTGAGAAGGAAAGTTGGGTTAAGAAATCACTTTTAATATTTAATAAAATAGATTGTTTAATACACTAAATTCAAGAAATTATTTTGTATTTTATCTCGTTCCGCAGTGATAGAACTGAACAGAAATAGAAGTTGCGGAGATTAAAAATAAAGAAAATAAATATTACAATATATTTTAATTCAGCCACAAAATACGACGTAATCTATATTTAGTCCCTACTATAATGATGCGAGAACTTTTACTATTATTAAGATGGATTATAATTACTAATTTAAAAAAAGAAGTCACTCACATAAAGATATTTAAAATGTATTTTTTTAAAGATGTTTTTTAATAATTAAAATTCAACTTATATAATTGATCAAATTGTGTTATTTTAATTAAAATTAGACCAAACAAATCCGTTTAATCAAACAATCAATAAACTAAATCTCGAATCGATCTAAATTAATATTTTTTATAAAAATAACTACAATATTTCTATTATAGAAAATGACTTTATTTATATATATATATATATAACACTTCTCTTCTCTCTATATCGTCTTAGGATTAAAATTTAGGATTTTCAAAATTAATATATATAATAAGAGTATTTTAGTTATTTTTTATAATAATAATAATATTATAATTATTTTTTATAAAAAATATTAATTTAGATCAGTTCAAGATTTAATTTACTAAATTTTCGGTTAAATTAATTTTTTTGGTTTAATTTTGACAAAAATAACACAATTTGATTAATTATATAGGTTAAATTTTAATTATTAAAAAATGTGTTTAAAAAAAGACGTTTTAACTATCTTTATGTGAGCCACTCCTTTTAAAGAATTCCAATTTTATAATACACCTAAGTTATTATAAGTTTAGTAATCTTTACTTCTTTAGACGCTAATTTAATCTAGGTAAGGGAATTAAATACACTCTAATTCGAACACATTTTTAAAATCAAACACTAAATCAGAATAATAAATTAATTTTTGTGTGCACTATTTTTTTTTATCTTTTGTAATAATAAGTTAGTAATAATAAAAAAGTATTAATTATATTTTTCATCAAAAGATAACTAATTAATTTTTTACTCAATAGTTGTGATCGTCGTAATTAGCTTCTTTGTTTGATTAATGTAAATATGTTTATGTACTTGAAAACTCATTTCAATCTATTTAATAGAGACTACCATTGTTTGGGACAAATTCATTTTATATAATACTAAGAACTTGATTCAGGATAATCAGTGACAAAATGATAATTAGAATTGATATATAATAATAATTTTATTTGTGAACATCTGATTTGTTTCAATTAGGACACCAAGAAAAAAATCTGTTCCAATTCAATTTTATCGGATTCAATATATTCAATTCGTTCCGGAGCAAAAAAGTTTGAACGTTACTACTGTTGTATTCGATCTATAAGGCTTTATTTGGTAGAGAAAAGAAATAAGAAGGAAAGAAATTGAGGTTAAATTTAATTTTTATTAGTGTGTTTGGATGAAAAGAAAATAAAATAAAAAATATTAAAAAATAATTAATTTATGTTGTTTGTTTGAAAAAAAAATAAAAAAATGAGTAAAATTATATAATGACAATTTTATTTTTTATATTACATAGGCATATTATTATGTATATGATTATGTAATATATTTAACAATTTTATTAAATAATAATAATAAAATTTAACTATATTTTTAATATAACAAGTTAGGAATATAAATTTTATAATAATAATAATAATAAAAATAAAATTAGGATGATCTATTTAGATATAAATTAGGGTGATTTCATTTATGGCTAAGGGGATCGGCTGCAACAGTTCGAACACGAGGTTGAACGACAATGGGAGGCAGAACGGGAGTTGTGAAAAGAAGTAAGACGATGAAAGGAGTTAGAAGACAAGCTACGCAAATTAGAAACTGATATTCAAAGGAGGAATAATCGGGTAGAGCGTGATGAAAGTCTCTTAGGAGGGCAATATCTGTTCACAGAAGAGAGCATGAAGGCTAAAGTTCCTAGGAACTTCAAATCGTCCGACATAGATCTCTATGACGGAACATCCGACCCGAGCCACCATCTCAGTAACTTCAGAAGCTGAATGTACATGGCCGAGGCCTCTGACGCCACTGTTGCAAAGTCTTCCCGACTACTTTAAGCAATACCACAATTAAATGGTTTGATAGCCTGCCCCCCAGGTTGGTCATTAGCTTTGACGACCTGGCAAGAAAATTTTAGGTCAGATTCTCCATCCCGAAAAACAAAACGAAGCACGCCCCTAACCTGCTAGGAGTAAAGCAATAGGTCGGAGAAACCCTTCGTGACTATATAGAAAGGTTCAACAAAGCTTGCTTGGAACTCAGAGTCTACCAACCAAAGCTATAATTATGGTCTGGTCAATGGCCTTAGAGAAAAATACAATATCCAAAAGATACCCGACTTCTCTAAACGAGATCCAATAAAGGGCAGAAAAATATATCAACATGGAGGAAAACTCCTGACTCAGGGAACCTCCTTTGTGATCTAACTTGCCTTGCTATCAAACTCAGGATAAAGAAAGGAAACTCAAGAAGAAAGAAGAGCAAAATGTAGAAAAACCTCGAAAGTAACACAACTACACCCCTCTAAGGGTTTTCCTAGTCGATGTTTACAGAGAGATACGTCACACAGAGAAGCTTCCACCACCTCGTCCGATTAAGCACAAGAAAGCTAGAAGTCGGACTGAATATTGTGAGTACCACAAGTTGTACGGGTATTCCACTAATGAATGCTACGACCTAAGGAATGTCATCAAAAAGTTGGCCAGAGATGGCCAACTTGATAGATACCTGACAGACAGGTCAGACGACCCGAGGAAGAGAAGAAGGGATGAAGAAGGAGGACGACCAGAACGCCCTCCTCACACCCCCGAGCGACATATACACATGATTAATGGTGGGTTTGCAAGATCGGAGGAATATCAAAATTCTCACGAAAAAGGCACCTCAAGGAAGTATATCAGTTGGGGAGGACAGTCACTCGTCCGGCTTACCCACTATCTCCTTCACTAAAGAGGATGCTCAAGGAATATTACCAGGGCACGACAACCCAGTAGTGATAATTATAATCTTAGCAACCGCTAACCTCCACCGAACCTTGGTAGATTAATGATCGGCTTTCTTTGGTGGTATAGAATTTCCTCAATTGAATGAATTCTCGTTGTAAAGTATAGTTCTATACCAACAAACAATCCTCCCAATAAAAAATATTGAGTTTTGTCACAAGAGCAAACCCCAAATAAGAAATAACCGGAGTATTTTGGACTCCGGGTCGTCTCCCTAGGACACAATGGAGTGCATGCATATTGGTTATGATGGGTGAAAAGGGGGAATTTTGTTTATGAGATGGCAAGAAAGTAAATTGAGCGAGTAAGTAAAGAAAACAAAATAAAGAACTCTTGGCTAAGACTTGGGTACTCGAGATCACCATCCCAGTTAACAAACCTATTATTGACAATTATGAGAGGCCAACCCATTAAGTCTACTTCTCGAAGCCTTAAGTACGTAATATTTACTCCTAGACCGGAAGTATGTCAAATAGGCCTAATCACATCCACCCATAAGTCCTAACCTACCTACTAATTAGCATAGTAGTGGGTTAGCGTCAATGAGCTTCAAATTGATTACACAGTGTTCTCAAATTACCAAATCCATTATGTCTAAAAACTCAAGATCACTCAAGTCCCTTGACTTAGGCCAAGAGTTGATAAAACTACTCAAGAACTAAAGAGAACATTTCATCGAACACTTGGAGTGCAATAAAAATCAACATCATAAATTGCAAAGATACTAAAATCTACCACTATTAATTGCAAGAAAAGTGAGGTCACAACTCAATTCATCAATCAAAGAAACATCAACATCAAATTGCATTAAATGTAAACAAATCCAACATGAGTCATTATCACAAAAGAGAGCAAATTGAGAAATTGATATAAAAACTAAGAGGGTCAAGATGTAGAAATGAGAAATTATCAAAGAAACAAGATGAGATCTAATATTCAAACATGAAATTGAGATAATCTAACCTAATCCTAACCTAATTCTAGAGAGAAGAGGGAGCTTCTCTCTCTAGAAAACTAACTAAAGGCTCATGTTGGCTAAACTAATTGCTCCCCCCTTTGCTTGGACTTCAATTCTGCATGAAATACACTCAGAAACAAGTTGGATTTGGGCCTGGGCAGCTCAGAAATCGCCCCCAGCGATTTGCCTTCAAGTGGGCCATGTGAGAGTATCGACGCGTGCGCGCCATGTGCGCGTGCGCGTCGCTGGCGAATTCTCGACCCGCGCGGATGCGGCATGTACGCGGGCGCGTCAGTAGGTGAAATCACTTTTACGCGTGCGCGCCTGGTGCGCGTGCGCGTCCTTTGTGTATTCCCAACCTTTGTTTCTCCATGCATTCTTCCTTTTTGTATGCTTTTCTCCTCATTTCTTCCATCCAATACTTGCCTTACGGATCTGGAATCACTCATCAAACGCATCAAGGCATCGAATGGAATTAAAGTGAATTAAAATTATCAATTTAGGGCCTAAAAAGCATGTTTTCACACTTAAACAAAATTAAAGGGAGAATTACAAAATCATGCTATTTCATTGAATAAATGCGAGAAAAAGTGACAAAATCCCCCAAAATAAGCACAAGATAAATCACAAAATTAGGGTTTATCAAATCTCCCCACACTTAAACTAAGCATGTCCTCATGCTAAAATCAAGAAGAAGCAAAAGGGTATTAATATTTATTCAATGCAACTACTAAATGCAATCTATCTACATGATGCAATGGCTTAGTCAAAATAAATCAACCTCCAAGAATATGCATATAAGCACAAGGGCTAAGGTATTAGCAATCAAGCAAACCACAATTGGATTGAATCAGTGAAAAAGTTCATAAACTTGCAAGAAAAGATGATCACGGGTGGAAACATGCAATTGAGCGATCGAACCCTCGCCGGATGTGTATCCGCTCTAAGCACTCAAGTGTTTGGGGTTGATTCACTCAATTCTCCTCTAATCATGCTTTCCAAGATTTGTTTTTCATCTAACAATCAACACTTACTTTATGCATGCATACAAATATCATGAGGTCTTTTCCACAGGTTGTAACGGGGCTAGGGTCAAGGTAGGGTGCATGTGGTTAAGTGAGCTAGAAATTCAAATCTTTGATTAACTTAAACTTTCCACCTAACCTATGACGACCTATACAATTCTGAGCAAACCTAACTACCCATTCTTCACTTTTCTCACACATTCATGTATTCTCTTTTTGATCACCACACCTATGCATTGACTCTTATCGAACTTCACTTTGGGGCATTTTGTCCCCTTTTTATTGCTTTTCTTTTTCTTTCTTTTATACATGAGAAATATATATATATATATATATATATATATATATATATATATATATAATTTTTTTTTCAAGTAAAGATATATATATATACAAGAACATCAATGCATATGGTTTACACATGATTAATACATGAGCATGTACCCAGTTCTCAATATTTTTCAACAAGAAACGTAAACACACTTTTATCTCTACCCAATGTTCCCAACTCTTCCAAAATAAATTGACAAGCACTCTCACTAGCCTAAGCTAATCAAAGATCCAAATTAAGGGATATTTATTATTTTTCACTTAGGCTTGTAATGTGCTACAATTAAGAACAAGTGGGTTAAGCGTAGGCTCAAAATCGGCTAACAATGGAAGATAAAAGGGTAAGCTGTTTTGGGTAAGTGAGCTAATTGAACAATGGCCTCAATCATATAAATGCATGTATACACAATTTAATGGACATAGAGAATCAAACAAATCAAGGATTACAATCATAGGAGGAGAATAATGCACACAAGAATGAAAATAAGTGGTTATACGTGATGAAACCACACAATTAGAATTAAGCATCGTCCTCGATGCTACTACTGAAGCTCGGGATGGGGGTCAGCAATCGCACCAGGCTGTGGCTCATGCTCAGGCTCGGGCTGTGGAACTGGAGGTGGTACTGGCTGTGGCTCAGGAATGTCATGCTGGACCTCAGGAGGCTGTTGGACCTCAGTGGTGGTCTGCGTCTCTGGTGGTGCCTCCTGATGTATCGGCTCCTCACTATGCTCCTCCTCCTGGTCCTGCTCGTCAGAGGCGGGAGAGTCTGGGAGTGGAGGGAGCTCAATGTCCTGTGATGCAAACACCTGATCTATCTGGTCAAGGCGTCGCATGACACGACGCTCGAAGCGCATCATGAAGCGAAGAAGGTGCTGCACTAATAGGTAAGTCGGCTCAGGTGCTGGTGGCGGTGGTGGCAAGGATGCTGCGGCTGCTGTGGAGGAAGAGGGTCCTGCGGCCTCAACTGCCGCTCTGGCCCGAGAACGACGTTTGGTCGAGGGCTTCTCGTGTACCCATCCATCCCATGGAATAGTAACTTCCTTGTCGTCGTCAGCTGGGGGTGGTGGTGTCGCATCATCGTCCTCCCACGGGACATCAGCCAAGCTGGTAACAAGCGTAGGAAATGGTAGCAAGCCGCGGATGTGAGCTCTCCACATGCTATGCCTAATCAGCCGTGGGAAATACACCTCTTTCCCTTCCATGTCACACCCAATCAGAGTTAGCATATCCATCGGGATCTCTGAGAAGTGAGTGGTAGGCAGGACGTAGTGGGCAAAGATCTGCTGCTAGGTCCTAGCCTCCCTAGACAGATATGCAGATAGCATCCCCTTAGGCTTCTTGTTGTTCGCATCCATCACCCAGGGAGCGTCTAGTGTAGCAATCACGCGCCTAAGCGCCTCATAGTCAAAGGTCATGGAGAGGATAGCCACATCTGCCTGATGGTAGGCACAGGTCTCAGGAGTACCAACTCTGCAAAGCAGTGCATCCCCTATAGCCTCCTCAGTGATGATAATCTCTCTACCCCTTACGTGCACTGAATCCAAGTTCACTCGAAAGAAGTTACAGTAAAACTCTTTAACCCATGAAACGTTAATCCTTCCTAGGTCCCTATCAACGAAATCCAATCCCAACTCTGAAATACGGGCATTTATAGCACGCCTCACGTCATTGGGAAGATTCAGCTTCTTCTCAATGTTCAAGTTTTTCTTTGTATAATGGGAGAAGCGTAGCTCGCAGTAGAGGTTGGGGAATTTGATTGAATCAGTGGATGGAAGTGACTGATTTTCTATATCTTCATCATTCAGCGGGTTCTTGGCATAATTAGCATATAGTGAGGGGGTAGAGGTCTTGGAGCGCTTCCTCTTTTTAGAAGTGGTGGCTATAGCTTTTCCTTTATCCGACATCCTGAAAAACAGAGATAATACAATATAAGCAGATAGCCAATGAAACATAAAGCACTCAAAGCAAAGCAAACTCATGAAGCGAAAAAAGAAACGAGATTTCTTGGAATGCAAGCAAACAGAATTCAGAATTTAAACCAAACTTCAACCCAAGAATTCAAACCATATTTTGCACATTGCTTGTTCACTGAGCTTAGAAAGCACCATATCTAAAAAAATGATATAAAGAGTTAAGTTGAAAACCAAAAGAAGTCAGGTGGTTAAACAGGTTAAAGTTAGAAATCGGTTTGAAAATTAGTGATATGGCAATTACTGACTCAACTCGAAAGGAACGCACAAAATAGGGATGTAAGCATGTCCACAATCATGAATTGCAACAAGTAAATCAATCAATCAATGCAAGGATCACTAGCAGTGTTGGTGAAATTAAAATCTTGAGAGACAAGTAAATCAAGCACATTTAACACCAATTCTAACAATGCACACAAGTCACAAGTTCAAATGTTAATTGGAAGTCTCATGGTCTAAGTAACTCACTGAGACAGCGTATGAACATAATGAACTAATTGGTCACATAGATGAGAATATTCGAACTTGTGTGTCCATGCAAAAGAGGCAAAAATTTTTTTAAGGAAATTACAAGTGATGGTCAATTAGAAAGTTTATTCAAACCATTTAATGCCTATATGCAAGCCATCATGCATAACAAGCAAAGAGTTTAAGCAAGACCAAAACTTGTTTCTAAGGATTTTCCAAACCATTTAAGCAACAAAACTCTAATTGGACAGAATTCATCAACTAGGGGTTGCTACATTCATCAAACAAGATCAACACAAAAACTGTGGTTAAGGAAAATTCGACAGCATTTCAGCAGCAAATTGGCCATTTTCCAAATTCAAACAGTCAAATCAGATTTCATATGAATTCGTTAACAATTAGAAGCACAAAATCACACATATACAAGTTCATATGAATATAACAGATAGCCAATAGTTCAGCATAAGGCAATGCAGACAACACAGAGAACAGGGGTAGTTGCTTCAATCAGCATTCCCTTCACCAATCCATCTCAAGCAAGCAGCATTAAGACATTACATGAACACAAAACAATGCAGCAAAACAGAGCAATTTCACACAGCAATAGAAATTCAAGCAATGCCTAAATCCACTATTCAGCCCAGATTCGCTAACCACCTAAATCAAACTAAACTAACTAACTAAGCTAATTCTAACTAAATTAATGGAATTACAGTAAGCAGTAAAAGGAATGCAGAACAGGGGAAGCAAGAACCTGGGGTGCAGAGACTGAACGGGGGAATTGGAAGGAAGGCAAAGTAGAGGGGTGGGTTGACGTGGCTGTGGGGCTCGTGCCGGCGACAATGGTGGTCGCGGTGGTGCTTGGGGCGGCGCGAAGGCTTGCTGCGGAAGAGAGAGTAGAAACAGGGGGGGTAGAGTGGAGTGAGAGAGAGTGAGAGAGCGAGGAAGAGGGGTGAGGGTGCGCACGGCGATGGCGGCGGCGGTGTGCCAGAGGCCTCGCCGGAGTGCTGGTGGGTGCAGGGGTGATGGTTAGCAATGGAGGGAAATGGAACGTTGGGGGTGAAAGGGACGAAGGGGTAGTGCGCGAATGCGCTAGGGCTTCGCGTCTCTGGTTAAATGGGGTTTTTGAATCTGCGCGAGCGCGCACCGTGCGCGTCAGCGTGGGTGATTGGAAATAGGGAGGTGGCGCGGGAACGCCACATGCGCCTACGCGCATATGGGCGAGTTAAGGGTTGGTGCGGACGCGTACAGTGCGCGTTCGCACGGTTATGCTGGGCAGAGGCACAAAAGAGGCCCAGAGTTGGCACAACTCTCGGGTCCTTTGGCTTGGGTGAAGTGAAAACGCATCAACGCGCGCGCACACCTTGCGCGTTCGGTGGATGGTATGAGCCTATGGAATGGGCATGGAGGCGCGAAGTATGCCAACGCGTGTATGAAGAAACAGGGGGTGGCGCGGATGCGTATAGCGTGCGTCCGCGTGGGTTGAGACACAGAGTTGGCCCAAAAGTGGCACAACTCTCTGGTCTTTGGCCCAGATAGCCGAAATGGGCAACCTGCGCGCGCGCGCCTTGCGCTTGCGCGTAGGTTGGCTTCTTTTTTTTTTTTTTTTAAAGAGCATCAAATGACCTCCAAAATTTCCATTCTTCTTCAAGACTCTAAACTAGCTAAGATGTAATATTAAGCTCATTTTGAAACATATAGGATCTTTCAAACAACTTGAGAAAACTTGCAGTTTAAGCAAAAACTCAATTCAAAGATTCATCCCCTATCAAAGCATAGAATGCATAGACAACTTAGCAAGCAAAGAAAAACATGCCCAGAAATAAAGAAACTCTGTACAATGGAGCTCAATTCATTCATTCATTATATCTACAAGAGAATGGAAAGAGTTTACCATGGTGGGGTGTCTCCCACCAAGCACTTTTAGTTTAAGTCCGTAAGTTGGACATTGGGAGGCTTCTTGTCAAGGTGGCTTATGCTTGTATCCATCCTTGAACCTCCAAAAGTGCTTGTCCTTCAATCGGTTGTCAGACGTTCCAACCTTCTTCATTAAGCTTTGGTGAGGTTTTTTCCAAGACGTGAGCTCCCGAAATTGACTATCATAGGATAATCCAGGATCCCATATCTTGTCCTCGCACCCATCTTCTAGTTGATTGCCTTGACCTTGTCCGGGCGACGAGAAAATAGAATTCTCATGGAAGTACCAAACTACTCTCCTAGACCCATTTACTTGAGCATTACACCAATCCATGATCTCCAATTTTGAGCTTCCCACCATAATGAACCTAGATTTAGATCGCCAACCACTAAACATCCTCCTCTTTCGCTTAATTCCACAAAGTGCCCTGAGTTGGCCATCCGTTTCAAGCAAACCATACTCAAGTGGGATAACAAAGCTGAGAGTTAGAAGTTTTACCCACTCAAGTGGAGGATTGGATGACGAACTAGGTGGAGGAGTTCCCAAAGATCTTGATAAAGCATGTTCTACTCCCGTCCATCCTCTTCTAGAGGTTTCCACCACTTGACAAGGTTCTTCAAGTTCCTCCTCATGCCAAGCTTCCTCAAGTTCACATCTTTCTTCACCAATTTCTTCTATTTCTTCCCCATCACTCTCATCATAGATAGGAGGCAAAGTAAAATCTACCTCATCATCGAATCTAAACATTTTGGAGAAGGACTCTTCAAACTCGGACAGATTGTATGTTGATTCGGAATCATCATAAGTAGGAGCGCTTGTTGCTTGGAATACTTCTCCCAGTTCTTCATCTTCAGTAGGCCTTGGAGGGTTCACGTCTTCCTCAACCTTGCTTCCTAATCCACTGGGGAAGGGTTCAACAAGATCCTCAAGGGGGTTGATCATCATGGGCAAAAACTAGTGATGGAATCCACTTCCTGATCAACTTCCTCCAACTCTCTGTTTACTTCCGTAACGTTACTCTTTCCTTCAACATCCTCTTCAAACTTCCTGGAAGACGGTTCTTCAATTCGGTATCCTGTTTATGTGGTCAACGTATCCTAAACATCCATCCACTACTTCATTCTGTGCACTAATCTCTATCTTCTCCTCTTGTTGTCCTTCTTGCCTCAATTCTCCTTCCTCACCATGGAGCTTCAGGTTCACATCCTCACGGATCTCCTTGATTGTCTCTCCACATTCAACAATGGGGGTACTCAAGGTGCATGAACTTAGGTGAGATATTAAGTGATTCACGGTCTCTACCATGCTAGCTATCTTTACTCTCAGCTCCTTAAACTTAGTTTCATCCTCCTCTTGTCGCCTTAGGATGCGAGATTCAAGGTCTCTCAATTCTGATATGAAGGCTTCGTTGGGAGGCGGTGGTGTTAGAAGAGAGAGTTCATCGGTTAAGGGAAGATTGTTGTAATCGGAAGGTAGTTCATGTTGGTGGAGTTCTTGAGGTGGTGTATGTGGAATTTGTGGTTCTTGGAAACATTGGTATTGGGATGGTGGTTGTTCTATATATGATTTGAATGGTGGTTGATATGGTATATATGAATTATGGTCATGTAGAGTGGAATATTGGTGTGAGGCTTGTGAGTATGATGTGTAGCTACATTGAGGAATGGGATCACATGCATATGATGATTGTGGTTGACAACCACAATAAAGGTTATCACACACATTGGACTGGTATACATTAAGATCAGAATTATACCCATAGGAGTTCGTAGGAGGTTGTTTCCATGAAGGTTGTTCATAAGCTTGAAGTTCCTCCCATCCTTGATTTCCAAATCTTTGATGCATATCCTCATTGGGAATTCCATTTCCTATAACATAGTTTGAACTACGCTCATAGCCAAAGGGCTGAGAATTCATAATGAAATAGAAAATAAAGACAAAAGGCAATAAGAAATAAAGAAGATAAAATCCTAACTAGTAAAAACTGGCAAACAAACCAAAGTTCAAGCTATTCACAATATGTACAATAACCAATAACATAGCACCATTGGATCCCCGGCAACGGCACCATTTTGATGATTGGCTTTCTTTGGTGGTATAGAATTTCCTCAATTGAATGAATTCTCGTTGTAAAGTATAGTTCTATACCAACAAACAATCCTCCCAATAAAAAATATTGAGTTTTGTCACATGAGCAAACCCTAAATAAGAAATAACCGGAGTATTTTGGACTCCGGTTCGTCTCCCTAGGACACAATGGAGTGCATGCGTATTGGTTATGATGGGGTGAAAAGGGGGATTTTGTTTATGAGATGGCAAGAAAGTAAATTGAGCGAGTAAGTAAAGAAAATAAAATAAAGAACTCTTGGCTAAGACTTGGGTACTCGAGATCACCATCCCAGTTAACAAACCTATTATTGACAATTATGAGAGGCCAACCCATTAAGTCTACCTCTTAAAGCCTTAAGTACGTAATATTTACTCCTAGACTGGAAGTATGTCAAATAGGCCTAATCACATCCACCCATAAGTCCTAACCTACCTACTAATTAGCATAGTAGTGGGTTAGCGTCAATGAGCTTCAAATTGATCACACATGGTTCTCAAATAACCAAATCCATTATGTCCAAAAACTCAAGATCACTCAAGTCCCTTGGCTTAGGCCAAGAGTTGATAAAACTACTCAAGAACTAAAGAGAACATTGCATCGAACACTTGGAGTGCAATAAAAATCAACATCATAAATTGCAAAGATACTAAAATCTACCACTATTAATTGCAAGAAAAGTGAGGTCACAACTCAATTCATCAATCAAAGAAACATCAACATCAAATTGCATTAAATGTAAACAAATCCAACATGAGTCATTATCACAAAAGAGAGCAAATTGAGAAATTGATATAAAAACTAAGAGGGTCAAGATGTAGAAATGAGAAATTATCAAAGAAACAAGATGAGATCTAATATTCAAACATGAAATTGAGATAATCTAACCTAATCCTAACCTAATTCTAGAGAGAAGAGGGAGCTTCTCTCTCTAGAAAATTAACTAAAGGCTCATGTTGGCTAAACTAATTGCTCCCCCCTTTGCTTGGACTTCAATTCTGCATGAAATACACTCAGAAACAAGTTGGATTTAGGTCTAGACAGCTCAGAAATCGCCCCCAGTGATTTGCCTTCAAGTGGGCCATGTGAGAGTATCGACGCGTGCGCGCCATGTGCGCGTGCACGTCGCTGGCGAATTCTCGACCCGCGCGGATGCGGCATGTACGCGGGCGCGTCAGTAGTTGAAATCACTTTTGCGCGTGCGCGCCTGGTGTGCATGCGCGTCCTTTGTGTATTCCCAACCTTTGTTTCTCCATGCATTCTCCCTTTTTGTATGCTTTTCTCCTCATTTCTTCCATCCAATACTTGCCTTACAGATCTGGAATCACTCATCAAACGCATCAAGGCATTGAATGGAATTAAAGTGAATTAAAATTAGCAATTTAGGGCCTAAAAAGCATGTTTTCACACTTAAGCAAAATTCAAGGGAGAATTACAAAATCATGCTATTTCATTGAATAAATGCAAGAAAAAGTGATAAAATTCCCCAAAATAAGCACAAGATAAATCACGAAATCGGGGTTTATTATAGATCAAGGTAGCTCGGTGGATATTCTGGTCAAACCCGCCTTTGACAAACTTGGGTTAGAGGAAAAGGATCTAAGGGCATACCGAGACAGCTGGTGCACGAAATTGTGATGTCCAGGCTCAAACAATCCCTGGCAACGTGAGCAACTTGGTATGCGTAATCGTGATTACGCTTTAATTATGTAAAATTCATGGCTCTTTCTTTCCCTGGCAATGGCGCCAAGAACATGGTGCCAATACCATGGTTCACAACTTCGATACAACTAACCAGCAAGTGCACTGGGTCGTCCAAGTAATACCTTACGTGAGTAAGGGTCGAATCCCACGGAGATTGTTGGTATGAAGCAAACTATGGTCACCTTGCAAATCTCAGTTAGGCAGATACAAATTGATAATGGTGTTTTCGAATTTAATATAATAAAATAGGGATAGAGATACTTATGTAATTCATTGGTAGGAATTTCAGATAAGCGAATGGAGATGCTTTTCGTTCCTCTGAACCTCTGCTTTCCCGCTATCTTCATCCAATCAGTCTTACTCCTTTCCATGGCTGGCTTTATGTGATACATCACCACTGTCAATGGCTACTTTCGGTCATCTCTCGGGAAAATGATCCAATGCCCTGTCACGGCACGGCTAATCGTCTGGAGGCATCACCCTTGTCAATGGCTTCATCTTATCCTCTCAGTGAATAATATGCTCACGCACCCTGTCACGGCACGGCTATTCATCTGTCGGTTCTCGATCATGCCGGAATAGGATTTACTATCCTTTTGCGTCTGTCACTAACGCCCTGCAATCGCGAGTTCGGAGCTCGTCACAGTCATTCAATCATTGAATCCTACTCGGAATACCACAGGCAAGGTTTAGACTTTTCAGATTCTCTTGAATGCCGCCATCATTCTAGCTTACGCCACGAAGATTCTGGTTAGGAGATCTAAGAGATATTCATTCTAGCTTATTTCATGTAGAACAGAAGTGTTTGTCAGGCACGCGTTCATAAGGGAGAAGGATGATGAGCGTCACACATAATCATCACCTTCATCACGTTCTTGGGTGCGAATGGATATCTTAGAAGCGAAATAAGATGAATTGAATAGAAAACAGTAGTACTTTGCATTAATCTTTGAGGAACAGCAGAGCTCCACACCTTAATCTATGGAGTGTAGAAACTCTACCGTATGAAAATACATAAGTGAAAGTCCAGGCATGGCCGAGATGGCCAGCCCCCTAAAACGTGATCAAAGGATCATAAGGTAATCCAAAGATGTCTAATACAATAGTAAAAGGTCCTATTTATAATAAACTAGTCACTAGGGTTTACATGAGTAAGTAATTGATGCATAAATCCACTTCCGGGCCCAATTGGTGTGTGCTTGGGCTGAGCTTAAGTGTAGCACGTGCAGAGGCCATTTGTGGAGTTGAACGCCAGGTTTTGATCCATTTTTGGCGTTCAACTCTGGTTTTGGCTCCTTTTCTGGCGCTGGACGCCAGATTTGGGCAGAGAGCTGGCGTTGAACGCCAGTTTACGTCATCTATTCTTAGCCAAAGTATGGACTATTATATATTTCTGGAAAGCCCTGGATGTCTACTTTCCAACGCAATTGAAAGCGCGCCATTTCGAGTTCTGTAGCTCCAGAAAATTTACTTTGAATGCAGGGAGGTCAGAATCCAACAGCATCAGCAGTCCTTCTTCAACCTCTGAATCTGATTTCTGCTCAAGTCCCTCAATTTCAGCCAGAAAATACCTGAAATCACAGAAAAACACAAAAACTCATAGTAAAGTCCAGAAATGTGAATTTAACATAAAAACTAATGAAAAAATCCCTAAAAGTAACTAGATCCTACTAAAAACATACTAAAAACAATGTCAAAAAGCGTATAAATTGTCCGCTCATCACAACACCAAACTTAAATTGTTGCTTGTCCCCAAGCAACTGAAAATCAAATAGGATAAAAAGAAGAGAATATACTATAAATTCCAAACTATCAATGAAACAAAGCTTCAATCATATGAGCGGGACTTATAGCTTTTTGCCTCTTGAATAGTTTTGGCATCTCACGTTATCCATTGAGGTTCAGAATGATTGGCATCTATAGGAACTTCAGAGTTCAGATAGTGTTATTGATTCTCCTAGTTCAGTATGATGATTCTTGAACACAGCTTCTTTATGAGTCTTGGCCGTGGCCCTAAGCACTTTGTTTTCCAGTATTACCACCGGATACATAAATGCCACAGACACATAATTGGGTGAACCTTTTCAGATTGTGACTCAGCTTTGCTAAAGTCCCCAATTAGTGGTGTCCAGGGTTCTTAAGCACACTCTCTTTTTTTTGCTTTGGACCTTGACTTTAACCGCTTAGTCTCAAGTTTTCACTTGACACCTACACGCCACAAGCACATGGTTAGGGACAGCTTGGTTTAGCCGCTTAGACCAGGATTTTATTCCTTTAGGCCCTCCTATCCACTGATGCTCAAAGCCTTGGGATCCTTTTTATTTGCCCTTGCCTTTTGGTTTTAAGGGTTATTGGCTTTTTGCTCTTGCCTCTTGGTTTTAAGAGCTTTTGGCTTTTTCTGCTTGCTTTTTCTTTTACTTTCTATTTTTTTTCTGCAAGCTTTGTTCTTTGCTGCTTTTTCTTGCTTCAAGAATCATTTTTATGATTTTTCAGATTATCAAATAACATGTCTCCTAGTCATCATTCTTTCAAGAGCCAACATATTTAACATTCTTAAACAATCAACTTCAAAAGACATATGCACTGTTCAAGCATACATTCAGAAAACAAGAAGCATTGTCACCACATCAATATAATTAAACTAAGTTCAAGGATAAATTCGAAACTCATGTACTTCTTGTTCTTTTGAATTAAAACATTTTTCATTTAAGAGAGGTGATAGATTCATAGGACATTCATATCTTTAAGACAAAGTTACTAACTACTAATGATCATGTAATGAAGACACAAACATAGATGAGCACATAACATAGAAAACGAAAAACAGAGAAAGCAAGAACAAGGAATGAATCCACCTTAGTGATGGTGGCGTTTCCTTCTTGAGGTACCAATGATGTCCTTGAGCTCTTCTATGTCTCTTCCTTGTCTTTGTTGCTCCTCCCTCATTGCTTTTTGATCTTCTCTTATTTCATGAAGCATGATGGAGTGCTCTTGATGTTCCACCCTTAGTTGTCGCATATTGGAACTCAATTCTCCTAGGGAGGTGTTGATTTGCTCCCAATAGTTTTGTGGAGGAAAGTGCATTTGAGGCATCTCAGGGATCTCATGGAAATGAGCTTCTTGCGCCTCTTGAGCTCCATGACTGGGCTCTCTTGCTTGCTCCATCTTTTTCTTAGTGATGGGCTTGTCCTCTTTGATGAGGATATCTCCCTCTATGTCAATCCCAGCCGAATTGCATAGGTGGCAGATGAGGTGAGGAAAGGCTAACCTTGCCATGGTGGAGGACTTGTCAGCCACCTTGTAGAGTTCTTGAGGTATAATCTCATGAACTTCCACCTCTTCTCCAGTCATGATGCTATGGATCATGATGGCCCGGTCTATAGTAACTTCAGACCGGTTGCTAGTGGGAATGATTGAGCATTGAATAAACTCCAACTATCCTCTAGCTACAGGCTTGAGGTCCAATCTTCTTAGTTGAACCGGCTTGCCTTTGGAGTCAACCTTCCATTGAGCTCCTTCTACACATATGTCCATAAGGACTTGGTCCAACCTTTGATCAAAGTTGACTTTCCTTGTGTAGGGGCGTGCGTTCTCTTCCATGTATGGCAAGTTGAATGCCAACCTTACATTCTCCGGACTAAAATCTAAGTATTTCCCCCGAACCATTGTAACATAGTTCTTTGGATCCGGGTTCTTACTTTGATCATGGTTCTTGGTGATCCATGCATTGGCATAGAACTCTTGAACCATTAGGATGCCGACTTGTTGGATGGGGTTTGTTAGAACTTCCCAACCTCTTCTTTGAATTTCATGTCGGATCTCCGGATACTCATTTCTTTTGAGTTTGAAAGGGACCTCAGGGATCACCTTCTTCTTGGCCACAACATCATAGAAGTGGTCTTGATGGGCTTTGGAGATGAACCTTTCCATCTCCCATGACTCAGATGTGGAAGCTTTTATCTTCCCTTTCCCTTTTCTAGAGGATTCTCCGGTCTTAGGTGCCATCAATGGTAATGGAAAAACAAAAAGCTTATGCTTTTACCACACCAAACTTAGAATATTGCTCGCCCTCGAGCAATAAACAAAAGAATAGAAGAAGAAGAAGAAGAAATATGGAGAGGGAGAGGGAGATGTGGTTTCGGCCAAGAGGAGTGTAGAGGGGTGTGTTGTGTGAATTTAATGAAGAATGGAGGTCTTTATATAGGGAAGGGAGGGGGGGTTAAGGTTCGGCCATATGGGTGGGTTTGGGTGGGAAATTGGTTTTGAATTTTTGAAGGTAGGTGGAATTTATGAGGTAGGTTTATGGGGAGGAGTGGATGGGTGTGAGTGGTGAAGAGGTGATGGGGAAGAGAGATTGAGGTGATTGGTGAAGGGTTTTTGGGGAAGAGTATTTATGGGGTTGTGTGAAAGAGAGTGGTGAGAAGAAGTGAGTGGAGGTAGGTGGGGATCCTGTGGGGTCCACAGATCCTGAGTGGATCCTGTGGGGTCCACAGATCCTGAGGTGTCAAGGATTTACATCCCTGCACCCATTAGGCATGTAAAAAATGCCTTTGTACCCAACTCTGGGCGTTCAATGCCAGGTTGGTGGCCATTTTGGGCGTTCAACGCCCATTTGTGTGCCATTTCTGGCGTTGAACGCCAGAACCATGCCTGTTCTGGCGTTCAGCGCCCAGAAGCTGCCCATTTTGGGCGTTCAGCGCCAGAACCATGCTCTGTTCTGGAGCTGAACGCCAGACAGATGCTCCTCCAGGGTGTGATTTTTCTTCTGCTGTTTTTGATTCCGTTTTCAATTTTTATATTTATTTTGTGACTCCACATGATCATGAACCTAAGAAAACATAAAAAACAATAAAAATAAGAATTAGATAAACATTGGGTTGCCTCCCAACAAGCGCTTCTTTAATGTCAATAGCTTGACAGTGGGCTCTCATGGAGCCTCACAGATGTGCAGAGCTTTGTTGAGACTCTCCAACACCAAACTTAGAGTTTGGATATGGGAGTTCAACACCAAACTTAGAGTTTGGTTGTGGCCTCCCAACACCAAACTTAGAGTTTGACTGTGGGGGCTCTGGTTGACTCTGCTTGGAGAGAAGCTTTTTCTGCTTCCTCTCCATGGTTGTAGAGGGAGATCCTTGAGTTTTAAACACAAGGGAGTCCTCGTTCCATTGAAGGACTATTTCACCTCTGTCAACATCAATCACAGCTCTTTCTGTGGCCAGGAAAGGTCTTCCTAGGATGATGGATTCATCCTCTTCCTTTCCAATATCCAGGACTATGAAATCAGTAGGTATGTAAAGGCCCTCAACCTTTACTAATACATCTTCTACTTGTCCATAAGCCTGTTTTCTAGAGCTGTCTGCCATCTCTAATGAGATTTTAGCAGCTTGCACCCCATAGATTCCCAGTTTCTCTATTACAGAGAGGGGCATGAGGTTTATCCCTGAACCAAGGTCACACAGAGCTTTAAAGATCATGGTGCCTATGGTGCAGGGTATTATGAACTTTCCAGGATCCTGTCTCTTCTGAGGCAATGTCAGTTGATCCAGATCACTTAGTTCATTGATGAACAAGGGAGGTTCAACTTCCCAAGTATCAATGCCAAATAATTTGACATTCAGCTTCATGATTGCACCAAGAAACTTGGCAGTTTGCTCTTCAGTAACATTCTCATTCTCTTCAGAAGAGGAATATTCATCAGAGCTCATGAAGGGCATAAGGAGGTTCAATGGAATCTCTATGGTCTCTAGATGAGTCTCAGATTCCTTTGGTTCCTCAGAGGGAAGCTCCTTATTGATCACTGGACGTCCTAGGAGGTCTTCCTCCTTGGGATTCACGTCCTCTCCTCTCCTCACAGGTTCGGCCATGGCGCTTATGTCAATGGCCTTGCACTCTCCTTTTGGATTCTCTTCTGTATTGCTTGGGAGAGTACTAGGAGGGATTTCAGTGATCCTTTTACTCAGCTGGCTCACTTGTGCTTCCAAATTTCTAATGGAAGACCTTGTTTCATTCATGAAACTTACAGTGGCCTTAGATAGATCAGAGACTAGATTTGCTAAATTAGAAGTATTTTGTTCAGAGTTCTCTGTCTGTTGCTGAGTTGATGATGGAAAAGGCTTGCTATTGCTGAACCTGTTTCTTCCACCATTATTAAAGCCTTGTTGGGGCTTTTGATCCTTCCATGAGAAATTTGGATGATTTCTCCATGTTGAGTTATAGGTGTTTCCATAAGGTTCACCTAAGTAATTTACCTCTGCTATTGCAGGGTTCTCAGGATCATAGGCTTCTTCAGAAAAAGCCTCTTGAGTACTGTTGGATGCAGCTTGCATTCCATGCAGACTCTGAGAGATCATATTGACTTGCTGAGTCAATATTTTATTCTGAGCCAATATGGCATTCAGAGTATCAACTTCAAGAACTCCCTTCTTCATAGGCGTCCCATTACTCACAGGATTCCTTTCAGAAGTGTACATAAACTGGTTATTAGCAACCATGTCAATGAGTTCTTGAGCTTTTGCAGGTGTTTTCTTTAGGTGAATGGATCCACCTGCAGAAGTGTCCAGTGACATCTTTGATAGCTCAGATAAACCATCATAGAATATATCCATGATGGTCCATTCTGAAAGCATGTCAGAAGGACACTTTTTGGTCAACTGTTTGTATCTTTCCCAAGCTTTATAGAGGGATTCACCTTCTTTTTGTCTGAAGGTTTGAACATCAGCTCTAAGCTTGCTCAGCTTTTAAGGAGGAAAGTACTTGGCTAAGAAAGCCGTGACCAGCTTATCCCAAGAGTTCAGGCTGTCTTTGGGTTGAGAATCCAACCATAATTTAGCTCTGTCTCTTACAGCAAAAGGGAAAAGCATGAGCCTGTAGACTTCAGGATCTACTCTATTAGTCTTAACAGTATCACATATCTGCAAGAATTCAGTTAAGAACTGAAAAGGATCTTCAGATGAAAGTCCATGAAACTTGCAGTTCTGCTGCATCAGAGAAACTAATTGAGGTTTCAGCTCAAAGTTGTTTGCTCCAATGGCAGGAATGGAGATGCTTCTTCCATGTAAATTGGAATTAGGTGCAGTAAAGTCACCAAGCATCTTCCTTGCATTATTATTATTTTCGGCTGCCATCTCCTCTGCCTGTTCGAAAATTTCTGAGAGGTTATCTCTGGATTGTTGTGTTTTAGCTTCTCTTAGTTTCCTTTTTAGAGTCTTTTCAGGTTCTGGATCTGCTTCCACAAGAATGTTCTTATCCTTGCTCCTACTCATATGACAAGGAAGAGGACACAGAAAAAAAAATATGGATCCTTTATACCACAGTATAGGGATCCCTTTGTGAGTGGAAGAAAAGAGGGAGACAAAGAGTGTGATGTAAAGAAAGAAACACAACTGTGAGGATGGCAGAGATGTGAGATGAGATGTTAGTAAATGAATAAATAAATAGAATAAGATGGGAGAGAAGGAATTTTCGAAAATAATTTTTGAAAAAGGGTTAGTGATTTTCGAAAATGGTTTTTGAAAAATTGTTAGTAATTTTCGAAAATTAATAAAAAAAATTGAAATAATTAATAAATTAAAAAAAGAAATTTTGAAAAAGAAATTTTGAAAAAGGGGGAAGATATTTTCGAAAATGAGAGAGAGAGAGTTAGTTAGGTAGTTTTGAAAAAGTTAAAAAACAAACAAAAAGTTAGTTAGTTAGTTGAAACAAATTTTGAAAAGATAAGAAGTTAGGAAGTTAGAAAAGATATTTTGAAACTAACTTTTTGAAAAAGGTAAGATAAGAAGATATTTTAGAAATTAGTTTTGAAAAAGATTTGATTTTTAAAATCTCAATTAACGACTTGAGTCATAAGAAATCACAAGATATGATTCTAGAACTTAAAGTTTGAATCTTTCTTAACAAGCAAGTAACAAACTTCAAATTTTTGAATCAAAACATTAATTGATTATGTTATTTTCGAAAATTTGATATAAAAATAAGAAAAAGATTTTTGAAAAATATTTTTGGAATTTTCGAAAATAACTAAGAATTTTGAAAAATATTTGATTTTTGAAAAAGATTTTGAAAAAGATAAGATTTTCAAATTGAAAATTTGATTTGACTCATAAGAAACAACTTGACTTTAAAATTTTTTGAAAAAGTCAACTCAAATTTTCGAATTTGATGAGAGAAAAAGGGAAAGATATATATTTTTTTTTTGAATTTTTATGATGCAAGAGAAAAACACTAAAATGATGCAATGCATGAAATTTTTAGATCAAAACATGTGATGCATGCAAGAATGCTATGAATGTCAAGATGAACACCAAAAACACTTTGAATGTCAAGATGAACATCATAGACACAATTTTGAAAAATTTTTAATGCAAAGAAAACATGCAAGACACCAAACTTAGAATTCTTTAATGCTTAGACACTAAGAATTCAAGAATGCATATGATAAACATGAAAAGACACAAAACAAAAAATCATCAAGATCAAACAAGAAGACTTACCAAGAACAACTTGAAGATCATGAAGAACACCATGAATGCATGAGAATTTTCGAAAAATGCAAGATGCACATGCAATTGACACCAAACTTATAACATGACTCAAGACTCAAACAAGAAACACAAAAATATTTTTTATTTTTATGATTTTCTAATTTTTTTTGTATTTTTTTTTCAAAAATTATTTGTAAAAGAAAAAATAAGGATTCCAAAATTTTTTTAATATGAATTCCAGGAATCTTGCATTCTTAGTCTAAAGCTTCAGTCTAGGAATTAGACATGGCTCACTAGCCAGCCAAGCTTTCAATGAAAGCTCCGGTCCAAAACACTAGACATGGCCAATGGCCAGCCAAGCTTCAGCATGTAATTCAGACATGACACGCCTGACATACTCATTCCCAAAGGAATTAGACATGGCTTTACAGCCAGCCAGGCTTCAACATGCTTCATGAAACACTAGAATTCATTCTTAAAAATTTTGAATAATAAAAAAATTTTTTTTTTTCGAAAACAAGTGAGAAAATATTTTTAAAATATTTTTGAAAGATTTTTGAAAACAAAACAAAAAGAAAATTACCTAATCTGAGCAACAAGATGAACCGTCAGTTGTCCAAACTCAAACAATCCCCGGCAACGGCGCCAAAAACTTGGTGCACGAAATTGTGATGTCCAGGCTCGAACAATCCCTGGCAACGTGAGCAACTTGGTATGCGTAATCGTGATTACGCTTTAATTATGTAAAATTCATGGCTCTTTCTTTCCCTGGCAATGGCGCCAAGAACATGGTGCCAATACCATGGTTCACAACTTCGATACAACTAATCAGCAAGTGCACTGGGTCGTCCAAGTAATACCTTACGTGAGTAAGGGTCGAATCCCACGGAGATTGTTGGTATGAAGCAAACTATGGTCACCTTGCAAATCTCAGTTAGGCAGATACAAATTGATAATGGTGTTTTCGAATTTAATATAATAAAATAGGGATAGAGATACTTATGTAATTCATTGGTAGGAATTTCAGATAAGCGAATGGAGATGCTTTTCATTCCTCTGAACCTCTGCTTTCCCGCTATCTTCATCCAATCAGTCTTACTCCTTTCCATGACTGGCTTTATGTGATACATCACCACTGTCAATGGCTACTTTCGGTCATCTCTCGGGAAAATGATCCAATGCCCTGTCACGGCACGGCTAATCGTCTGGAGGCATCACCCTTGTCAATGGCTTCATCTTATCCTCTCAGTGAATAATATGCTCACGCACCCTGTCATGGCATGGCTATTCATCTGTCGGTTCTCGATCATGCCGGAATAGGATTTACTATCCTTTTGCGTCTGTCACTAACGCCCTGCAATTGCGAGTTCGGAGCTCGTCACAGTCATTCAATCATTGAATCCTACTCGGAATACCACAGACAAGGTTTAGACTTTCCGGATTCTCTTGAATGCCGCCATCATTCTAGCTTACGCCATGAAGACTCTGGTTAGGAGATCTAAGAGATATTCATTCTAGCTTATTTCATGTAGAACAGAAGTGTTTGTCAGGCACGCGTTCATAAGGGAGAAGGATGATGAACGTCACACATAATCATCACCTTCATCACATTCTTGGGTGCGAATGGATATCTTAGAAGCGAAATAAGATGAATTGAATAGAAAACAGTAGTACTTTGCATTAATCTTTGAGGAACAGCAGAGCTCCACACCTTAATCTATGGAGTGTAGAAACTCTACCGTATGAAAATACATAAGTGAAAGTCCAGGCATGGCCGAGATGGCCAGCCCCCTAAAACGTGATCAAAGGATCATAAGGTAATCCAAAGATGTCTAATACAATAGTAAAAGGTCCTATTTATAATAAACTAGTCACTAGGGTTTACATGAGTAAGTAATTGATGCATAAATCCACTTACGGGGCCCACTTGGTGTGTGTTTGGGCTGAGCTTAAGTGTAGCACGTGCAGAGGCCATTTGTGGAGTTGAACGCCAGGTTTTGATCCATTTCTGGCGTTCAACTCTGGTTTTGGCTCCTTTTCTGGCGCTGGACGCCAGATTTGGGCAGAGAGCTGGCGTTGAACGCCAGTTTACGTCGTCTATTCTTGGCCAAAGTATGAACTATTATATATTTCTGGAAAGCCCTGGATGTCTACTTTCCAACGCAATTGGAAGCGCGCCATTTCGAGTTTTGTAGCTCCAGAAAATCCACTTTGAGTGCAGGGAGGTCAGAATCCAACAGCATCAGCAGTCCTTCTTCAACCTCTGAATCTGATTTCTGCTCAAGTCCCTCAATTTCAGTCAGAAAATACCTGAAATCACAGAAAAACACACAAACTCATAGTAAAGTCCAGAAATGTGAATTTAACATAAAAACTAATGAAAACATCCCTAAAAAATAACTAGATCCTAGATAAAACATACTAAAAACAATGTCAAAAAGCGTATAAATTGTCCGCTCATCAACAGCCTTTTTGGACTTGGAGACACCCCGATCCGACCTTTGGGTTACATCTCATTGTACACCACCTTCGAAAAAGGTGCCATGTCAAGAACACTAAGTGTTGACTATATTGTAGTCAATGTAAGCTCAGCCTACAATGCCCTAATAGGTCAGACGACTTTGAATCAACTTGCAGCTGTCGTCTCCACCCCACATCTTTGCATGAAATTTCCCACAGCTTAAGGGATTGCCACCATCAAAGGAGATCAAAAGTTAGCAAGAAAATTCTATAACGAGAGCCTTAGTGTGAAAGGTAGCTCAGAAGGCAAAGAAATCAATACAATCGAGTTAGGTGGAGTTCGAGTTTGAGAAGAACTATGACCTCAACCTGAAGGCAAAATGAAAGAGATACAAATGGGAGACCACCCCAACAAGACAACGAGCATAGGGGCAAACCTGGAGGAAAACCTAAAGAAACAATTCATTGAATTACTGAGAAAAAACTCCGATCTCTTTGCTTGGAAATCTTCTGACATGCCCGGCATTGATCCCGACTTGATGTTCCATAGGCTTACTGTGTACTCAGGTTCCCGGCCTGTTCAGCAGAAGAGCAGAAAGATCAGACCAGAGCGAACATAGGTCGTGGAAGAGCAAGTACAGGCCCTACTAGAAGCATGATTTATAAGAGAGGTGAAATATCCACTTTGGCTAGCCAATGTTGTATTGGTGAAAACACAAAACAGAAAGTGGAGAATGTGTGTTGATTATACCGACCTCAATAAAGCCTGCCGTAAGGACCCTTATCCACTCCCCAGCATAGATGCTTTGGTTGACTCAACGTCAGGCTACAGATACCTATCCTTTATGGACGCCTACTCAGGATACAATCAAATCTCGATGTACAAACCGGATCAAGAAAAAACCCCATTCATAACTCCAAAGGCAAACTATTGCTACATAATAATGCCTTTTGGATTGAAGAATGCAGGAGCTACCTACCAGCAATTGATGAATAAAGTGTTTTCCTCTCACATAGAAAAACTCATGGAAGTATATGTGGATGACGTGCTCGTTAAGACAAAATAGGATGGAACACTATTGTCCAATCTCTCGAAAGTTTTCTCCACTATAAGAAAGAATGAAATGGGGTTAAATCCCTCAAAATGAACCTTTACAATAGAAACTAGGAAGTTCTTAAGGTTTATGTTGACTCAAAGAGGCATAGAAGAAAACCCTAACAAATGCCAGGCTATACTCACTACAAAAAAACACCCTTTCAACCACACTTTTTTAAAGCTACATTTGAAAAGCGTAGCCTATTCATAGAATAGGCTACGCTTTTCTCCGTATTTTCCTTTTATAAGAGAATATGGAACACAATTGTGGCATCATTGAAAAAGTGTAGCCTTAGATATAATAAAAATCATTTATAAAGCGTAGCCTTATGTTGATATCTATGAATACACTTTTCATACCAAAGGAAGCGCTTTAAAAAAGTAGCTTATTGTTATGTTTTGGGTGTGCTTCAAAAGTGATGCCTAATGTATCTAGGGCAAATGCTTGACACTTGGTGAATTTTTTCCCCCTTTTCCCTCGAAGCACATAACATACACCTAGTGAATTTCTTTTGCACATAACACTTGGTGAATTTTTTTCGCCTTCCCCCGCGCAATCATCATTTCGCACAAAGCTAAGAGAGAGTTCATAGCTCTGCTACGCCATAACATGGCTGATGCACCACTATTTCGTGGTATATTTTATGCTAAATTGAGTGGATTTTATCCATTATTCTCACACTTATGCATATAAATTGCATGTTTTACATTTTCCTTCCTAATTCTGTGCTTTGATTGAAAACATGCTTCTTTGGCCTTAAAATTGCTAATTATTAATCCTCTCTTATTACCATTTGATGCCTTGATATGTGTGTTAAGTGATTTCAGGGTTTATAGGGCAGGAATGGCTTAGAGGATGGAAAGGAAGCATGCAAAAGTGGAAGGAATACAAGAAACTGAAGGAATTGTTAAGCTGTCAAACATGACCTCTTCGTACTAAATCGATCATAACTTGAGCTACAGAGGTCCAAATGAGGCAGTTCTAGTTGCATTAAAAAGCTAACATCCGGGGCTTCAAAATGATATGCAATTTGTCATTGTTTCTATGCAGTTAGACGACGCGCACACGTGCATCATGCGTATGCGTAGGCAACGCGTACGCGTGATAGAGCCACGTGCTATAGGTATCAGAAAATGCTGGGGTAATTTTTGGGCTGTTTTTGGCCCAGTTCCAAGCCCAAAAACACAGATTAGAGGCTGCAGAGTGCAGGAATCAGAGACAACATTCATTCACATAATTTTAGATTTTAGATGTAGTTTTCTAGAGAGAGAGGTTCTCTCCTCTCTCTAGGTTTTAGGATTCTTAGTTTATTCCTTTTCAATTTCTGAATTCTATCTTATTTCAATTTAGTTTCTCTTCTACTTTTAATTGTTCTAGGATTTTAGTTTATCTATTTCTCTTGTTGATCTCTTTATGTTGCTATTTTAGTTTATGAATTCTCATGTTAGATTTGATTTTCTATTTAATGCAATTTAAGGTATTTCATGTTTATTGCTTCTTCCTTTATTTGTCATCATTCATGCTTGCAATTGGTTGTTTAGGTTTTATTATCTCTTATTAATTTCTATGTTTTTATGTTATGCCTTCCAAGTGTTTGACAAAATGCTTGGTTGGATTTTAGTGTAGATTTCTCTCCTTTTGGCTTTGGTTGAGTAATTGGAGACTCTTGAGTTATCAAACTCCTTTATTGATTGATAACTGAAAGTTGCTAGTTGATTTGAATAGTCTTTCCTTAGGAGTTAACCAGGACTTGAGGAATCAAATTGATTCATCCACTTGAATTTCCTCCATAGTTAGAGGTTAACTAAGTGGGAGCAATGGACAATTCTCATCACAATTGATAAGGATAACTAGGATAGGACTTCTAATTCTCATACCTTGCCAAGAGTTTTCTTAATTATTATTTTATTTCCTTGTTATTTACATTCCTTGTTCCACATTTAAAAAACCCAAAAAGATACAATCTCATAACCAATTATAAGTAACACACCTCCCTGCAATTCTTTGAGAGACGACCCGAGGTTTAAATACTTCGGTTTATTTTTATTGGATTTGCTTAAGTGACAACCAAATTTTTGTATGAAAGGATTCTTTGTTGGTTTAGAAACTATACTAGCAACGAAAATTTATTGTGAATTCTAAACCGTCAAAAATCCGTTCGTCAATGGCTCTTCTCCTTGCACCACATCCTCACACGGCTCTTCTACGCCACGCCACCACCACAGCTCTGTTACACCGTACCGCCACCGCAGCTCTGCTACTTTGCAACGACATTGTAGCTCTCTTACGTCGCACCACCATCTCGTCGTGCTCTTCTGCTTTGCTCCGCGTCTCCTTTGCGAATCGTGCCGCCTCTGTCAATAGGTAATCTTAGCTTTCCATTTGGATTTTTATTTTTGTTCACAATAGACCAATTTTGTTTATTTTTCTCTTCCGTGCATATCTGGAGGATTTGGGTTGTGACTTGTTTATTCATAAGGATAGTGCTTTTGGCATCCAAAAAGCAGAAAACCTCTAGTGAAAAGTCAGATACTAAGGAAAAGGCTGCAAGCAAAAAAACAAACAGAGAAGCCGTCAAAAGCTTCAGTGAAGGATCAAGGTGAATTGATTGTATTTTTACCAATTTACATATGATGTTATCTGTAGTGCTTGCTCTATTTCTGTTAGCATTCTATTGTTTGCACAAAATAGTTTTAGAACTTGTTAACTTTGATTAAGTAGTCTTGTCAAACTGTTTCTGGAAACTTCCCTTCTCAAGTGTTTGGTTGGGGAAAAATGGGACATAAGTTTTCATGGATGAGCTAAATGCTGACAATTATAGAGCTGACATGAAGGTGGTCAAGGTGTTCCTCTCTGAACAGATTTAGAAATTATACTTTCATAGTGATAGCCTTTGTTGTGTAATGCTTCTAGCCTCATCTGTTTGTGGTCCAGGCTTAGTTTATTGTTTCAATTTTAATTGGTCTTAATGAATTCTATAACCTTTTAATATACAAAATGATTATTTTTCTATTTTTGACTAATTTTTAATCATCCCTCCTAGAAAAATGCTCTTTAGGCCAGATTTTGCAATGGATAATTGATTTAGCTTTTTGAATGAAAATAAAATATTATTGAATGGCATATTCATTTACCTCCTTTCTTCAATTTTCAGTTGAAGGTCAGAACTGGATGGTGCGGTAATTTACAACCACACTTACTAACCAGCAAGTGCACCGGGTCGTACCAAGTAATACCTTACGTGAGTAAGGGTCGATCCCACGAGGATTGATGGATTAAGCAACAATAGCGTTTGATAGGATTAGTTAGACAGACAAAAAATAGTGTTGGGAGTTCAAAGACATTAAACAATAGCAAAAATATTAAAGAAGGACAAGTAATGAAGTTGGGAATAATATATGGAGAAAACAGTTAAGGTTTCAGAGTTATCTATTTTTCCTGATTAATTTTTCTTACTAACTATTTTAATCATGTAGGATTTAATTTATGGCAAACTATATGTGACTAGACCCTAATTCCTTAGACCTTCCTAGTCTCCTCTAAAATTCATTAACTGCCAATTCCTTGGTCAATTAATTCCAATTAGAGGGTGATAATCAAATTCCAGTTTATATGCCACAAAAACTCTAATTACCCAAAAATAAAAGGATTATATGTCACGTATCCCGTTAAGTCCAAATAATTAAAAATTAGGAGAATATGTTTTCAAGCTGTTGTTCAAGTAAAGAGCTTTTCCAAGTTTTACAGGAACTCAAATAGAAAAAGGGTCATACTTCCGTTCCACCCAAATTCATAAAATAAAGAGCGAAAACAATTCTTAAATATAAATCCATACATAAATTAAAATAGAAAAAGTAATAAAATCAATCCATACAAATAGACAGAGCTCCTAACCTTAACAATGGAGGTTTAGTTGCTCATGGAAAAGAAAGAAAATTAGGATTGTCAGTTATGTTCCCCTGGGATGAGGTGGAATCTCCCCCCAGACCTCCCTACAAAGGAAGGAAAGCTTCCTCCTTTTATAACTAATCCTCATAAATTTAAAAATCTAATATCTAAAACTAAAAATTAAAATAATATCTTTTCCTAATTTAAGATTTGAATTTAAATTTGAATTAATTAACAAGTCTTCAGCTGATGGGTGGGACCACTTGATTTGTCCATTCTGCAGCTTCTAATCTGTGATTTCTGGGCTAAGAACTGGGTCAAAACAGCCCAGAAATCGCCCCCAGCGTTTTTCTACTTTTTCTGCACGTGGCGCATGTGACGCGTCCGTGTCGTCCACGCGTTCGCGTCATTTGTGCAGATTCCAGTCCACGCGATCGCGTCAGGCACGCGATCGCGTCATTGTGATTTCTTCCATTCTGCGCGGTCGCGTGAGCCATGCGTCCGCGTCGGTATTCGCTGGTCATCTCCTTGGCTTCTTCTCTTTCTCTGCAGAAACTCCATCAAATTCTGACAAATGCTACCTAAAATAAACAGTATTGTACAAAACTCAAAATAGCATCCATAGTGGCTAAAATATAATTAATTCTTAATTAAATTCAACAATTTAGATGCAAATTTACTAGGAAAATATAGACAAGATGCTCACGTATCACTGGACCTATTGACTTTTACATTTTTTGGAGTCATGGATTTAATTAATATTAAGAAACCTGCCTGATTTCGTCATAACTGTAAATTGCAAATGATAGGACTAGCTTATGGTAATTGATTATAGGAAATTCGTCTATATTTTTTTTAGAGATTTTGTGTATTAAACCCCTGTGGCCTGTTTTCTTTATATTCCATTACAAAATGGAGGAGTTTTAAACTTAATATCAATAAAACTAAAGGAATAACATTTACTTGATAATTGATATAACTGTAAATTGCTTAATATTGTGAAATTACTTCTTGTTTAGTTGATCACTATATGAGTGTGTTGTTTCATCATCTACCCCTTCTTTTGTTTGACAAACTGTTATGGAAACCTTCGCATAACTTATTTTATGTAGAGTATGAAGTAACTTAATGTAATTTAGGTTCGCAGAGGTGTGCTTCCCCGCTTACTGGAAGAGATCTTGTCAACCAGAATAATGGTGAAACAAGCAATTAAAAAGTTGGCTCCCTCAGAACAAGTGCTTCAGCGGGTATTATCATGTGACTTGGATTTAATAACTCCTAGTTGTATATTTATCATTGTTCTGAAAATCGAACCGGACCGACTGATTCAACCGGATTAATCAGGAACCGATCACTAGGCCGGTTCGGTTAGGCTCAAAAATCGACTGGCAAAAAACCAGTCAAAAAACTGGTTAAACCGGCGGTTAACCGGTGAACCGTTTGGACCGGTCAGTTTTTTTGCGGTTTTTCTTATTTGACTACTCCTCCCAAACGACGCCGTTTTACCCATTTAGTTTTTTTTATTATAATATAAAGAAAACAGATTCCCTTTCTCTCAATCTCAACCCTATTTAACCCATTTAACCCTAAATCAGAAGCAATGAAGCCAAGCCCCAAATTCAATCTTCAACACTTCAGCAGCAACAACTAGCGGCAGCGTTAATGCCAGCAGAGCTCTTCTCCTTGCCGTCGCAGAGCTCTTCTCCTCGCCATCGCGTCTCGTCTAACTCTCACCGCGAACGTCTCTCCGTCATCACCTCTGTTCCATTGCTCGGCCGTTGCAGAGCTCTTCTCCCCGCCGTCGCGTCTTGTCTCACTCTCATCGCGAATGTCTCTCCATCATCACTTCTGTTCCACTGCTCAGCCGTCACCTCCTCTCACCGGGACCTTTCTTTCACCTCTGTGGAACGCTCGAGCAGTCGAGCTTCTTCCCTTATTTCTCCAGGTTCTCTCTTTTTCTGCTAAGTTTCTTATGAGGTCACTTTCTCCAGGTTCTCTCTCACACGTCAAGCCTGTTTTCAATCCCATCTGAGCCCGAGTTCACTTCCCTTCTTCCATCACCGTCACTTGGATTCCTCCTTCGCCGCTGCCAGTCTTCAATTTAATTTTGCTTGTATTTGTACTTTTATTTGGTTTCTGATTTCTGATTCTGAATTTGCTAATTTATGCTTAGCTTGAGTTTATGAATGTCTGAGTTTGTAAGCAGATCCCTATCCTGCTTCAGTTTTCATTTTTGGGAATTAATTGCTGTTTTTTGGGATTTGATTATGTTGATTGTTGCTTGTTTGTCTGGGTTAATTGTTATATTTTCATTGTTGTCTTCTGCATTTAATTTCTGTTGATTGCTGTCTACTGCTTTTTAGCCTTTTTTTTATTTTGTTAATTAAATAAATTAATCAGATTTTTGTGATTATGTTTTTGTAAGTTTTAAATTATGTTTTTGTTCTATTTTTAATTTGTTACTGCAATTTGATTTCATAGTTTGTTTGTTTGTCCCAGATTATGATTATGTTTGTTCCAAATTTAAATTATGATTATGTTTGCAAATTCAATGGTTAGTGGTTATTATTGATTTGTTTGTTAGTTTTGATTTTTAGGTTATAAATTGAAATTTTAAATTTTATTTTTTATTAGGTTAAATTTTATTGAAATTTAAATATTTAAAATTATATATTAAATTTTTGATAATTTTATTTAATATTTAATTAAACCGGTTGAACTCCGGTTGAACCCCGGTCAAACCAATAAACTAGTGAACCAGTCATCTAATCGGTTTATTGACCGGTCCGGTTCTCGCAACTTTGATATTTATTTAATACTACTAGTATAATAGTAAAGACAAAAAAAAATCATATTTTCAATCTGGAAATTTCTGAACGATAAGTTTAGAAATTAATACTACCAGTATTAATTTATGTTTCATATATGAATTTTTGTCTCGTTAAATAATTATTTTGATTTTTTTATTTTTATAATTATGAATCAGTTTGTATGTGTTATTAATATGTTAATTATTTTTTTCTTGTTGCACTTTTTCAACTCATAATTATTTTTCTATATAATTATGCAGGATAATTCTAAAGATATGAGTGAAGATTGAGATGTTTATCATGATGGTTTATTGGCAAAGATGGAACTAGTGTTGGATATTGAAGGATGTATGGTTGATGATTATGTCTTTTATTAGAAGATACATTTGTATAATATAATATTTTGGTTTTTCCTAATTTATTAGTAGTAAACTCTAAGCGATCTCATGCATATTTTGATATGAGTATGCTTATTCTAGTGTGAGATATATGAATATTCAAAATTATGATCATCCCAATATTTTTGGTTCATTATATAAATATATTTTGTTTCATGATAATTTTTATTATTTAAAAATTATTGTATGGTATTATTATATATTTATTTTTATTTTATAATAATTAACTAATTTAATTAAAACTACAGGATTATATATATAATTATATTCTCAAATATTAGATTTTAGATAAAAAAAATGAGGGACAAAAGGCTACACTTATGTAGAGTAGCTATAGGTATACTATTTGTTACGTTTATAAAGTGATGCAGTAGCCTTGAAAAGTGTACCCTATTCTTTTGAATTCTGGTAACCATTAGTTCTGAAAAGCGTAGTCTTTAGTCCTGGACAACATCACTTAAAAAGCGTACCCTATTCCCAAAGGCCAGAAGTGTAGCATTTGATATAGAAGAGCGTAGCCTTTGAGAATAGGCAACACTAGTATAGGCATCCCCCAGAAAAGCGTCTCCAAAGCCTAAAAAGCATAGCCTTTGCCTAAGGAATCATTTTTTTTCATTTTTGACTATACTTTTCAAGTGTACCTGAATGGGTGTTTTTCTTGTAGTGACTCAATATGAAGAGCCCGACTTGTATTAAAGAGGTCCAACAACTAAATGGAAAGTTGGCCGCTTTTTCTAGATTTTTAGCGGGGTCAGCTCTGAAATCACTTCCCCTCTACTCAATTCTAAAGAAAGGGAAGCAATTTGAATGGACCCTAGAATGCGAACAAGCCTTCCAAGACTTCAAGACATTCTTGGGGCAACCACCCATACTTATCCAACCTGAAAAAGGAGAAGAACTTGTGCTATACCTCGGCCCTGGTCCGAGAAGACAAAAAGGGGCAACAACCTATCTACTTCATCAGCAAAGCCTTACAAGGGGCAGAGCTGAATTATCAAAAGATAAAAAATTTTGCTTATGCCCTTGTTCTTACATCGCGAAGGCTCCGACCTTACTTCCAAGCCCATACCATTAAAGTCTGCACTAATCAATCAATGAAAAATATCCTACAAAAAATAAACTTGGCTAGGAGGATTTTACAATGGGCAGTAGAACTGTTTGATTTTGATTTAAGATACGAAACTCGGACAGCCATCAAATCGCAATACGTCGCCGACTTCATCGCTGAATACACTGAAAGTCCTGGAAACCCTACTACATAGAGTCTGTACGTAGATGGGTCATCAAACAAGTCTGGAAGCGGAGCTAGTGTTATTCTAGAAAGCGATCAAGAAACTCGGATTGAACTATCCTTAACGTTCGAATTTCCTGCTTCCAATAACGAAGCAGAATATGAAGCTCTACTTGCTGTCTTGAAGCTAGCTAAAGAAGTGGAGGCAAAAAGGTGGTGGTATTCAGTGATTCGCAAGTAATAACTTCACAAATTAATGGCACCTACAAAGCTAAAGACCCCACTATGAAGAAGTACCTGGATGAGACACGAGAACAACTGACACACTTTTTAGAAAGTGAGGTCCGACATATAACTCGTAAATCAGAAGTCCAATGCCCGAGCTGATGCTTTATCAAAGTTAGCCAGCACCAAGTCAGGAGGCAACAATAGAAGTCTCATTCAAAAGACTTTACAAATGCCAGTCATATCAAAAGAAGAGGAAGTACTGACTATACACAATCAACATTTAGAGTGGATGACCCCCACAGTCAACTACCTCAAATTTGTCATGCTCCCTAAAGATGAAAAAGAGGCCAAAAGGCTCGTAAAAGAGGCAGAAAACTATACACTAGTCCAAAATATCCTATACAAAAGAGGGATCTCAACAACCTTCTTAAAATGCGTTCTGACCTCCAGTACAAAGGAAGTCTTGGAGGACGTACATAATGGCATATGTGAAAACCACATAGGAGCTCGATCATTAGCCAAAAAAGTGATATGAGCTGGCTTTTTCTGGCCGACCTTACAGAAAGAGGCGGCCGAGTTTGTCAACACGTGCCCGCCTTGCCAAGAACATGCTAATTTCCATGTGGCGCCCCCTGAAGAGCTCATCAGTGTTAGCTCACCATGGTCATTCGCAAAATGGGGTCTTGATATACTTGGACCATTCCCACAAGCACCAGGCTAAGTCAAATACCTGATAGTGGAGATTGACTACTTTACTAAATGGATTGAGGCAGAGCCCTTAGCAACCATCACTGTCCAAAGAAGTCAGAAATTCTTGTACAAAAATATTGTCACAAAATTTGGGGTCCCCCACTCCATCACCACGGACAATGGAACTCAATTTTCTGACTCGACCTTTAGAAACTTGGTGTCTGACCTGAAAATAAAACACCAGTTTACATCCATGGAGCACCAGGCCAATGGACAAGCTAAAACGCCAGCAAAGTCATATTGGCTGGGTTAAAGTGCTGATTACAAGACGTGAAAGGAGCTTGGGTGGATTAGCTTCCTCAAGTCTTGTGGGCATATCAGACCACTCCACATTCCAAAATGGGAGAATTACCCTTTCGATTTGCATACGGAATGAAAGCAGTAATCCCCATAGAAATAGCTGAAGAATCACCTAGAGTTTTATTTTACAACGAAAGAGCTAATGCCCAGGCTAAAAAAGAAGAGCTCAACCTCCTCTGTGAAATCTAAGAAAAAGCTCGGATTAAGGAGGAAGCCCTGAAGCAAAGGATGGCTCTAAGATACAATGGAAAGGTGATCAAGAGAAACTTCCCGTTCAACGATTTCGTCCTGATTCGAAACGACATCAGAATACAGAAGTCAGGTGATGGAAAGCTAGCTACAAACTAGAAAGGACCTTACAAGATAGTAGAGATCCTAGGCAAAGGTTCCTATAAGGTGTCTGACCTCCAAGGGCGGGAGCTCCCAAGGTCTTGGCACGCTTGTAACCTAAAAAGATACTATAGCTAAAAGCCTTATACCTAGGTGCACTCTTTTTCCCAATAAAAAGGGTTTTTTTTATGAGGCACCAGCACAAGGGCTAGGGGTACCTAAGCTTTTAGTAAATAGCTCTGTAAAAGAATTTCTTAAACATGAATAAAAGATTCCTGGTCTATTTCTTTTTAAAAGTTTCCTATTTCAAACACATTAACTTAAACTCGACAAACCACAAAAATCATTGCCTGACCTAGAAGTTGTCGGCAAGATAAAGCGACGAGGTACAAGTTAATGTAAGAATTTATACAAACAACTCGTACAAATTGATTTCAAAACAGGTTGGAACAAAAACAGAGTTGTAAATATAACTTAACAAAGACCAATTACTCGAAGTCGGATCTACAAAAGGTAATTAATAAAGATTCAAGAGTCAAAACAAATTACACCTTACTACAAGTATTCAATAAAAGGGTACTCTGCAACTGTGATAAAGTTCTGAACATTACTTAAGGAAAGTTGAAAAATAACAACTAAAAGTTAAAAATATTCAAAACTACAAACTATTACAAAAGTCAAAGCATTAGCAAAGCCCACAGGTCGGGCTATTATGAAAAAAAAAAATAACAAAAGAAATCTAAAAAAGCTCAAGACTTCTCGCCCATCAGAGGATTGAGAGCCTCTCCAATTATGGCGTCTTTGCCCATGGCTGAAGGAGTTGGAGGATGCATGGAGACTGGCATGGCCGAGTGAATCTCAGGAGCAGAAGAAGAGATCTCCAATACAGCAGCTTCAGGTTGGGCTCCTTAGGTGGAGGTTGGACCAACATAAGGTCCCGAAGTCTTCGGAGTTTGAGGAGGCTCCCCCTCATCGTCCGACTCGGGTGCAGGGACTATCTTCTCGTCCACCGCTATGTTGTCTATACTGAAAGGGCAGAGGTCAAGGTCAGGAGCTAAGATCTTAATTTGGGCTTCCAGGTTCTCAACATTTCATCCATGCCCAAAGCAGCCAAATCCTGAAACCCAGCCAATTCCTCCTTCAGCTTCTCTAACTCCTCCTCTCGGGCCATCGTCTCCCCGAAAACCTGAGTATAGCTCTCTTGGAACTTCTTGGCCTTCTCCTCGGCCAAGGCAGCAGTAGCCTCAGCCTTGTTCGCCCTCTCCCGAGCTCTCTCCAAGTTAGCCTTTAATATACCTCTCTCATGCTCCAACTCCACCTTAATCTCACTCAGCCTCTCCACATCGGCTCGAGCGTCCAACAAGGCGCTAGTTGTAGCTTGTATGGGAGAGCCCCTCAACTCCCTAGACAGTTGAGAACAGAGTTCCACAAGGCAGAGCCCCCCACGAGCCAAAATTTGGAGGTGGTTTTGAATCGCCAGATCATCCATGCTCACACGATGGTGAGGAAGAAGGTTCTCTTCCTCCCAAGCTAAAGCATGAAAGTTTATGGTATAGATGCTCTCCTCTTCATCAATTTTTTTGTTTTTTGGAGGAAAGTTCAGTGGAAGAAGAAGATGAAGGAGTGGACTCTGAGGAGATAAGGCGGGAGAGGGGAGTAGGGATAACAACTTTCGGATTGAAAAGAACTGACCCCGACCTCTTTCTAGGAGGAGATCGGACAGGCTTCACGACCTCCTACTGCGAAGAACCCGCTCCAACCTTTTTCTGTTGCTGAAGGCTCTGAGCTACCACAGTCTTTTTTGTGTTTCATAGAAACTTCATGACTGATTTTAGGGCCATATTTTTTGCAAACAAAAACAGAATATATTTAGAAACAACAAAGCTGCAAATGAATAAAATTCAACAAGAAAAGGAAAATGGAGCTACCAAGCTCTAACTTCAGAAGGCTGGGATCTCCTAAAAAATCTTTTCGTATCCAAATGGGGAGGCTGACCCCAAGTATTTAACAAAAAATCTACCACACCCCTCTATAGGTCATCTAACTTGGATTAGTCAACTTTATTAATTATAAGGCTGTTGGTGCAGAATTTATAACCCACAAACTAACCGGCAAGTACACCGGGTCGTACCAAGTAGTACCTCAAGTGAATGAGGGTCAATCCCATGAGGATTGATGGACTAAGCAACAATGGTTAAGTGATTTACTTAGTTAGACAAACAGAAAGGAGTGTTGAGAGTTCAAATGCATCAAACAGTAATTCAGAAAATCAGAAAACAAATAGTAAATTGAGGTGGAATATATGGAGAAGACAGTTAAGGCTTCAGAGTTATCTATCTTCCAGATTGACTTTTATTCTTAACTATTTTAATCATGCAAGATTCAATTCATGGCAAACTATATGTGACTAAACCCTAATTTCTTAGACCTTTTTAGTCTCCTCTAACTTTCATCAATCGCCAATTCCTTGGTCACTTGATTCCAATTAGAGGGTGAAGTTCAATTCTAGTTTATATGCCACAGAAACCCTAATTACCCAAATATAAGAGGATTATATGTCATGTATCCCGTTAAGTCCAGATAATTAGAAATTTAGGAGAAATTATTTTCAATCTGTTGTTCAAGTAAAGAGCTTTTCCAAGTTATACAAGAACTCAATTAGAACAAGGGTTATACTTCCGTTCCACCCAGATTCATAAGATTAAAGAACAAAAACAATTCTTGAAATAGAAATCAATACATGAATTAAAATAGAAAAATAATAATATCAATCCATACAATAGACAGAGCTCCTAACCTTAATAGTGGAGGTTTAGTTGCTCATGGTTCAGAGAGAAAAACTAAGAATTTGTAAAACTGTAAAGTGCGGAATGAGGTAGAAGAGAAGAGATGAGAAGAAGCCCGAAGGGCTGATTCTTTTCCCTTTTATGTCTAATCCTAATTAATGTAAAATATATTTTCTAGAACTAAATAATATCTTTTCCTATTTTAAAATAAAATAACATTTTAATCAAAATTAATTAAATACATCTCGTGCTGCTCCTTGGACAATTGGGGACCACCAATTTCACTAAGGGATGGCGCCAAACTTGGGCTGGGCCAAGTTTGGCGCCACCATGCCCAAATGTATCTTCAATATTATGAACCCTTGGCGCCAAACTTGAGAAATCTCAAGTTTGGCTTTGGTTCGATGCCAAGCATTCCTGGAGGTAGGTGAGTGTGGCGCCAAACTTGGAGAATCCCAAGTTTGGCGCCATTAAGGCCAAACGAAATGGAAGAAAAGGGTATATTATTTTATATTATTGAAGATCTCTGAAAGTTAGCTTTTTAATACCACTGGAATCAAGTTACTTGGACCTCTGTAGCTCAAGTTATGTCCATTAGAGTGCAAGGAGGTCAGGGTTGACAGCATCATCCACTTTCTTTCTCTTCTTCTATAAAACTCTGTCAAATTCATCCGAATGCTACCTGAAATAAATAGAATTGCACAAAACTCAAAGTAGAATTCATAATGGCTAAAAAGTATTTAAATTTTGATTAAACTTAACAATTTAAATACAAATTCACTAGGAAAAGATAGGATAGATTCTCACGCATCACAACACCAAACTTGAATTGTTGCTTCTCCTCAAGCAACCAAAACTAATATAAATTTAGGATGTGAATTTGCATGAGAAGTGAGTGCTCAATGGAGCTCCTGTCTTTTCTCAAAGTGGGGTTTATCATACTAAAACTCTGAATAGTTTTGGCATCTCACTATCCCTTGAATCTGAGGAATGTCACTGTCAATTGGAATTAGAATCCAGACAACATTATGAATTCTCTAGCCTTTATACATTGGTTTAATCCTTGAACACAGCAAATTTTCTTTCATTCTCTTTTCTTTGGTGCTTTTCACCTTGAGCCTAGCCGTGACTTTAAATGTGTCTCAAGTTGCACTTGACACAAAAATACCACAAGCACTTGACTAGGGTACTCTCTTTTGGTTATGATTTTTCTTTCAGTTACTCCCAGACAGTAGTGCTCAAAGCCTTTGGCATACTTTGTTAATTGCACTTGATCTCGACTCTTAGTGCTCTGTCTCAAGGATTACTTGACATATTTACACCACAAGCATTTGACTAGGGAAACAACTCTTTGAGCTTTTAATCATCTTTGACCTCCCTAGTCATTGATGCTCAGAGCCTTGGACCTTGCTTTTATTTTTCTTTTGCTGTTTCTATTGCTTCAAGGATTAAGCTTTTGTTTACTTCTGAGAATTCATAATAGTTCTATAAATTCTTGTTCCTCATACATCAATATCCTTGGATTCAAATTCAAATGTGCACTGTTCATATCATGCATTCAAAATCACAGATAATACCACTACATTTAAGTAAATAATACTACTCTTAAACATATCTCAATTTTTCATGCAATGCATCACTTCTTTTCTTTTTCTTTTTAGATTCAAGCTCAGTGAACGGTACATGAGACATCTCTTCAATTAAAAGATAAATAACTTAAATTTCAAAATAACAGAATTAAACTAGAACTTAGGACTCAAAATTACTAAAGATCATGCAGACATTCAAGTAAAATAGCACAAAACAGGAATATAACATAATAAGAACGGAAGGAAATATAGAATGAAAGAAACTCAACCACCTCAGTTATTCTGGTGGTCATCTCATTCCTCAGGTTGTCCTCCTCCATGAAGATGATCCACCTCCATTTGGTATCATTAATGATAAGGTAAATGTAGAGCGTGGTCTACAACACCAAACTTAAAAGTTTGCTTGTCCTCAAGCAAAGAAAAATTATTCCTGCTTTACACACTCTGCATGATCAAAGCACACTTAAAAAGAAGGAAGACTATAAGAAATTAAAACAAACTAAATAAATTAAAAATAAACAGAAAATCTAAGGATACGGAATATTGGGTTGCCTCCCAACAAGCACTCTTTAATGTCACTAACTTGACACTTAATTGTCAAATTTTCTTCCTCTTCTTCCAGTTGGTTAAAAGAAATGACTCCAAGGGAAGAGAGGCGAAAATTAGTGCCCTCGGACTTGAATTTCTCCTAACAAGCTTTCTTTTATTGTTATTATCTTGATTCACCTTGCTTGTTGGGGTAGAGGTTGGATTGCTTTTGGCTGACCTTCTCTTTTTCATGGATATTGTCTTTTGTTTCTTGGTCACAATCCCCTTTTTTGTGCTTTCCTTGATGGTGTTCACCTCTCTTACTTCAAAATTTGGGTGTTGTATGATGGTTGGAGTGTACCTTTCATCAAGAACTTCTTGAATTGGTGGTTCAATAAACTCATCCTCATGTACTTGTTCCTCTCCCTGGGGCTTGATAATCAACTCCATATATTTTTCTATATTTTTGACACTCATCCTCATATCATGTATGCATTCTTTCATGAGAAGCTCAAGAGCTGATGGTTCTTGATATGAGTAAGGAGATGGTGGCTCTTGATATGAATAAGAAGGAGATAATGGTTCTTGATAAGAGTAAAAAGAGGATGGTTCTTGGTATGAATAGGGAGATGGTGGCTCTTGATATGGGTAGAAAGATGATGATTCTTGATATGGATAGAGAGGTGGTGGTTCTTGGTATGAATATGGAGATGGTGGTTCTTGATAAATGAAATATGGAGCACTGAAGTTTCTTTGGTTTTGACTTTGCCAACCAAAATCTGAGTAGTTCCTCCATCCACAAAAATAAGAATCACTCCTTAGGTGTGAGTAGTAATCCATGTGATCTCTCTCCATTATTTTTTCTTAGCACAAAGCACCAAACAGAATTAAATGCACCTTGTGGTAAATAGGCAAGTAAAGAAGAAAGAACATAAAGAAAAATAAAAATAATAAAAAAATAAAAATAAAATATAATATAAAAGAAAACAAAAATAAAATAAAGAAAATAAACTGAATAATTAAGAAAATAAAATAACTAATAAGCAAAAAGGAGTATAAAATTCAAACTCAATAAGTAAAATAACTAGGAAGAATAAAATAACTAAGGGAACACCAAACTTAATTTCAGAAATTAAGAGAAAAAAATTTTAAATAAAATAAATCAAAATATTTTTTTTTTAATTTAAAGAAAGAAGTTAAATGAAATTAAAGCAAAAATGCCTAATCTAAGAAATCAAACAACCGGTAGTTGTCAATCACAGTCAATCCCCGGCAACGGCGCCAAAAACTTGGTGCAGAATTTATAACCCACAAACTAATCGGCAAGTGCACCGGGTCGTACCAAGTAGTACCTCAAGTGAATGAGGGTCAATCCCACGAGGATTGATGGACTAAGCAACAATGGTTAAATGATTTACTTAGTTAGACAAACAGAAAAGAGTGTTGAGAGTTCAAATGCATCAAACAGTAATTCAGAAAATCAGAAAATAAGTAGTAAATTGAGGTGGAATATATGGAGAAAACAGTTAAGGTTTCAGAGTTATCTATCTTCCGGATTGACTTTTCTTATTAACTATTTTAATCATGCAAGATTCAATTCATGGCAAACTATATGTGACTAAACCCTAATTCGTTAGACCTTTTTAGTCTCCTCTAACTTTCATCAACCGCCAATTCCTTGGTCACTTGATTCCAATTAGAGGGTGAAGTTCAATTCTAGTTTATATGCCACAGAAACCCTAATTACCCAAATATAAGAGGATTATATGTCACGTATCCCATTAAGTCCAGATAATATAAATTTAGGAAAAATTGTTTTCAAGCTGTTGTTCAAGTAAAGAGCTTTTCCAAGTTATACAAGAACTCAATTAGAACAAGGGTCATACTTCCGTTCCACCCAGATTCATAAGATTAAAGAACGAAAACAATTCTTGAAATAGAAACCAATACATGAATTAAAATAGAAAAATAATAGTATCAATCATACAATAGACAGAGCTCCTAACCTTAACAGTGGAGGTTTAGTTGCTCATGGTTCAAAGAGAAAAACTAGGATTTTGTAAAGTGTGGAATGAGGTAGAAGAGAAGAGATGAGAAGAAGCCCGAAGTGCTGATTCTTTTCCCTTTTATATCTAATCCTAATTAATGTAAAATATATTTTCTAGAACTAAATAATATCTTTTCCTATTTTAAAATAAAATAAAGTTTTAATCAAAATTAATTAAATATATCTCGTGCTGCTCCTTGGACAATTAGGGACCACCAATTTCGTTAAGGGTGGCGCCAAACATGGCGTTGAATTAATGAAGAAAGAGAAAAACAACCAAAAGACACCAAATTTAAAATTTTTAGATCTAAAACACTAAGTTTCCAAAAATTATAAAGAAAAACACCTAAAGACACCAAACTTAAAATTTTAAAGATCAAAACAAGAACAATTTGAAGATCAAGAAGAACACTGATGAGAGGAAAAATGCCGGTCAAGAATTCCTGAAAAATATTTTCTAAAACAGCGTTGCAAGTACAGTCTTAACCGACGACATTTTCACTATCAATTTAAATTATGTCACAATTAATAATATATAACCGGGAGTAGAATCCCGGGTCGTTTCCCTAAGAGTTGATACAGGATTCAAATTATTGGTTAGGATTTTTCTGACTATTTTCGGAATTTGAGAACAGAAAAATAAATAACTAGAAATTAAAGCAATGAATGAATAACAAGAGGTGATATGTATTTAAAATAAAAGGCCTTGGTTAGAGGAGAGAATTAGAGTTTCTATCCTTGTTGTCTTTCCCAAGTATAATAGTAAAGGTTCATTGCTCCCATTTATTTATCCTCTAACAATTGAAGGAAAGTCAAGTGGTTGTCACTAACTCTAACTCACAAGTCCTAGTCACTCTATGGGGGAGGGCTAGAGTTGGTGAAAATCGAGTTAGCCAGCAATCCCCAATTATAGATTAATACTTGAGTATCACAACTCAAGGGTTTCCAATTACTCACTCCCAACCATGTTGGGAGTTTTACTCCATTAATATGAATGCCATTTTCACAAACACATAATAGAAGTAAATAAAAGACATGATAAATATGAAAAATTAATTAAATCAAAATTGGCACGAACAATAATTAACACGAATCAAACAAGCAACAAAAATAAACATAAAAATACTCCAATGCATTAATAAGATTCAAAAGTGACAAGATCCAAATCTGAATTCAATAATCAAATGGAAAAGAGTAAATAAGGGAATTTAAGAAGAAACTAGGAACAAAATGATGAGGAATGAAGGCAACAGCAACTCTCTCAAGATCCAATTCGAAGATAAAACTCAGAATGTCAAAACCCTAGAGAGAAGTAGTAGTTTCTCTCAGTAGAATTCAAAACTAATCAAAAATTAAAGTGAAAAGTGAAGTGTGGTCAGTCTCTGCTCCATCCCTATCTCTAGTCTGTATTTTCGGGCTTGGATCTGGGTCTAAATCAGCCCAGAAATTACTCTCAGCGAGTTCTGTTAAGTACAGCACGTATCGCTCTGTCACGCGTATGCGTCAGCCACACGTACGTGTCGCTGAACTTCTACGCTGGTCACGCATACGCGTCAGGCACACGTACGCGTCACTGAAAGACGCTCCAGGTCACGCGCACGCAAAATTCATGCGTGCGCGTCGCTCCTCGCTTCTCAACTCTTTAGTTTCTTATGTTCCTTCCACTTTAACATGCTTCATCTTCATCCTTTAATCCATTCATGCCCTGTAAACCTAAAAACACTTAACAAACACATCACGGTATCGAATGATAATAAAGGAGAATTAAAATTAACAATTTTAAGGCCTAGGAAGCATGTTTTCAATCATAGCACAAAATTAGGAAGGAAACTTAAAAACATGCAATTTACATGAATAAGTGTGAGATAGCTGATAAAACCCATTCAATTCAGTCCAAAATATATCATAAAATAGTGGTATATCAAATCTCCCCACATTTAAAAATTAACATGTCCTCATGCTAAGCTCAATGAAAACAAAATAGTGAAGGGAAAATAGTAAGACTTATGCAATGCAATTTATCTATAAGAATGCAACTACATGCTAAATGCTTCTACCTACTTGGTTAAAAGTAAACAAATTCTCCAATACAAACATAACTGGATTCCACTAATTCAAATCACACAATAAAGGACAAGTAAACTTGTAAGAAGAAAGCTCATGAAAGCCGGGAACAAATTCTAATCACTCTAGTGTTTAAGGGTCGATTCTCTCGGTTCCCTACTAAGCTTGCTTTCTAAGACTTACTCTTCTTCTACCAATCAACAAAATTTAATGCATAAATACACATATCAAGAGGTCTTTTCGAAGGTTGTAATGGGGTTAGGGTCAAGGTAGGAATGTATTTGGTTAAGTGGACTAAAATCCGGATTCTTGATTAACCTAAACTTCCTACCTAACTTAAGACATTCCATGTTATCAAAATGCAAAGCCTAGCCACCCATTAACTATTTTTCCACAAATCATATGCATTAGTTCACTTATTATCCTTGGGACATTTTGTCCCCTTTTTATTGCTTATCTTTTTCTTTTCTTTTCCTTATTATTCATATTTTTTTTCTTTTTTTGTTCTTCTTTTTTTTTTCAGTGAGTTAATGCATATAAGTAATGTGCTGGATGCATGAACAAGTACCCAAACCGTTTTCACATTCTTATATAGGAATATAAAATATCCAATTTCCTATCCAAGTATTTTCCAAACCCAAATTCCCCACACTTAGTTCATATGCACTCTCACTATTCTAAGCTAACAAAGGATTCAAATTAGGGACATTTATTGTTTTCTGCTTAGAGTTAATGATGTGCTAAAATAAAGAATAAATGGGATAAAATAGGCTCATTATTGGGTTACAAAGGGAAATAAAAGGGTAAGGCCATATGAGTATGTGAGCTATAGTGAAACAAGGCCTCAATCACATAAGTGTATACATACATCAAACAATGGAAATATAGAATCAAGCAAGACAAAGATCACAATTTTAGAGAGAACAACACACACCAAAATAAAATATTGGTTGATAAGATGCAACCAATCAAATAGGTTCAAATTCTCACTAGTTTTGTGTGTTCGAGCTCTAAACCATGTTCCAAATATAAATTCCTTCAAACAAGTTCAACAAAAAGTTTTTTAAATTAGTGAAATGCTGTAAAGCGGTGTCTTATAAAAGAATTTATCACTTCAACCAAGTAGTACCTAAATGCAAGCAACAAACTAATCAAGCAATTTATCCTATCTAACAAAAGAAAATTAAAATATTGGTGTTGAGAGAGAGTTGTTACCTTCGGGAGTCAGTTACCAACCTCCCCACACTTAATGCTTGGAACGGTCCTTCATGCCATCAGTGATGAGCAAAGTGGGGTTGGAATCATCACTCCCACTGTTTAGTTTGTCATGGCTCTCCATGATGTTATTTGAAGTAGATTCTGGGGTATCGGGCTCTTCCGGAGGTGGGTGAGTACAATTAACGAGCTCCTTCAAGTAGTTGTATCGGCGCTTGTTGCAGCGCTCAATTTGCTCAATCCGCCGGCCTTGCCGGTCTAAATTCTCAAGGATCTCAAGTAGCAACTGATTGGAGGGTGGTGGTGGTGCATGTGGTGTGGATGATGGTGGGGCAGAAAATGAAGGGGCGTTGAAGGATGGGTCTTTATTCCGGCTCACATATGGCCCTGGAGGTCTGATATATTTTCCATTCGGGACGAATTCGTCGTCCCTAGGAATCATGGTCCTCGTATCCCCAACCCGATAAGAGACTCCCGCTGTAGATACCAAGTCTATAACTAATGCTGAAAAAAGTAGGTTGCCCGTGATTCGCACCCGGCCCATAGCCTGTCGGATAAGTCGTGGCAAGTTGAGAGGTTTCTTTGTGAGAATGCACCAGACGAGAACGGCCATGTCAGCAGTGAAAGTAGACTCATGAGTGCTCGAAAATATGTAATGGGACATGATCTGTGCCTACACTCGAGCCTCCAAAGTGAGTGCTTGGGCGGAGATGCTCTTGGGTCGAGTCCGGTATTGCCCATAGATCCAATCGCTGTTAGGTTGGGCGATGACTCTATGGACACTGTGCCAGTCAAACTGGAATGTCTGGCACTCAAGCTGTGCCTCTTGATAGGAATCCATCCCCTCCAAACTAGGTAAGAGATAAAGTACTTTCTGAATGGCACCTTCTGAGACAGGGACTTGCTTTTGGTGCACAAAGACTTACTAAAGGGTAGGCGAGTGATAGTTGGCGTAGAATTCAACTACCCAAGAGAGATTAGCTTCTTGCGGCGGCCTCTTTAAGAATTCTCACTGTCTCCTTTCAATGCAGGGCACCACAAATTCAACGAAGTGCGCTGGAAGAATGAGCAGGGGCTCATTGTGGTAGTTTCTCTCTGCTAAGACGGGGAACATCCGCTCACAATAGCGGTTAGTGAATCGTGCGGAGTCCCGTGCGGGAAATTTCTTCTCTGCTTCATCAACTCGGATGGTCCTCTTCACCCGCTTAGTAGGTGGCTTGACCCTTGAGGATGGTTGCACCTTAGCTGGTGCTCTTTTAGTTCCCTTCTTTGTCGGTGTCTTGTTAGAAGCCATCTCTTTTCCTCTCTTGATGGCTATCCTGAAAAAGGAAGAAAAAGAAGGAATATTAAACTGAGAAAAATAAACACCGAAAGTAAGAAAGTACAAGTGATAATGAATGCCAGAGAAAAAGAAAGTGTCTTAAATACCTGGTAGCTACAATATGCAAGTAAGACATCAATTAAAATCATGAAGGCATATCACTAACAACTAGATGCAAGAGGTATAAAAGCATGCAAGTGACAAGCACGAGAAGAACAGCTCAAGCATCAATATCAACAAGAATAATCACATGTAACAAAATAATGAGCACTTTTATGATGAAAATGAATGAATACGAAACTCAATACACATGGATTGCAAGGGTTGTGAAAAAGAAGCATTAAGGTGCAAGAATAAGATGGAAAATAAATCAAGATACCATGAGAGTTTTTTCACAAACACTTGGTGTGCAAATTAAAAATAGGAAGTAAGGTAATCAATCCAAGTGTATAGGAGACCCAAAATAGGATGCCAATTGTCAAAGCACACCTCATAACACAAACAAGCTAAGAAATAGCAAAATAATCACCCAAATAAAATTCCAATTCTAAAATAAAAATGCAAGAGAAAAGAATGAAAAAGAAATGACAAATAACAAAACTAATACGCAATTAAAAATAACTAAAATATTCAAGTGCAAGAAACAATAGAAGAATTAAAGAGTAGAAGAAAGGAAGAAAAGAAACCTTGAAAAGAAGATGAAAAGAGGGAGATAAATGGGAGTAAGAATGAGATAAGAGGGGTCAGAAGAGAAAAAGAAACGGAAAGGAAATTGTGGCTGCCGGAGTTTGTGGTCCGACGGTGGTGGTGGAGGGGGGAAGAAGGAAGAAGTAGAAATAAGGAAAGAAGAAGAGTGAAAGAAACGGAGGTCTGGGTAGCGCGTTGGTTTAATTGATTCGGCACTGTGGCGCATGTGCGTTGCCCACGCGTATGCATGGGTAAGCAGAAATCTCAGTGACGCGTACGCGTAAGTGCTCGTTGTGCCAAACGCACGATTCCAGCATAGTGCCGGCACAACTCTCGAGTTTTTGTACCAGAGTGCGCCGAATTGCCATACGATGCGTGAGCGTCACTCACATACACGTGTGAGATGGTGAAATTGCTGATGACGCGTACGCATGAGTCACGCGTACGCGTGAAGTGGGTTATGCGCCAGGCACCCCACCCGCACAGTTCCAGTCCAACTCTCGAGAAAATGTACGAGAGAGTGCCAGCATCCCCATGATGCGTGCGCGTCAATGACGCTTACGCGTGGGATGCTCCTTTTTTTTTTAAATAACTCAAAACAAAAGGGAAACATGCTTATGTGAAAATGATCAAAGGTAATGAATGAAACAAATATAAGCAAATAACTAAAATAGAACTATGAAAAAGGAAGATCATACCATGGTGGGTTGCCTCCCACCTAGCACTTTTCTTTAACGTCCTTAAGTTGGACGGTCCATAGGCTCAGTGCTCTTCTTTTGCTGGATCCTTCAAGAGGAAGATCTCTAGCTCCTTGTTGTTTTTCACTTTTGCACCATGGTACATCTTCAAATGGTGGCCATTGACTTTGAATAAGGTAGGGCTTGAGGGGTGACTTAGGTGGACAACTCCATACGGTTCCACCTTCTCCACCACGTAAGGTCCATCCCACCTTGACCTCAGTTTGCCCGGCATTAACCTCAACCTTGAGTTGTAGAGAAGGACTTGATCCCCAGCTATAAACTCTCTCCTTTTGATGTTCTTATCATGCACCGCCTTCACCTTTTCTTTGTAGAGCCTTGAGTTTTCATACGCTTCTAGCCGAAGGCACTCCAATTCCTCCAGCTGTAATTTTCTCTTAATTCCGGCTCCTCCTAATCCTGAGTTGTATTCCTTCACAGCCCAGTAAGCTTTGTGTTCCACCTCTATCGGAAGGTGACAAGCCTTTCCGTAGACTAGGCGAAACGGACTCATGCCGATAGGTGTCTTGTAAGCTGTCCGATAAGCCCATAGCGCATCTCCAAACCTAGAGCTCCAGTCCCTTCTATGAGGTTTAACAATCTTCTCGAGTATGCGCTTGATCTCTCTGTTAGACACCTCGGCTTGGCCATTTTTTTGGGGATGGTAAGTTGTTGTCACCTTGTGAATGATGCCATGTTTCTTCAACAAACCTGTCATTCTTCTGTTACAAAATGAGAGCCTTGATCACTCATGATTGCTCGTGGTGATCCAAAGCGACAAATAATATTATTCCAAACAAAAGAAACAACCACGTTAGAATCATCAGTACGGGTAGGAATTGCTTCCACCTACTTAGAAACATAATCAATATCTAACAGAATATATAAGAAACCATTCAAGTTTGGAAATGGACCCATGAAGTCAATACCCCGAACATAAAAAATTTCACAAAACAACATGAGTTGTTGGGGTATCTCATCCCTCTTGGATATGTTTCCAAACCTCTGGCATTAGTGGCAAGAGTCACAGAAAATATTAGCATCCTTAAAAAGTATGGGGCACCAAAATCCACAGTCTAAAATATTTCTTCGAGTTCTTTGAGGACCAAAGTGTCCACCACTCTTGGAAGAGTGGCATGCCTTTAAAATAGACTGGATTTCAGATTGTGGAACACACTTTCTAATTATTTGGTTAGCACCATATCTCCACAAATATGGGTCATCCTATATGTAATACTTGGACTCGCTCTTGAGCTTGTCCTTTTGATGCTTAGAAAAATTTGGAGGAAATGTACGATTAACCAAATAATTAGCTATGGGTGCATGGTGCACGAAATTGTGATCATCAACAATGGTGCCAAAGGACTTAGAGCTCTCAAACGTGAATCACACTTTGTCACAATTCCGCACAACTAACCAGCAAGTGCACTGGGTCGTCCAAGTAATACCTTACGTGAGTAAGGGTCGATCCCACGGAGACTGTCGGCTTGAAGCAAGCTATGGTCATCTTGTAAATCTCAGTCAGGCGGATTCAAAGGGTTATAGAGGATTGATAATTAAAAGATAAATAAAACATAAAGTAAAGATAGAGATACTTATGTAATTCATTGGTAGGAATTTCAGATAAGCGTATGAAGATGCTTTGTTCCTCTTGAACCTCTGCTTTCCTATTGCCTTCTTCCAATCATTTATACTCCTTTCCATGGCAAGCTTTATGTTGGGCATCACCGTTGTCAATGGCTACTTTCCATCCTCTCAGTCAAAATGTTCCAAATGCGCTGTCACCGCACGGCTAATCATCTGTCGGTTCTCGATCATGTTGGAATAGGATCCATTGATCCTTTTGCGTCTGTCACACGCCCAACAATCGCGAGTTTGAAGCTCGTCACAGTCATCCCTTCCCAGATCCTACTCGGAATACCACAGACAAGGTTTAGACTTTTCGGATCTCAAGAATGACCGCCAATAATTCTAGCCTATACCACGAAGGTTCTAATCTTAGATTAGAAACCCAAGAGATACACATTCAAGCTTATTTGCATGTAGAACGGAAGTGGTTATCAGTCACGCGATCATAGGTGAGAATGGTGATGAGTGTCACATAATCATCACATTCATCATGTTCTTGGGTGCGAATGAATATCTTGGAGAAGAAATAGACTTGAGTTGAATAGAAAAACAATAGTACTTGTATTAATTCATGAAGAACAGCAAAGCTCCACACCTTAATCTATGGTGTGTAGAAACTCCACCGTTGAAAATACAAAAGTGATAATGGTGTAAGCATGGCCAAATGGCCAGCCTCCAAGTTCTAGGGACTAAATGTCCAAAGATGTGTATACAATAGCAAAAGGTCCTATTTATAGAGAACTAGTAGCCTAGGGTTTACAGAAATTAGTAATTAATGCAGAAATATTCTTCCGGGCCCACTTGGTGTGTGCTTGGGCTGAGCATTGAAGCTTCCATGTGTAGAGACTTTTCTTGGAGTTAAACGCCAGCTTTTGTGCCAGTTTGGGCGTTTAACTCCAGCTTTTGTGCCAGTTCTGGCGTTAAACGCCAGAATTCTTGAGCTGACTTGGAACGCCTGTTTGGGCCATCAAATCTCGGACAAAGTATAGACTATTATATATTTCTGGAAAACCCAGGATGTCTACTTTCCAACGCAATTGAGAGCGCACCAATTGGGCTTCTGTAGTTCCAGAAAATATACTTCGAGTGCAGGGAGGTCAGAATCCAACAGCATTTGCAGTCCTTTTTCAGCCTCTGAATCAGATTTTTGCTCAGGTCCCTCAATTTTAGCCAGAAAATACCTGAAATCATAGAAAAATATACAAACTCATAGTAAAGTCTAGAAGAGTGATTTTTAAATAAAAACTAATAAAAACATAATAAAAACTAACTAAAACATACTAAAAACATACTAAAAACAATGCCAAAAAGCGTATAAATTATCCGCTCATCACAATACCAAACTTAAATTGTTGCTTGTCCCCAAGCAACTAAAAATCAAATAGGATAAAAAGAATAGAATGTACAATGAATTCCAAAAACATCTATGAAGATTAGTATTAATTAGATGAGTGGGGCTTTTAGCTTTTTGCTTCTGAACAGTTTTGGCATCTCACTTTATCCCTTGAAGTTCAGAATGATTGGCATCTATAGGAACTCAGAATCCAGATAGTGTTATTGATTCTCCTAGTTAAGTATGTTGATTCTTGAACACAACTACTTTATGAGTCTTGGCCGTGACCCAAAGCATTTTGTTTTCCAATATTACCACCGGATACATAAATGCCACAGACACATAACTGGGTGAACCTTTTCAGATTGTGAGTCAGCTTTGCTAGAGTCCCCAATTAGAGGTGTCCAGAGCTCTTAAGCACACTCTTTTTGCTTTTGGACCACGACTTTAACCGCTCAGTCTCAAGTTTTCACTTGACACCTTCACGCCACAAGCACATGGTTAGGGATAGCTTGGTTTAGCTGCTTAGGCCAGGATTTTATTCCTGTGGACCCTCCTATCCACTGATGCTCAAAGCCTTGGATCCCTTTTTTTCACCCTTGCCTTTTGGTTTTAAGAGCTATTGGCTTTTTCTGCTTGCTTTTTCTTTCTCTCTTTTTTTTTCGCATATATCCTTTTTTTCTGCAAGCTTTTCACTGCTTTTTCTTGCTTCAAGAATCAATTTTATGTTTTTTCAAATTATCAAATAATATTTCTCCTTTTCCATCATTCTTTCAAGAGCCAACAATTTTAACATTCATGAATCAACAGTATCAAAAATATGCACTGTTCAAGCATTCATTCAGAAAGACAAAAGTATTGCCACCACATCAAAATAATTAAACTGTTTTAAAATTCGAAATTCATGCACTTCTTTTTCTTTTTCAATTAAAAACATTTTTCATTTAAGAAAGGTGATGGATTCATTTTCATTGCTTTAAGGCATAGACACTAAGACACTAATGATCATGTAATAAAGACACAAATATAAATAAACATAAAGCATAATTGTCGAAAAACAGGAAAATAAAGAACAAGGAAATAAAAGAACGGGTCCACCTTAGTGATGGCAGCTTGTTCTTCCTCTTGAAGATCTTATGGAGTGCTTGAGCTTCTCAATGTCTCTTCCTTGCTTTTGTTGCTCCTCTCTCATGGTTCTTTGGTCTTCTCTAATTTCATGGAGGAGGATGGAATGCTTTTGGTGCTCCACCCTTAGTTGTCCCATATTAGAACTTAATTCTCCTAGGGAGGTGTTGATTTGCTCCCAATAGTTTTGTGGAGGAAACTGCATCCCTTGAGGCATCTCAGGGATTTCATGGTGAGGAATTTCCTCATGTTCATGAGTGGGATCTCTTGTTTGCTCCATCCTTTTCTTAGTGATGGGCTTATCCTCATCAATGAGGATGTCTTCTTCTATGTCAATTCCAGCTAAATTGCAGATGTGACAAATGAGGTGAGGAAAGGCTAACCTTGCCAAAGTAGAGGGCTTGTTCGCCACCTTGTAGAGTTCTTGGGAGATAACCTCATGAACTTCTACTTCCTCTCCAATCATGATGCTATGGATCATGATGGCTCGGTCTATAGTAACTTCAGATCAGTTGCTAGTGGGAATGATCGAGCGTTGGATGAACTCCAACCATCTCCTAGCCACGGGCTTGAGGTCATGCCTTCTTAGTTGAACCGGCTTCCCTTTTGAATCTCTCTTCCATTGGGCGCCCTCTTCACAGATGTCCATGAGGACTTGGTCCAACCTTTGATCAAAGTTGACCCTTCTAGTGTATGGGTGTGCATCTTCTTGCATCATGGGCAAGTTGAATGCCAACCTTACATTTTCCGGACTAAAATCTAAGTATTTCTCCCGAACCATTGTAAGCCAATTCTTAGGGTCCAGGTTCACACTTTGATCATGGTTCTTGGTGATCCATGCATTGGCATAGAACTCTTGAACCATTAAGATCCCGACTTGTTGAATGGGGTTGGTGAGAACTTCCCAACCTCTTCTTCGGATCTCATGTCGGATCTCCGGATATTTGCCCTTTCTGAGCTTAAAAGGGACCTCGGGGATCACCTTCTTCTTGGCCACAACTTCATAGAAGTGGTCTTGATGCACCCTTGAGATGAATCTCTCTATCTCCCATGACTCGGAGGTAGAAGCTTTTGCCTTCCCTTTCCTCTTTCTAGAGGTTTCTCTGGCCTTAGGTGCCATAAATAGTTATGGAAAAATAAAAAGCAACGCTTTTACCACACCAAACTTAGAAGGTTTGCTTGTTCTCGAGCAAAAGAAGAAAGAAGAGAATGGAAGAAGAAGAAATAGAGGAGATGGAGGGGGCTTAGTATTTCGGCCAAGGGGGAGAAGTAGTGTGTATGTTGTGTGAAAATGAAGGAGTGAAGATGGGTTTATATAGGAGTGGAGAGGGGGGTATGGTTTGGCCATTATGGGTGGATTTGGGTGGGAAAGTGGTTTGAATTTGAATGGTGAGGTAGGTGGGGTTTTATGAAGGATGGATGTGAGTGGTGAAGAGAATGATGGGATTTGATAGGTGAGGGTTTTTGTGGAAGAGGTATTGAGGTGATTGGTGAATGGGTGAAGAAGAGAGAGAGAGAGGTGGGATAGGTGGGGATCCTGTGGGGTCCACAGATCCTGAGGTGTCAAGGATATCTCATCCCTGCACCAAGTGGTCTGCAAAAATGCCCCTCTCTGCCAATCCTGGCGTTAAACACCAGGCTGCTGCCCATTTCTGGCGTTTAACGCCAGCTTCTTGCCCATTCCTGGCATTAAATGCCAGTCTAGTGCCCATTTCTGGCGTTAAACGCCCAGAATGGTGCCAGACTGGGCGTTTAACGCCCATTCTGCTACCCTTACTAGCGTTTAAATGCCAGTAAGTTTCTCCTCCAGGGTGTTCTATTTTTCATTCTGTTTTTCAGTCTGTTTTTGCTTTTTCAATTGTTTTTGTGACTTCACATGATCATCAACCTACAGAAAACATAAAATAACAAAAGAAAATAGAAATTTAATATAGATAATTAAAGATTGGGTTACCTCCCAACAAGCGCTTCTTTAATGTCTATAGCTTGACAGTGGGCTCTCATGGAGCCTCACAGATGTTCAGAGAAATGTTGGAACCTCCCAACACCAAACTTAGATTTTGAATGTGGGGGTTCAACACCAAACTTAAAGTTTGGTTGTGGCCTCCCAACACCAAACTTAGGGTTTGACTGTGGGGGCTCTGTTTGACTCTGTATTGAGAGAAGCTCTTCATGCTTCCTCTCCATGGTTACAGCGGGATATCGTTGAGCTTTAAACACAAGGGAGTCTTCATTCACTTGAATAATCAATTCTCCTCTGTCAACATCAATCACAGCTTTTGCTGTGGCTAGGAAGGGTCTGCCAAGGATGATGGATTCATCCATACACTTCCCAGTCTCTAGGATTATGAAGTCAACAGGGATGTAGTGGCCTTCAGCCTTTACCAAGACATCCTCTACAAGTTCATAAGCCTGTTTCTTTGAATTGTCTGCCATCTCTAGTGAGATTCTAGCAGCTTGTACCTCAATGATCCCTAGCTTCTCCATTACAGAGAGAGGCATAAGGTTTATACTTGACCCCAAGTCATACAGAGCCTTCTCAAAGGTCATGGTGCCTATGGTACAAGGGATTGAGAATTTTCCGGGGTCTTGTCTCTTCAGAGGTAATTTCTGCCTAGTCAAGTCATCCAGTTCTTTGATGAGCAATGGAGGTTCATCCTCCCAAGTCTCATTACCAAACAACTTGGCATTTAGCTTCATGATTGCTCCAAGGTACTTAGCAACTTGCTCTTCAGTAACATCTTCATCCTCTTCAGAGGAAGAATACTCATCAGAGCTCAAGAATGGCAAAAGTAAATTCAATAGAATCTCTATGGTCTCTTTTTGGATTCTCTTCTGTATTGCTTGGGAGAATACTAGGAGGGAGTTCAGTAATTTTCTTACTCAGCTGACCCACTTGTGCCTCCAAATTTCTAATAGAGGACCTTCTTTCAGTCATGAAACTTTGAGTGGTTTTGATTAGATCAGAGACAATGGTTGCTAAGTCAGAGTGGCTCTGCTTAGAATTCTCTGTCTGTTGCTGAGAAGATGATGGAAAAGGCTTGCTATTGCTAAACCTGTTTCTTCCACCATTATTGTTGTTGAAACCTTGTTGAGGTCTCTATTGATCCTTCCATGAGAGATTTGGATGATTTCTCCATGAAGGATTATAGGTGTTTCCATAGGGTTCTCCCATGTAATTCACCTCTTCCATTGCTGGGTTCTCAGGATCATAAGCTTCTTCTTCAGAGGAAGCTCCCTTAGTACTGCCTGTTGCTGCTTGCATTCCAGACAGACTCTAAGAAATCATATTGACTTGATGAGTCAATATCTTATTCTGAGCCAATATGGTATTCAGAGTATCAATCTTAAGAACTCCTTTCTTCTGGTTTGTCCCATTATTCACAGGATTCCTTTCAAAAGTGTACATGAATTGGTTATTTGCAACCATTTCAATGAGTTCCTGAGCTTCTGCAGGTGTCTTCTTCAGATGAAGAGATCCTCCAGCAGAGCTATCCAATGACATCTTGGACAGTTCAGACAGACCATCATAGAAGATTCCTATGATACTCCATTCTGAAAGCATGTCAGAAGGGCACCTTCTGATCAATTGCTTGTATCTTTCCCAAGCGTCATAGAGGGATTCACCTTCCTTCTGTCTGAAGGTTTGGACTTCCACTCTAAGTTTACTCAATTTTTGAGGTGGAAAGAACTTTGCCAAGAAGGCATTGACTAGCTTTTTCCAAGAGTTCAGGCTTTCTTTAGGTTGTGAGTCTAACCATGTCCTAGCTTTGTCTCTTACAGCAAAAGGGAAGAGCATAAGTTTGTAGACTTCAGGGTCAACCCCATTGGTCTTGACAGTGTCATAGATTTGCAAGAATTCTGCTAAGAACTGATGAGGATCTTCCAATGGAAGTCCATGAAACTTGCAATTCTGTTGCATTAGAGAAACTAATTGAGGCTTAAGCTCAAAGTTGTTCGCTCCAATGGCAGGGATTGAGATGCTTCTCCCATAGAAGTCGGGAGTAGGTGCAGTAAAGTCACCAAGCACCTTCCTTGCATTATTGGCATTGTTGTTTTCAGCTGCCATTGTTTCTTCTTCTTTGAAAAGCTCTGTTAGGCCCTCTAGAGAGAATTGTGCTTTAGCTTCTCTTAGCTTTCTCTTCAAGGTTCTTTCAGGTTCAGGATTAGCTTGAACAAGTATGCCTTTATCTTTGCTCCTGCTCATATGAAAGAGAAGAGAACAAGAAAGTAGGAAATCCTCTATGTCACAGTATAGAGATTCCTTGAGGTGTCAGAGGAAAAGAAGAATAGAAGGAGGAGGTAGATAGAAGAGAATTCGAACTTATCAAGAGGGATAGAGTTTGAATTGCACCTTGAGGAGGAGTGTTAGTCCCTTAAATAGAAGGATGTGAGAAGAGGGGAAGAATTTTCGAAAATAAATTAAAAGATTTTGAAATAATAAAAAGAAATTTGAAAATTTGATTGAGATTTTCGAAAATTAAGATTGGGAAAGAAATTAAGTGATTTTTGAAAAAGATTTTGAAATTAGAAATAAAAAAGATACGATTGAGAGTTAATTTTGAAAAGGATGTGATTGAAAAGATATGATTGAGAATATATGATTGAAAATCAATTTTAAAAAAAGAAAGTTTTAAAATTAAAGTTGATTACTTGACTAAAAAGAAATTAAAAGATATGATTCTAAAAATTTAAAATTTGATCCTTTCTTAATAGGCAAGTAACAACTTGAAAATTTTGAAATAAATCATTAATTATAGCAAGGATTTTCGAAAATAAAAAAAATGGAAAGAAATTGATTTTAAAGAGATATGATTGAAAATATATGATTTGAAAAAGATTTAATTTTGAAAAATTATGAAAATTTGAAAAAGATTTGAATTAAAAACAAAATCTTTCCTCTAGTGTCATGCTGGCGTTTAACGCCCAAAATCCTATCTTTTTGGGCGTTAAACGCCCAGCCAGGTACCCTGGCTGGTGTTTAAACGCCAGTTTTCCTTCTTCATTGGGCGTTTTGAATGCCTAATTTTTTCTGTTTAATTCCTCTGCTGAATGTTCTGAATCTTCAATTCTCTGTATTATTGACTTGAAAAGACATAATTTTGAAAATATTTTTGAATTTTTAATGATGAAAAACAATAAAAAATGCAACTAAGATCAAATAAACAATGCATGCAAGACACCAAACTTAAAAATTGACACTAAAATACATAAAATATTTTTTATTTTTATGATTTTATAAATTTTTTTTGTGATTTTTCGAAAATCATATGGAAAAGAGAATAAAGAGATTCAAAACTTTTTAATAAGAATTCCAGGAATCATGCAATGTTAGTCTAAAGCCTCAGTCTAAAAAGATTAGACATGGCTAGCCAAGCTTCAGCAGGACATTACATTCAGCAGCTAAATTGAAGAGAATCAATCAGCTTTTGTGATGATAAGAACATCACCTTGAAACTCTAGAATTCATTCTTAAAAATAAAAAGAAAAGTACCTAATCTAAGCAACAAGATGAACCGTGATAAGCCACTATTTTATAGTTTATATTGTGTTTAATTGTGTGGTTTTGTCATGATCCTTACCAACTTATTCATCAATTTAGCATGCATTTAGATTTCCTTCCTGAATTTAGTACATGTTTGAAAATTGCTTCCTAGAGACTTTAATTATTTAATTTTAATTCTCTTTTATTCCATTCGATGCCGTGATCTGTGTGTCAAGTGTTTCAGGCTTTATAGGGCATGAATGAGATGGAGGTCGGAGAGGAAGCTAGCAAAAATGGAAGGAACACAAGAATTTGAGGAGATAACCAGCGAGAAGTGACGCGGTCGCATAGCTCACGCGACCGCGCGAAGGAGCGCCAAATTGCAGTGACGCAGCCGCATGGCTTGCGCGGCCACGCGAATTGAAAAGCGCAAGCGACGCGGTAGCGTGGACGACGCGAACGCGTGGAGAGGAAAAAGCGCAAGCGACGCGTCCGCATGGACGACGCGATCGCGTGACATGTGCGATCTGCATAATCTGCAGAATTCGCTGGGGGCGATTTTGGACCTTATTTTGGCCCAGTTTTCGGCCCAGAACAGCAGACTAGAGTCAGAGAATATGCAGAAACAACACATACATACATTCAGTAGTTTTAGATCTAGTTTTTTACTCTCTCTTAGGTTTTTTCTCTCTCTAGTTTTTAGAATTTTGATTTTCAATTGGCCTTAGAATTGGAACATTGAGAAGAGTTATTTCCTCATCAAGACTTCATCATTCTAGTTTGTTCTCTTAACTTGGTTTTATTCTTCCATGTTCTTCGCTATGTTCAATTTTTTCATTCAGATACTTTTATGATTAATTAATGCAAGGATTATTTCCTTTTAATTCAATTTCAATTCCAATAATCATGTCTTCTTTTAATTCCCTTTTATGTGTTATGGATTTATTACTTACAATGCGTGAGTAGTTTCATTACTTGATGGGGAATTGATTGAAAAGGAACTCTTGAGTTGGAAGGATTGAAAGGAAAATTGTAATTGGGTGAATTGTTGAATTGCTATCCTGTCACCAACGCCAATCCCTTTGAACTAAGTGGGTTATAACTCGTGAACGGATCTAGTAATCCAACTTGTTTGACTTTCCCTTACCTAGTAAAGGATAACTAAATAGAGTAACCGTTAATTATAAATCAATCTAAAAAATCACTCCATCAATGATAGAGATTCTAACTAATCAATTCCCAGTCAAGGCTTTTATTCATATCATTTAATTTCCCTCAGTTTACATTCCAATTTACTTACCTCAATTTCTTCGAACCTTTGATTAATAAGATAGCACCCTTCTCTGCAACTCGTTGGGAGACGACCTGGGACTTAAAACTCCCAGTAATTTTGATTTAAACTCTTTGTGACACATTTCTAAATTGATAGGCAGATTTTCGGTGAATTAAGAACTATACTTGCAACGTATCAATTTTAATAATTTTTTAATTCATCAGCTTCTGCTTCCCATCAATTTTTGGCGCCGTTGCCGGGGAGTTGCAATAGAGTGCTAATTTTATTAATTAGAATTTATTTATTTTCATTTTATTTAATTTTGCTACTATGAGCTGCATGTTTCTTCCGTCAAATGACACGTTCACTTCCTGATCCGCGCTTGCTAATATTCAATCCTGAAATTGAAAGAACAATTTCATGAATAAGGCGAGAACAGCGTAGGTTAGCCCGCTCTGAGGGCGGATCTGAAAGTGAATCTGAGGAAGAAACCTGCCCCCGTTCTACTGATTCGGTTGTTTTACGTGCAGAAAACATGGCAGCTAGAAGAGTTACCATTCAGGAGGAAGGAGCTCCTGATTTTACAATGCAACCGTTTCAAGCGCATCATCCAGCGGTAGCTACAGATTTTGAAATAAAGACCGCACTGTTAAATTTGATGCCCAAGTTTCATGGCCTACCTGCTCAAGAGCCTATCAAGCACTTGAGAGATTTCCAGGCAGCCTGTTCTACTGTCAGGCGTGATGGTACTGATGAAACTTCAATTCTGCTGAAAGCTTTTCCGTTCTCTCTTGAGAGAAAAGCAAGAGAGTGGTACTACACTCAACCTATAGCAAATGTATCCAACTGGGATACACTCAGAAAGGAGTTTCTAGAGAAATTCTTTCCATCTGAAGTTACTGATAAACTGAGGAAGGATATCTCTACAATTGTTCAGGATGACAATGAGACTCTCTTTGAATACTGGGAGCGCTTCAATAATCTTCTGGAAGCATGCCCCCACCACATGATTGACAAGATCGTGCTACTCAGCTATATCACACAAGGTATGAGGCCCCAAGATAAGACCACATTGGAAAGTGCCAGCAATGGGTCTATGAAGAAGTACAAGACCACTGATGAAGCTTGGCAATTGATCAGTGATTTAGCTGAATCTACTCGAAACCACAGACAGAAGCAAGGCCGTTCAAAAGCCGTTGCAGAAGTATTTTTTGGCAGAGAGACTGCTGCTCTAACTCAAAGCATTTGTGAGATGACCAACCTGCTGAAGCAAATGCAGTTGAATCAACAAGCTCAGCAAACTCAACCGCAGCAAAACCAACAACTAGTCCCACAAAGAATTTGCGGAATTTGTGCTGATTACAGCCATTACACTGATGAATGCCCGCAGCTCCAACAAGAAGACAACATGGTGGCATCCACTCACAACTTCTATGACCGCCCCAACCAAGGGTACAATCAAAGTGGAAATAATAACCATGGATGGCAGGACAATTCAAACCAGAATTGGGGGGACAACAATAACAGGGGAGGCAGAGATAATCAGGAAAATCAGAGGTGGAATAATAACAACAACAGGCAGCAAAATCAACCTTACCGAGCACCTCACCTGAGGCAAAACCAAGGACCACCGAACAATCAACAGCAAACCTCTCAATTTACTCATTCTTCTGTATCTTCTAATGAAGATTTATTACAAGCTTTTGAGAAAAGACAACTGGCCATGGAAAGTACCATCGTGAACACTATTAACGCCAGTCTGAATGGTCTCACCTCTACTCTGCAAGCTTTTATGACACAGCTTGGTTCAGCACAAAACTCCAGTAACCAACCTTCAAGCACCACTGGAATCCCCTCTCAACCATTACCCAATCCAAAGGGAGGTAGTAATGCCATCACCCTGAGGTCTGAAACTACACTGCAGGAGAGGAATCAGGAGGAACCAAGCTCACCAGAATACGCCTCAGCTGAAGAGGTGGTGGAAATCGAAGATGTTGAAGAGGAAGAGGATATACAGGACATAGCTGAAGAAGAGATAGCTCAACCACAAGAAGAAGCACCAAAAGGCGCAGGCACCACGGAAACCACTGTTCCCATTCCATTTCCACAGCTTGCAAGGAAGCCCAGGAAGCAGCTGGAACCTGATCCTAAAATGGTAGAGATATTCAAAAATGTCGAGGTAACTGTCCCCCTTTTTGATGTTATTCAGCAGGTACCTAAATATGCAAAGTTTCTAAAAGACTTATGTATCCATAAAGACAAGATTAATGAATTAGAAACTATTCCTTTATGTAGTTCTATATCTGCTTTAATGGGAGGATTACCTGAAAAACGTAGTGATCCAGGTCCTTGCATAGTTAGTTGTACTATTGGTAGTGTAGTAATTTATGATTGAATGTGTGATTTAGGAGCATGTGTCAGTATAATGCCTTTGTCCATATATGATGTTTTGAGGCTGCCTCCCTTAAAAAGGTCGGCAGCTCGTTTTGTGTTAGCAGATAAAAGCATTATTACAGTGGCTGGAGTTGCTGAAGATGTTTTGGTGAACATTAAAGGGCTCACATTTCCCACTGATTTTTATATCTTGGAGATGCCCCATAATGATTCAGATAAGCCATCATCAATCCTACTTGGAAGACCATTCCTAAAAACATCAAAATTCAAATTGGATGCTTTTTCAGGAACATACTCCTTTGAAATAGATGGCCGCATAGTGATCTTCAATCTAAATGGAGTCATTGACAACCCCCCAAAAGATCGTTCTATCTTCCAGTGTGATGCCATAGACGAAAGTGTGGCTGAAGTTCAAAAAGAAGAGTTTGAAGAGAGGCACACTAGACAAGGTCCAAGTGTGGGGACCCTCTTAACTGACAATGAGGACACTTCGCCATTTTCACAAGCCCCAGATAATCCATAGCCTGCCCATGATCAAAAGTTAGAATTGAAACCTCTCCCTCCACATCTCAAATATGCTTATCTCGAGGATGAGCAGAAGCTTCCGGTTATTATTGCAAGAGAACTGACTTCTCAACAAGAAGAGCATTTACTTGATGTGCTAAGGAAGCATAAGAAGGCAATTGGGTGGAGTTTGGCAGACATAGTGGGAATCAACCCTCAAGTATGCGAGCACAGAATATTTTAGAAGAGGGAGCAAGACCTGTCCGTCAACCCCAAAGGAGATTGAATCCCACCATCTTGGAAGTTGTCAAAAAGGAGGTGACCAGACTATTGGAGGCCGGTATCATATATCCCATTTCAGACAGTGAATGGGTAAGCCCAGTACAAGTGGTGCCCAAGAAGTCCGGAGTCACTACCGTGAAGAATGAGCATGGAGAGCTCATAGCAACTAGAGTTCAGAATGCTTGGAGAGTCTGCATTGATTACAGGCGTCTCAACCAAGCTACCCGTAAGGATCACTACCCACTTCCATTCATTGATTAAATACTGGATCGCATGTCAGGTAAATCACATTATTGCTTTCTAGATGGTTACACAGGTTATTTCCAGATTCATATAGCTCCTGAGGATCAGGAAAAGACTACTTTTACATTTCCTTTTAGGACTTACGCTTATAAGAGAATGCCCTTTGGCTTGTGTAATGCACTAGCTACTTTCCAAAGGTGCATGATGAGTCTTTTCTCTGATCTTACTGAGGACTGTATGGAAGTTTTTATGGACGATTTCAGCATTTATGGTGATTCTTTTACCCTTTGCTTAGATGGATTATCTAGAGTATTAGATACATGTATTAATACAAACCTTGTACTGAATTTTGAAAAATGCCACTTTATGGTAAAACAAGGGATTGTATTAGGACATGTGGTATCTAATAATGGTATTTCTGTGGACCCAGCAAAAGTGAATGTTATTTCTAGTTTACCTTACCCCTCGTCTGTGAGGGAAGTCCGTTCGTTCCTTGGCCATGCAGGTTTCTACAGGAGATTTATTAAGGACTTTAGTAAGGTGGCACTTCCCTTATCCAGATTACTGCAGAAGGACATTGAGTTCGAGTTCAGTGAGGATTGCAAACAAGCATTTGATAAGCTGAAGACTGCTCTAACTCAAGCCCCAATTGTGAGAGGACCCGACTGGAGCCAGCCATTTGAAATCATGTGCGATGCTTCCAACCATGTAGTAGGAGCAGCGCTGGCTCAGCGTGAAGGTAAGGATCCTTTTGTTATTGCCTATGCGTCTAAGACTTTAGACACTGCCCAGTCCAATTATACTACTACTGAGAAAGAACTTCTTGCTATTATTTTTGCTCTGGATAAATTCCGGGCCTATTTACTTGGTACCAAAGTAGTAGTGTATTTGGACCACGCAGCTCTAAAGTATCTATTAGCTAAAAAGGAGTCCAAACCAAGACTTATACGTTGGATACTGCTGCTACAAGAATTTAATTTAGAAATCAAGGATAGGAGTGGTAATCAGAATTTAGTAGCAGACCACTTGAGTCGCCTTGAACATATTAAGGATGATTCTACTCCTATAGATGATTATTTTCCTTTTGATAACCTACAAGCAGTATCTGAGGTAGTCCCTTGGTATGCACCTGTTGCTAATTATTTAGTTAGCCGCACATTTCCTCCACATTTTTCTAAACATCAAAGAAACAAGCTGAAAAATGAGTCTAAATATTATATATGGGATGACCCATATTTATGGAGATGTGGCACTGACCAGATAATTAGACGTTGTGTGCCTCAATTAGAATTCCAGTCCATTTTAGAGGCCTGTCACTCATCTGAGAGTGGAGGACATTTTGGCCCTCAACGAACAGCTAGAAAGATCTTAGACTGTGGATTCTGGTGGCCTACTCTTTTTAGAGACGCTGCTGAGTTTTGCAAATCTTGTATCCCATGCCAGAAATTTGGTAATATATCCAGGAGGGATGAGATGCCTCAACACTATATGCTTTTCTGTGAAATTTTTGATGTATGGGGCATTGACTTCATGGGTCCATTTCCAAATTCTAGTGGATATTTTTATATATTGTTAGCTGTGGATTATGTTTCCAAATGGGTGGAAGCAATTCCTACCCGCACTGACGATGCTAACACTGTTGTTTCCTTTGTGAGAAACCACATTATATGCCGTTTTGGATCACCACGAGCGATCGTGAGCGATCAAGGCACCCATTTTTGTAACAGGAGACTAACAGGATTGATGAAGAAGCATGGGATAATCCATAAAGTTGCAACAGCTTACCATCCCCAAACTAATGGGCAAGCCGAGGTGTCGAACAGAGAAATTAAGCGTATCTTGCAAAAGATAGTGAAGCCTCATAGAAAAGACTGGAGTACCAGGCTACAAGATGCACTGTGGGAATATAGAATAGCATACAAGACACCCATTGGGATGAGTCCCTTTCGCTTAGTTTATGGAAAAGCTTGCCATCTCCCAGTTGAAATCGAACACAGAGCCTTATGGGCAGTTAAAGAGTGCAACATGGAAATTGAGAAGGCCGGAGCTAAAAGGAAGTTGCAATTGCGGGAACTGGAGACCCTTCGCCTAGAAGCTTATGAGAATTCCAGAATTTGCAAGGAAAGGATGAAAGCTGTGCATGATCAAAACATCAAGAAGAAGGAATTTCAACCTGGAGATTTTGTCCTCCTTTACAAATCTCGACTAAGGCTAATGCCCGGTAAGTTAAGATCAAAATGGGAAGGTCCATACAGAGTAGAGAAGGATGAACCATACGGAGTTTATCACCTAAGCCATCCTTCAAGCTCTGAACTTATTAAGGTTAATGGACACCGCCTGAAGCTGTACCATAGTGAGAAGGTGCAGAAAAGCAAGGAGCTTGAGATCCTCCACTTGGAAGATCCCCACATAGCAGCAAATTGAGCTAGTGGAGCGTCCAACTTACGGACGTTAAAGCAAAGTGCTTGGTGGGAGACAACCCACCGCGGTATGATCATTCTTTTCTTCAGTTTTAGTTATGCTTTTACACCTACATGTCCTTATATTTCTTTTTTTTTAAAAAAAAAAAATTTCACCGCGCGACGCGATTGCATCAGCGACGCGTCCACGTGGTAGGGGGAGTAAAAAAAAATAAAAATGAACAGAAAGTTACGCAGGAGCAGCGCTGGAGTCATGCCAATGGCACAAATTACCCCACGCGACCGCGTTCCGCACGCGGCCGCGTGCCCTGAGTTTTCGACGTAAAAGGGTGCACAGTCGCATTCTGTGCGAGAGTGATGCTGGATTGGTGCTGGAAGCACAATCCTTGTCACGCGACCGCGTCGCTGACGTGGCCGCGTCAACCATTTTATAACGCACACTCATGCGATCGCGTGACCCACGCGATCGCGTCACCCAATTTTGGCAATTAAAATGAATCGAACAGAGAGTTGTGCTGGAGCGAAGCTGCACTCGTGCCAGCAGCGCAACATAGGTCACGCGACCGCGTGACCGACGCGATCGCGTCACCTTACCTGAAGCGCAACCACGCGAACGCGTGCCTTCTGCGGCTGCGTCGCATGCACTGCACAGCTCAACATCAGTTGCCAAATTATCTTATCTTTCTTTCCTCTAAATCCTAATTTTTCTTTTCCCTCCTTCTTTCTTCTTTCTCCCTTCCCCTTTCTATCTCACCTTTCATTCTCTATCTTTCTCACCCCCATTAACAAGATTTTTCTTTTCTTCTTTCTCACTTTTCTACTATTCTTCTTCTTTTCATATGTTATCTTCTTATCTTTTCTTCATTATTCTTATTTTCTTTTCTTTTCTTTCCCTTTTTACTTGGTGTTATCTATTTATGTGAGTCATTATTTATCTTTATGTGCTTATGGTTTGTTATAAATTTGTTTGACAATCATATATACTACTTTTTAAGGAATTGCTTGCATGTTCAAATTCATACTTTCAAGAGCTTATTCTACATGCATGCTATGTGTTTGTGAAAAAGCCCATATGGCATTATGCACTTCTTCACATTATTTTACTCTAATATGCAATGCTTGCTTTTCACAAATTCCCTTTCATATTTATTAATTAAATTTAATTGTCAATACAAACGTGATGGCTAGTTTGTTACAAATGGTAATCTAAATTGGACATTGAATGTTTGATATATGCTACTCATGCCTTTGCCTGCATGCCAATAAATCTCTTGCATTCCATTGTCCTACATGCACTTGCTATATTTCCATTGATGAGCCTTTCACATGTAATCCGGACCATGTGTTACTGCCATTTATCCTTATTGTGCATTGATTATCACTTACACTACCCTCTTCCTTGCTCTATCTCTTTGCATTTAAATTTCTTTCTCTTCCCTTCTTTCAGGATGGCCACCAAGAAAGGAAAAGAGAAAGCTACTTCCAAACCACCAGCAAGAAGAGGAACTAAAAGAGCATTAGTGGCAGAGCCTTCTTCAACCATAGTCAAGCCCTCAACAAAAAGAGTTAAGAGGATAATAAAGGTTGACAAAAAGGAGAAAGCCTTTCCAGCAAAGGACGCTATGCGATTTCCCAATCGCTACTATGAGCAGATGTTCTCTATCCTAGCAGAAAGGAACTGTAACAATGAATACCTTCTAATCCTCCCATCCAATATTGCCACCTTTGTTGAGCCACAAATTGAACGAAGACAATGGGTAGTTGAGTTCTACTCCAACTTCTACATACCGACCCTGCAGTCTGTTTATGTCTGGCAGAAGTAAGTGCCCATTACAGAAGAGGCCATCCAGCAAGCTCTGAGTCTTCCCCCTTTTCCAACAGGAATGAACGCTTTTCAAGAAGCCACCCTTCAGCGCCAGAGATACCAATTTGACTGGGACTCCGTTCTCGGAGTACTCCGTTCTCGGAGTCATTGCATTACCTGGCAGCCGTTGGATCAACGGATACCACCAAAGCCATGCTTCGACGGGATGATCAATATGTCCCTAACGGGAAATACCTCAGACTTTCAGCAGCCACTGCAAGCCAGCCTACTGAGCCAGTTGAAGATATTCCTTCTTCAACACCACAAGCATCTACAACTGAGAAATTTCTCCAGCAGATACTTGAAAAGTTGGATCGGCATGAACAGAAAGCTAAGATGAGAGAGCACCGTAACAAGCGCCGATTCACATACCTCAAGGAGCTGATCATGGGCAAATTCAAGGACTCAGACACTCCGGACTCCACTTCTTTTACCAGCACCGGGAGCCATGATAGTCCCGACTGTGGAGATACTGCCACCAGCCCACCCCTGTTCCTGACAGATGGCACCGAGGACGGTGCAAAGCCTTAAGTGTGGGGAGGTCGGTCGGTCAATACCTGACTTCCGGAGGTAATTTCTCTTCTCTGTACACCAATAATTAGAATATTTTAGTTAGATTTTCTTCCCTTTATAGAATAGAATAAATTGCATAGGTTAGAATAGTTGCATGCATGTTCTACTTGATTGAAAAGACAATAAGTTTCTTTTAAAAATCTATCTTTGGAAAAAAAAAATTTCACTAATTTTTCAAATTTTTTATAAATCTGCTTGAGTTGTATTTGGAACATGATGTTTGAGCTAAAGAACACACAACCTATGAAAGATTTGAGCCTTTATGTATGGTTACATTATTTAACCATAATTATTTTATTCTTGTGTGTTTACTTCTCTATGATTGTAATCTATATTTTGTTTTATCTTATATGTCCAATATTTATTATATTTACATACTTGCACATGATTGAGGCCATTATTTGTTTAAACCCACTTATCCAAATCAAGCCTACCCTTTTCAATTACCCTTGTTAACCACTTTGAGCCTTTAAAACCCCATTTGTTCTATATTTTACCACATTACTAACCTTAAGCTGAAAAACAATTGCATATCCCAAATTGAATCTTTGGTTAGCTTAAGATAGAATTGTGTGTGCTAGTTAAGTATGGGAAATTGTAGGAACAAAAGTTGTTAAGGGAATGTGTCATGAAAATTAAAAGGGAATTTGGATACCTATTCATGTGAAACTATAAGAATAAAAAATCTATGTGCGTTGATAAGCTTTATTTATTTCAATTCAAAAAAAAAAAGAGACGATAAACAAATAAATAAGGGGACAAAATTACCCCAATGTTAAATTCAGAATTCAAAGATCAATGCACATATGATAGAATTAAAATACAAAGTTGAAACATGAATATGGGTTGAAAAAGAGAATTATGGGTAGCTAGGCATGAATTTAAAAGTGTATAGAATATATGTATATTAGGTGAGAGCTTAGGTTAATTAAAGATTCAATTTATAAAGCTCACTTAGCCATATATATACCCTTACCTGCACCTTGGCCCCATTACAACCCTGAAAAGACCTCATGATGTTTGCATTGGTATATTAACTGTTGTTGATTGGTTAGGAGAAAAACAAAAGTTAGAAAACATGACTAGAGAAGAATAGAGTGATTACCCTATACACTAGAGATAAGAGCGTACATACATTATCAGTGAGGGTTCAATGCTTGAATTTTCATGTTTCCTGCTTTCATAAGCTATCTTCTTGCACTTTTATCGGTTTTATTGTATAATGATAGAATTAGTGGAATTTGATTTGTAATTGTTTTTAAGGGCTTATTTACTTTTGATCAAGTGGACAATAATCATATAGTTGCGTTTATTTATATATGTAGGATTGCATTGCATTTCATGAGTTTCTACATGTTCATACTTATTTCCTTGTCTCCTTCAATTTAGCATGAGGACATGCTAATGTTTAAGTGTGGGGAGGTTGATAAACCACTATTTTATAGTTTATATTGTGTTTAATTGTATGGTTTTGTCATGATCCTTACCCACTTATTCATCAATTTAGCATGCATTTAGATTTCCTTCCTGAATTTAGTACATGTTTGAAAATTGCTTCCTAGAGACTTTAATTATTTAATTTTAATTCTCTTTTATTCCATTCGATGTCGTGATATGTGTGTCAAGTGTTTCAGGCTTTATAGGGCATGAATGAGATGGAGGTCGGAGAGGAAGCTAGCAAAAATGGAAGGAACACAAGAATTTGAGGAGATAACCAGCGAGAAGTGACGCGGTCGCATGGCTCACGCGACCGCGCGAAGGAGCGGAAATCGCAGTGACGCGGTCGCATGGCTTGCGCGGCCGCGCGGATTGGAAAGCGCAAGCGACGCGGTAACGTGGTCGACGCGAACGCATGGAGAGGAAAAAGCGCAAGCGACGCGTCCGCATGGACGACGCGATCGCGTGACATGTGCGATCTGCATAATCTGCAGAATTCGCTGGGGGCGATTTTGGACCTTATTTCGGCCCAGTTTTCGGCCCGGAACAGCAGACTAGAGTCAGAGAATATGCAGAAACAACACATACATACATTCAGTAGTTTTAGATCTAGTTTTTTACTCTCTCTTAGGTTTTTTTTTCTCTCTAGTTTTTAGAATTTTAATTTTCAATTGGCCTTAGCATTGGAATATTGAGAAGAGTTATTTCCTCATCAAGACTTCATCATTCTGGTTTGTTCTCTTATCTTGGTTTTATTCTTGCATGTTCTTTGTTATGTTCAATTTTGTCATTCAGATAATTTTATGATTAATTGATGCAAGGATTATTTCTTTTTAATTCAATTTCAATTCCAATAATCATGTCTTCTTTTAATTCCCTTTCATGTGCTATGGATTCTTTATTTACAATGCGTGAGTAGTTTCATTACTTGATGGAGAGTTGATTAAAAGGAACTCTTGAGTTGGAAGGATTGAAGAAAAAATTTGTAGTTGGGTTAAATGTCGGATTGCTATCCTGTCACCAACGCCAATTCCTTTGAACTAAGTGGGTTGTAACTCGTGAACGGTTCTAGTAATCCAACTTGTTTGACTTTCTCTTACCTAGTAAAGGATAACTAAACAGAGTAACCGTTAATTATAAATCAATCTAAAAAATCACTCCATCAATGATAGAGATTCTAACTAATCAATTCCCAGTCAAGGCTTTTATTCATATCATTTAATTTCCCTCAGTTTACATTCCAATTTACTTACCTCAATTTATTCGAACCTCTGATTAATAAGATAGCACCCTTCTCTGCAACTTGTTGGGAGAAGACCTGGGACTTAAAACTCCCAGTAATTTTGATTTAAACTCTTTGTGACACATTTCTAAATTGATAGGCAGATTTTCGGTGAATTAAGAACTATACTTGCAACGTATCAATTTTAATAATTTTTTAATTCATCAGCTTCTGCTTCCCATCAAACCGTCAGTTGGCCAAACTCGAACAATCCCCGACAATGGCGCCAAAAACTTGTTGCACGAAATTGTGATCATCAACAATGGCGCCAAAGGACTTGGAGCTCTCAAACGTGAATCACACTTTGTCACAATTCTGCACAACTAACCAGCAAGTGCACTGGGTCGTCCAAGTAATACCTTACGTGAGTAAGGGTCGATCCCACGGAGACTGTCGGCTTGAAGCAAGCTATGGTCATCTTGTAAATCTTAGTCAGGCGGATTCAAATGGTTATGGAGGATTGATAATTAAAAGATAAATAAACATAAAGTAAAGATAGAGATACTTATGTAATTCATTGGTAGGAATTTCAGATAAGCGTATGAAGATGCTTTGTTCCTCTTGAACCTCTGCTTTCCTATTGCCTTCTTCCAATCATTTATACTCCTTTCCATGGCAAGCTTTATGTTGGGCATCACCGTTGTCAATGGCTACTTTCCGTCCTCTCTGTGAAAATGTTCCAAATGCGCTGTCACCGCACGGCTAATCATCTGTCGGTTCTCGATCATGTTGGAATAGGATCCATTGATCCTTTTGCGTCTGTCACACGCCCAACAATCGCGAGTTTGAAGCTCGTCACAGTCATCCCTTCCCAGATCCTACTCGAAATACCACAGACAAGGTTTAGACTTTCCGGATCTCAAGAATGACCGCCAATAATTCTAGCCTATACCACGAAGGTTCTAATCTTAGATTAGAAACCCAAGAGATACACATTCAAACTTGTTTGCATGTAGAACGGAAGTGGTTGTCAGTCACGCGTTCATAGGTGAGAATGGTGATGAGTGTCACATAATCATCACATTCATCATGTTCTTGGGTGCGAATGAATATCTTGGAGAAGAAATAGACTTGAGTTGAATAGAAAAACAATAGTACTTGTATTAATTCATGAAGAACAGCAGAGCTCCACACCTTAATCTATGGTGTGTAGAAACTCCACCATTGAAAATACAAAAGTGATAATGGTGTAAGCATGGCCGAATGGCCAGCCTCCAAGGTCTAGGGACTAAACGTCCAAAGATGTGTATACAATAGAAAAAGGTCCTATTTATAGAGAACTAGTAGCCTAGGGTTTACAGAAATCAGTAATTAATGCAAAAATCTTCTTCCGGGCCCACTTGATGTGTGCTTGGGCTGAGCATTGGAGCTTCCACGTGTAGAGACTTTTCTTGGAGTTAAACGTCATCTTTTGTGCCAGTTTGGGCGTTTAAATCCAGCTTTTATGCCAGTTCTGGCGTTAAACGCCAGAATTCTTGAGCTGACATGAAACGCCTGTTTAGGCCATCAAATCTCAAGCAAAGTATAGACTATTATATATTGCTGGAAAGCCCAGGATGTCTACTTTCCACGCAATTGAGAGCGCGCCAATTGGGCTTCTTTAGCTCTAGAAAAGCTACTTCGAGTGCAGGGAGGTCAGAATCCAACAGCATCTGCAGTCCTTTTTCAACCTCTGAATCAGATTTTTGCTCAGGTCCCTCAATTTTAGTCAGAAAATACCTGAAATCATAGACAAACACACAAACTCATAGTAAAGTCCAGAAGAGTGATTTTTAAATAAAAACTAATAAAAACATAATAAAAACTAACTAAAACATACTAAAAACAATGCCAAAAAGCGTATAAATTATCCGCTCATCACAACACCAAACTTAAATTGTTGCTTGTCCCCAAGCAACTAAAAATCAAATAGGATAAAAATAATAGAATGTACAATAAATTCCAAAAACATCTATGAAGATCAGTATTAATTAGATGAGCGGGGCTTTTAGCTTTTTGCTTCTGAACAGTTTTGCCATCTCACTTTATCCCTTGAAGTTCAGAATGATTGGCATCTATAGGAACTCAGAATCCAGATAGTGTTATTGATTCTCCTAGTTAAGTATGTTGATTCTTGAACACAGCTACTTTATGAGTCTTGGCCGTGACCCAAAGCATTTTGTTTTCCAGTATTACCACCGGATACATAACTACCACAGACACATAACTGGGTGAACCTTTTCAGATTGTGAGTCAGCTTTGCTAGAGTCCCCAATTAGAGGTGTCCAGAGCTCTTAAGCACACTCTTTTTGCTTTTGGACCATGACTTTAACCGCTCAGTCTCAAGTTTTCACTTGACACCTTCACGCCACAAGCACATGGTTAGGGACAACTTAGTTTAGCTGCTTAGGCCAGGATTTTATTCCTGTGGGCCCTCCTATCCACTGATGCTCAAAGCCTTGGATCCCTTTTTTTCACCCTTGCCTTTTGGTTTTAAGGGCTATTGGCTTTTTCTGCTTGCTTTTTCTTTCTCTCTTTTTTTTCGCATATATCCTTTTTTTCTGCAAGCTTTTCACTGCTTTTTCTTGTTTCAAGAATCAATTTTATGATTTTTCAGATTATCAAATAACATTTCTCCTTTTCCATCGTTCTTTCAAGAGGCAACAATTTTAACATTCATGAATCAACAGTATCAAAAATATGCATTGTTCAAGCATTCATTCAGAAAGACAAAAGTATTGCCACCACATCAAAATAATCAAACTGTTTTAAAATTCGAAATTCATGCACTTCTTTTTCTTTTTCAATTAAAAACATTATTCATTTAAGAAAGGTGATGGATTCATTTTCATTGCTTTAAGGCATAGACACTAAGACACTAATGATCATATAATAAAGACACAAATATAAATAAACATAAAGCATAATTTTCGATAAACAGGAAAATAAAGAACAAGGAAATTAAAGAACGGGTCCACCTTAGTGATGGCGGCTTGTTCTTCCTCTTGAAGATCTTATGGAGTGCTTGAGCTCCTCAATGTCTCTTCCTTGCCTTTGTTGCTCCTCTCTCATGGTTCTTTGGTCTTCTCTAATTTCATGGAGGAGGATGGAATGCTCTTGGTGCTCCACCCTTAGTTGTCCCATATTGGAACTTAATTCTCCTAGGGAGGTGTTGATTTGCTCCCAATAGTTTTGTGGAGGAAACTGCATCCCTTGAGGCATCTCAGGAATTTCATGGTGAGAAATTTCCTCATGTTCATGAGTGGTATCTCTTGTTTGCTCCATCCTTTTCTTAGTGATGGGCTTATCCTCATCAATGAGGATGTCTTCCTCTATGTCAATTCCAGCTTAATTGCAGAGGTGACAAATGAGGTGAGGGAAGGCTAACCTTGCCAAGGTAGAGGGCTTGTCCGCCACCTTGTAGAGTTCTTGGGAGATAACCTCATGAACTTCTACTTCCTCTCCAATCATGATGCTATGGATCATGATGGCTCAGTCTATAGTAACTTCAGACCAGTTGCTAGTGGGAATGATCGAGCGTTGGATGAACTCCAACCATCCCCTAGCCACGGGCTTGAGGTCATGCCTTCTTAGTTGAACCGGCTTCCCTTTTGAATCTCTCTTCCATTGGGCACCCTCTTCACAGATGTCCATGAGGACTTGGTCCAACCTTTGATCAAAGTTGACCCTTCTAGTGTATGGGTGTGCATCTCCTTGCATCATGGGCAAGTTGAATGCCAACCTTACATTTTTCGGACTAAAATCTAAGTATTTCTCCCGAACCATTGTAAGCAATTCTTAGGGTCCGGGTTCACACTTTGATCATGGTTCTTGGTGATCCATGCATTGGCATAGAACTCTTGAACCATTAAGATCCCGACTTGTTGAATGGGGTTGGTGAGAACTTCCCAACCTCTTCTTCGGATCTCATGTTGGATCTCCGGATATTCGCCCTTTCTGAGCTTAAAAGGGACCTCGGGGATCACCTTCTTCTTGGCCACAACTTCATAGAAGTGGTCTTGATGCACCCTTGAGATGAATCTCTCCATCTCCCATGACTCGAAGGTAGAAGCTTTTGCCTTCCCTTTCCTCTTTCTAGAGGTTTCTCCGGCCTTAGGAGCCATAAATGGTTATGGAAAAATAAAAAGCAATGCTTTTACCACACCAAACTTAGAAGGTTTTCTCGTCCTTGAGCAAAAGAAGAAAGAAGAGAGTGGAAGAAGAAGAAATAGAGGAGATGGAGGGGGCTTAGTATTTCGGCCAAGGGGGAGAAGTAGTGTGTATGTTGTGTGAAAATGAAGGAGTGAAGATGGGTTTATATAGGAGTGCAGAGGGGGGTATAGTTCAGCCATTATGGGTGGATTTGGGTGGGAAAGTGGTTTGAATTTGAATGGTGAGGTAGGTGGGGTTTTATGAAGGATGGATGTGAGTGGTGAAGAGAATGATGGGATTTAATAGGTGAGGGGTTTTTGGAGAAGAGATATTGAGGTGATTCATGAATGGGTGAAGAAGAGAGAGAGAGAGGTGGGGTAGGTGGGGATCCTGTGGGGTCCACGGATCCTAAGGTGTCAAGGATATCTCATCCCTGCACCAAGTGGCGTGCAAAAATGCCCCTCTCTACCAATCCTGGCGTTAAACGCCAGGCTGCTGCCCATTTCTGGCGTTTAACGCCATCTTCTTGCCCATTCCTGGCGTTAAATGCCAGTGTAGTTCCCATTTCTTTCATTAAGCACCCAGAATGGTGCCAGACTGGGCGTTTAACGCCCATTCTGCTACCTTTACTGGCGTTTAAACGCCAGTAAGTTTCTCCTCCAGGGTGTTCTATTTTTTATTCTGTTTTTCAGTCTGTTTTTGCTTTTTTAATTGTTTTTGTGACTTCACATGATCATCAACCTACAGAAAACATAAAATAACAAAAGAAAATAGAAATTTAATATAGATAGTTAAAGATTGGGTTGCCTCCCAACAAGCGCTTCTTTAATGTCTATAGCTTGACAGTGGGCTCTCATGGAGCCTCACAGATGTTCAGAGCAATGTTGGAACCTCCCAACACCAAACTTAGAGTTTGAATGTGGGGGTTCAACACCAAACTTAAAGTTTGGTTGTGGCCTCCCAACACCAAACTTAGAGTTTGACTGTGGGGGCTCTGTTTGACTTTGTATTGAGAGAAGCTCTTCATGCTTCCTCTCCATGGTTACAGAGTGATATCGTTGAGCTTTAAACACAAGGGAGTCTTCATTCACTTGAATAATCAATTCTCCTATGTCAACATCAATCACAGCTTTTGCTGTGGCTAGGAAGGGTCTGCCAAGGATGATGGATTCATCCATACACTTCTCAGTCTCTAGGATTATGAAGTCAACAGGGATGTAGTTGCCTTCAACCTTTACCAAGACATCCTCTACAAGTCCATAAGCTTGTTTCTTTGAATTGTCTGCCATCTCTAGTGAGATTCTAGCAGCTTGTACCTCAATGATCCCTAGCTTCTCCATTACAGAGAGAGGCATAAGGTTTATACTTGACCCCAGGTCACACAGAGCCTTCTCAAGGGCCATGGTGCCTATGGTACAAGGGATTGAGAATTTTCCAGGGTCTTGTCTCTTTAGAGGTAATTTCTGCCTAGTCAAGTCATCCAGTTCTTTGATGAGCAATAGAGGTTCATCCTCCCAAGTCTCATTACCAAACAACTTGGCATTTAGCTTCATGATTGCTCTAAGGTACTTAGAAACTTGCTCTTCAGTAACATCTCCATCCTCTTCAGAGGAAGAATACTCATCAAAGCTCATGAATGGCAAAAGTAAATTCAATAGAATCGCTATGGTCTCTGTGTGAGCCTCAGATTCCTATGGTTCCTCATTAGGGAACTCCATGGAGGCCAGTGGACGTCCATTGAGGTCTTCCTCAGTGGAGATCATTGCCTCTTCCTCCTCTCCAGGTTCGGCCGTGTGGGTTGTGGTTATGGCCTTGCACTCTCTTTTTGGATTCTCTTTTGTATTGCTTGGGAGAGTACTAGGAGGGAGTTCAGTAATTTTCTTACTCAGCTGACCCACTTGTGCCTCCAAATTTCTAATGGAGGACCTTGTTTCAGTCATGAAACTTTGAGTGGTTTTGATTAGATCAGAGACAATGGTTGCTAAGTCAGAGTGGCTCTGCTTAGAATTCTCTGTCTGTTGCTGAGAAGATGATGGAAAAGGCTTGCTATTGCTAAACCTGTTTCTTCCACCATTATTGTTGTTGAAACCTTGTTGAGGTCTCTATTGATCCTTCCATGAGAGATTTGGATGATTTCTCCATGAAGGATTATAGGTGTTTCCATAGGGTTCTCCCATGTAATTCACCTCTTCCATTGCTGGGTTCTCAGGATCATAAGCTTCTTCTTCAGAGGAAGCTCCCTTAGTACTGCCTGTTGCTGCTTGCATTCCAGACAGACTCTAAGAAATCATATTGACTTGTTGAGTCAATATCTTATTCTGAGCCAATATGGTATTCAGAGTATCAATCTTAAGAACTCCTTTCTTCTGGTTTGTCCCATTATTCACAGGATTCCTTTCAAAAGTGTACATGAATTGGTTATTTGCAACCATTTCAATGAGTTCCTGAGCTTCTGCAGGTGTCTTCTTCAGATGAAGAGATCCTCCAGCAGAGCTATCCAATGACATCTTGGACAGTTCAGACAGACCATCATAGAAGATTCCTATGATACTCCATTCTGAAAGCATGTCAGAAGGGCACCTTCTGATCAATTGCTTGTATCTTTCCCAAGCGTCATAGAGGGATTCACCTTCCTTCTGTCTGAAGGTTTGGACTTCCACTCTAAGTTTACTCAATTTTTGAGGTGGAAAGAACTTTGCCAAGAAGGCATTGACTAGCTTTTCCCAAGAGTTCAGGCTTTCTTTAGGTTGTGAGTCCAACCATGTCCTAGCTTTGTCTCTTACAGCAAAAGGGAAGAGCATAAGTTTGTAGACTTCAGGGTCAACCCCATTGGTCTTGACAGTGTCACAGATTTGCAAGAATTCAGCTAAGAACTGATGAGGATCTTCCAATGGAAGTCCATGAAACTTGCAATTCTGTTGCATTAGAGAAACTAATTGAGACTTAAGCTCAAAGTTGTTTGCTCCAATGGCAGGGATTGAGATGCTTCTCCCATAGAAGTCGGGAGTAGGTGCAGTAAAGTCACCAAGCACCTTCCTTGCATTGTTGGCATTGTTGTTTTCAGTTGCCATTGTTTCTTCTTCTTTGAAAAGCTCTGTTAGGCCCTCTAGAGAGAATTGTGCTTTAGCTTCTCTTAGCTTTCTCTTCAAGGTCCTTTCAGGTTCAGGATCAGCTTGAACAAGTATGCCTTTATCTTTGCTCCTGCTCATATGAAAGAGAAGAGAACAAAAAAGTAGGGAATCCTCTATGTCACAGTATAGAGATTCCTTGAGGTGTCAGAGGAAAAGAAGAATAGAAGGAGGAGGTAGATAGAAGAGAATTCGAACTTATCAAGAGGGATAGAGTTCGAATTGCACCTTGAGGAGGAGTGTTAGTCCCTTAAATAGAAGGATGTGAGAAGAGGGGAAGAATTTTCGAAAATAAATTAAAAGATTTTGAAATAATAAAAAGAAATTTGAAAATTTGATTGAGATTTTCGAAAATTAAGATTGGGAAAGAACTTAAGTGATTTTTGAAAAAGATTTCGAAATTAGAAATAAAAAAGATATGATTGAGAGTTAATTTTGAAAAAGATGTGATTGAAAAGATATGATTGAGAAGATATGATTGAAAATCAATTTTAAAAAAAGAAAGTTTTAAAATTAAAGTTGATTACTTGACTAAAAAGAAATTAAAATATATGATTCCAAAAATTTAAAATTTGATCCTTTCTTAATAGGCAAGTAACAACTTGAAAATTTTGAAGTAAATCATTAATTATAGCAAGGATTTTCAAAAATAAAAAAAAATGGAAAGAAATTGATTTTGAAGAGATATGATTGAAAAGATATGATTTGAAAAAGATTTAATTTTGAAAAATTATGAAAATTTGAAAAAGATTTTAATTAAAAACAAAATCTTCCCTCTAGTGTCATCCTGGCGTTAAACGCCCAGAATGGCATCCATTCTGGCGTTTAACGTCCAAAATTCTATCTTTTTGGGCGTTAAACGCCCTGCCAGGTACCCTGGCTGGCGTTTAAACGCCAGTTTTCCTTCTTTACTGGGCATTTTGAATGCTCAGCTTTTTCTGTTTAATTTCTCTGGTGAATGTTTTGAATCTTCAATTCTCTGTATTATTGACTTGAAAAGACATAATTTTGAAAATATTTTTGAATTTTTAATGATGAAAAACAATAAAAAATGCAACTAAGATCAAATAAACAATGCATGCAAGACACCAAACTTAAAAATTGACACTAAAATACATAAAATATTTTTTATTTTTATAATTTTATAATTTTTTTTTGTGATTTTTCGAAAATCATATGGAAAAGAGAATAAAGAGATTCAAAACTTTTTAATAAGAATTCCAGGAATCATGCAATGTTAGTCTAAAGCCTCAGAGATAACCAGCGAGAAGTGACGCGGTTGCGTGGCTCACGCAACCGCGCGAAGGAGCGCAAATCGTAGTGACGCGGCCGTATGGCTTGCGCGGCTGCGCGGATTAGAAAGCGCAAGCGACGCGGTAGCGTGGACGACACGAACGCGTGGAGAGGAAAAAGCGCAAGCGACGCGTCCGCATGGATGACGTGATCGCGTGACATGCGCAATCTGAATAATCTGCAGAATTCGATGGGGGCGATTTTGGACCTTATTTCGGCCCAGTTTTTGGCCCTGAATAGCAGACTAGAGTCAGAGAATATGCAGAAACAACACACACATACATTCAGTAGTTTTAGATCTAATTTTTCACTCTCTTAGGTTTTTCTCTCTAGTTTTTCTAGAATTTTGATTTTCAATTGGTCTTAGCATTGGAACATTGAGAAGAGTTATTTCCTCATCAAGACTTCATCATTCTAGTTTGTTCTCTTAACTTGGTTTTATTCTTCCATGTTCTTTGTTATGTTCAATTTTGTCATTCAGATAATTTTATGATTAATTGATGCAAGGATTATTTCTTTTTAATTCAATTTCAATTCCAATAATCATGTCTTCTTTTAATTCCCTTTCATGTGCTATGGATTCTTTATTTACAATGCGTGAGTAGTTTCATTACTTGATGGGGAGTTGATTAAAAGGAACTCTTGAGTTGGAAGGATTGAAGAAAAAATTTGTAGTTGGGTTAAATGTTGGATTGCTATCCTATCACCAACGCCAATTCCTTTGAACTAAGTAGGTTGTAACTCGTGAACAGATCTGGCATTCCAACTTGTTTGACTTTCCCTTACCTAGTAAAGGATAACCAAATAGAGTAACCGTTAATTATAAATCAATCTTAAAAATCACTCCATCAATGATAGAGATTCTAACTAATCAATTCCCAGTCAAGGCTTTTATTTATATTATTTAAAATTCCTCTATTTAAATTCCAATTTACTTAGCTCAACTTCTTGGAACATCTGATTAATAAAACTGCACACTTTTTTGCAACTTGTTGGGAGACGACCTGGGACTTAAAACTCCCAGTAATTTTAATTTAAACTCTCTGTGACATATTTCTAAATTGATAGGCAGATTTTCGGTGAGTTAAGAACTATACTTGCAACGTAACCATTTTAATAAATTTTTAATTCACCAGCTTCTGCTTCCCATCAATTTTTGGCGCCGTTGCCGGAGAGTTGCTATAGAGTGCTAATTTTATTAATTAGAATTTATTTATTTGTATTTTATTTAATTTTGTTACTATGAGCTGCATGTTTCTTCTGTCAAATGACACGTTCACTTCCTGATCCGCGCTTGCTAATATTAGATCCTGAAATTGAAAGAATAATTTCACGAATAAAGCGAGAACAGCGTAGGTTAGCCCGCTCTGAGAGCGGATTTGAAAGTGAATTTGAGGAAGAAACCAGCCCCCGTTCTACTGATTCGGTTGTTTTACGTGCAGAAAACATGGCAGCTAGAAGCGTTACCATTCAGGAGGAAGGAGCTCCTAATTTTACAATGCAACTGTTTCAAGCGCATCATCCAGTGGTAGCTACGGATTTTGAAATAAAGACCGCACTGTTAAATTTGATGCCCAAGTTTCATGGCCTACCTGCTCAAGAGCCTATCAAGCACTTGAGAGATTTCCAGGCAGCCTGTTCTACTGTCAGGCGTGATGGTACTGTTGAAACTTCAATTCTGCTGAAAGCTTTTCCGTTCTCTCTTGAGGGAAAAGCAAGAGAGTGGTACTACACTCAACCTATAGCAAATGTATCCAACTGGGATACACTCAGAAAGGAGTTTCTGGAGAAATTCTTCCCATATGAAGTTACTGATAAACTGAGGAAGGATATCTCTACAATTGTTCAGGATGACAATAAGACTCTCTTCGAATACTGGGAGCGCTTCAATAATCTTCTGGAAGCATGCCCCCACCACATGATTGACAAGATTGTGCTACTCAGCTATATCACACAAGGTATGAGGCCCCAAGATAAGACCACATTGGAAAGTGCCAGCAATGGGTCTATGAAGAAGTACAAGACCACTGATGAAGCTTGGCAATTGATCTGTGATTTAGCTGAATCTACTCGGAACCACAGACAGAAGCAATGCCGTTCAAAAGCCGTTGCAGAAGTATCTTCTGGCATAGAGACTGCTGCTCTAAATCAAAGCATCTGTGAGATGACCAACCTACTGAAGCAAATGCAGTTGAATCAACAAGCTCAGCAAACTCAACCGCAGCAAAACCGACAACTAGTTCCACAAAGAATTTGCGGAATTTGTGCTGATTACAGCCATTACACTGATGAATGCTCGCAGCTCCAACAAGAAGACAACATGGTGGCATCCACTCACAACTTCTATGACCGCCCCAACCAAGGGTACAATCAAAGTGGAAATAATAACCATGGATGGCAGGACAATTCAAACCAGAATTGGAGGGACAACAATAATAGGGGAGGCAGAGATAATCAGGGAAATCAGAGGTGGAATAATAACAACAACAGGCAGCAAAATCAACCTTAACGAGCACCTCACCTGAGGCAAAACCAAGGACCACCGAACAATCAGCAGCAAACCTCTCAATTTACTCATTCTTCTGTATCTTCTAATGAAGATTTATTACAAGCTTTTGAGAAAAGACAACTGGCCATGGAAAGTACCATCGTGAACACTATTAACGCCAGTCTGAATGGTCTCACCTCTACTCTGCAAGCTTTTATGACACAGCTTGGATCAGCACAAAATTCCAGTAACCAACCTTCAAGCACCACTGGAATCCCCTCTCAACCATTACCCAATCCAAAGGGAGGCATTAATGCCATCACCCTGAGGTCCGGAACCACACTGCAGGAGAGAAATCAGGAGGAACCAAGCTCACCAAAATACGCCTTAGCTGAAGAGGTGGTAGAAATCGAAGATGTTGAAGAGGAAGAGGATATACAGGACATAGCTGAAGAAGAGATAGCTCAACCACAGGAAGAAGCACCAAAAGGCGCAGGCACCACGGAACCCACTGTTCCCATTCCATTTCCACAGCTTGCAAGGAAGCCCAAGAAGCAGCTGGAACCTGATCCTAAAATGGTAGAAATATTCAAAAAGGTTGAGGTAACTGTTCCCCTTTTTGATGTTATTCAGCAGGTACCTAAATATGCAAAGTTTCTAAAAGACTTATGTATCCACCAAGACAAGATTAATGAATTAGAAACTATTCCTTTAGGTAGTTCTATATCTGCTTTAATGGGAGGATTACCTGAAAAATGTAGTGATCCAGGTCCTTGCATAGTTAGTTGTACTATTGGTAGTGTAGTAATTTATGATTGCATGTGTGATTTAGGAGCGTGTGTCAGTATAATTCCTTTGTCTATATATGATGTTTTAAGGCTCCCTCCCTTAAAAAGGTCGGCAGCTCATTTTGTGTTAGCAGATAAAAGCATTATTACAGTGGCTGGAGTTGCTGAAGATGTTTTGGTGAACATTAAAGGGCTCACATTTCCCACTGATTTTTATATCTTGGAGATGCCCCATAATGATTCAGATAAGCCATCATCAATCCTACTTGGAAGACCATTCCTGAAAACATCAAAATTCAAATTGGATGCTTTTTCAGGAACATACTCCTTTGAAATAGATGGCCGCATAGTGATCTTCAATCTGAATGGAGTCATTGACAACTCCCCAGAAGATCATTCTATCTTCCAGTGTGATGTCATAGACGAAAGTGTGGCTGAAGTTTAAAAAGAAGAGTTTGAAGAGAGGCACACTGGACAAGGTCCAAGTGTGGGGACCCTCTTAACTGACAGTGAGGGCACTCGCCATTTTCACAAGCCCCAGATAATCCAGAGCCTGCCCATGATCAAAAGTTAGAATTGAAACCTCTCCCTCCACATCTCAAATATGCTTATCTTGAGGATGAGTAGAAGCTTTCGGTTATTATTGCAAGGGAACTGACTTCTCAACAAGAAGAGCAGTTACTTGATGTACTGAGGAAGCATAAGAAGGCAATTGGGTGGAGTTTGGCAGACATAGTGGGAATTAACCCTCAAGTATGTGAGCACAGAATATTTTTAGAAGAGGGAGCAAGACCTGTCCGTCAACCACAAAGAAGATTGAATCCCACCATCTTGGAAGTTGTCAAAAAGAAAGTGACCAGACTATTGGAGGCCGGCATCATATATCCCATTTCAGATAGTGAATGGATAAGTCCAGTACAAGTGGTGCCCAAGAAGTCCGGAGTCACTACAGTGAAGAATGAGCATGGAGAGCTCATAGCAACTAGAGTTCAGAATGCTTGGAGAGTCTGCATTTACAGGCGTCTCAACCAAGCTACCCGTAAGGATCACTATCCACTTCCATTCATTGATCAAATGATGGATCGCCTGTCAGGTAAATCACATTATTACTTTCTAGATGGTTACACAGGTTATTTCCAGATTCATATAGCTCCTGAGGATCAGGAAAAGACTACTTTTACATGTCCTTTTGGGACCTATGCTTATAAGAGAATGCCCTTTGGCTTGTGCAATGCACCAGCCACCTTCCAAAGGTGCATGATGAGTCTTTTCTCTGATCTTGTTGAGGATTGTATGGAAGTTTTTATGGACGATTTTAGCGTTTATGGTGATTCTTTTAACCTTTGCTTAGATGGATTATCTAGAGTATTAGATAGATGTGTTAATACAAACCTTGTATTGAATTTCGAAAAATGCCACTTTATGGTAAAGCAAGGGATTGTATTAGGACATGTGGTATCTAATAATGGCATTTCTGTAGACCCAGCAAAGGTGAATGTTATTTCTAGTTTACCTTACCCCTCTTCTGTGAGGGAAGTCCGTTCGTTCCTTGGCCATGCAGGTTTCTACAGGAGATTTATTAAGGACTTTAGTAAGGTGGCACTTCCCTTATCCAGATTACTGCAGAAGGACATTGAGTTCGAGTTCAGTGACGATTGCAAACAAGCATTTGATAAGTTGAAGACTGCTCTAACTCAAGCCCCAATTGTGAGAGGACCCGACTGGAGCCAGCTGTTTGAAATCATGTGCGATGCTTCCAACCATGCAGTAGGAGCAGCGCTGGCTCAGCGTGAAGGTAAGGATCCTTTTGTTATTGCCTATGCGTCTAAGACTTTAGACACTGCCCAGTCCAATTATACTACTACTAAGAAAGAGCTACTTGCTATTGTTTTCGCTCTGGATAAATTCCGGGCTTATTTACTTGGTACTAGAGTAGTAGTGTATTCGGACCATGTAGCTCTAAAGTATCTATTAGCTAAAAAGGAATCCAAACCAAGACTTATACGTTGGATACTGCTGTTACAAGAATTTGATTTAGAAATAAAGGATAGGAGTGGTAATCAAAATTTAGTAGCAGACCACTTGAGTCGCCTTGAACATATTAAGGATGATTCTACTCCTATAGATGATAATTTTTCTTTTGACAACCTGCAAGCAGTATCTGAGGTAGTCCCTTGGTATGCACCTGTTGCTAATTATTTAGTTAGCCGCACATTTCCTCCACATTTTTCTAAACATCAAAGAGACAAGCTGAAAAGTGAGTCTAAATATTATATATGGGATGACACATATTTATGGAGATGTGGCGCTGACCAGATAATTAGACGTTGTGTGCCTCAATCAGAATTCCAGTCCATTTTAGAGGCCTGTCACTCATCTGAGAGTGGAGGACATTTTGGCCCTCAACGAACAGCTAGAAAGATCTTAGACTGTGGATTCTGGTGGCCTACTCTTTTTAGAGATGCTGCTGAGTTTTGTAAATCTTGTCACCCATGCCAGAAATTTGGTAACATATCCAAGAGGGATGAGATGCCTCAACAATATATGCTTTTCTGTGAAATTTTTGATGTTTGGGGCATTGACTTCATGGGTCCATTTCCAAATTCTAGTGGATATTTTTATATATTGTTAGCTGTGGATTATGTTTCCAAATGGGTGGAAGCAATTCCTACCCACACTGATGATGCTAACACTGTTGTTTCCTTTGTGAGAAACCATATTATATGCCGCTTTGGATCACCACGAGCGATCGTGAGCGATCAAGGCACCCATTTTTGTAACAGGAGACTAACAGGATTGATGAAGAATCATGGGATAATCCATAAAGTTGCAACAGCTTACCATCCCCAAACTAATGGGCAAGCCGAGGTGTCAAACAGAGAAATTAAGCGTATCTTGCAGAAGATAGTAAAGCCTCATAGAAAAGACCGGAGCACCAGACGACAAGATGCACTGTGGGCATATAGAACAGCATAGAAGACACCCATTGGGATGAGTCCCTTTCGCTTAGTTTATGGAAAAGCTTTCCATCTTCCAGTTAAAATCGAACACAGAGCCTTCTGGGCAGTTAAAGAGTGCAACATGGAAATTGAGAAGGCCGGAGCTGAAAGGAAGTTGCAACTGCAGGAACTGGAGAACCTTCGCCTAGAAGCTTATGAGAATTCCAGAATTTGCAAGGAAAGGATGAAAGCTGTGCATGATCAAAACATCAAGAAGAAAGAATTTCAACCTGGAGATTTCGTCCTCCTTTACAAATCTCGACTAAGGCTAATGCCCGGTAAGTTAAGATCAAAATGGGAAGGTCCATACAGAGTAGAGAAGGCTGAACCGTACGGAGTTTACCACCTAAGCCATCCTTCAAGCTCTGAACTTATTAAGGTTAATGGACACCGCCTAAAGCTGTACCATGGTGAGAAGGTGCAGAAAAGCAAGGAGCTTGAGATCCTCCACTTGGAAGATCCCCACATAGCAGCAGATTGAGCTAGTGGAGCGTCCAACTTACGGACGTTAAAGCAAAGTGCTTGGTGGAAGACAACCCACTGCGGTATGATCGTTCTTTTCTTCAATAACTCTTCTCTTCATTAATACTTTCATGCTTTTACACCTACATGTCCTTATATTTCTTTAAAAAAATTTTTTTTTTCGCCGCACGACGCGATCGCACCAGTGACGCGTCCGCGTGGCAGGGGGAGTAAAGAAAAATAAAAATGAACAGAAAGTTACGCAGGAGGAGCGCTGGAGTCGTGCCAATGGCACAAATTACCCCACGCGACCGCGTCGCATGGAAATCATGGCCTCCCACGCGACCGCGTGCCCCACGCGACCGCGTGCCCCACGCGGCCGCGTGCCCTGAGTTTTCGACTTAAAAGGGTGCACAGTCGCATTCTGTGCGAGAGTGATGCTGGATTGGTGCTGGAAGCACAATCCTTGTCACGCGACCGCGTCGCTGACGCGGCCGCGTCACCCATTTTATAACGCACACTCATGCGATCGCGTGACCCACGCGATCGCGTCACCCAATTTTGGCTATTAAAATAAATTGAACAGAGAGTTGTGCTGGAGCGAGGCTGTACTCGCGCCAGCAGCGCAACACGGGTCACGCGACCGCGTGACTGACGCGATCGCGTCTTCTTACCTGATGCGCACCCACGCGAAGGCGTGCCCCACGCGGCCACGTCGCATGCGCCGCACAGCTCAACCTAAATTGCCAAATTATCTTATCTTTCTTTCCTCCAAATCCTAATTTTTCTTTTCCCTCCTTCTTTCTTCCTTCTCCCTTCCCCTTTCTATCTCACCTCTCACTCTCTCTCTCTCTCTCCTCCATTAACAAGGTTTTACCTTCTTCTTCCTTCTTTCTTTTTCTATCATTTTTTTATTGTTCTACATGTATTTTCTTTTTCTTTTCTTCTTCTTTTAATTATTCCTATTTTCTTTATTCTTCTTTTCCCTTTTTACATGGTGTTAGAAATTTTTTTTGAGTCATTATCCCTCATTATATGCTTGTGACTTGTTACAATTTATTTGACAATTATTATTATTTTTAAGGGATTGCTTGCATGTTCAATTTCATACTTTTTATATCTTGTTTAACATGCATGCCATGTGTTTGTGAAAAAGCCCATATAGCACTATGCACTTTTCTACATTACTTTACTCTACTATTCAATGCTTGCTTTTCACAAATTCTCCTTCTTATTTTATTAATTGAATTTAATTGTCAATACAAACGTGATGGTTTGTTACAAAGTATTGCTTGGTCTATGCTACTCATGCCCTTTGCCAGCATGCCAATAAACACCTTGCATTCATTTGTCTTTATATGCACTAGCTATTTTCCATCGTTGGCTTTTCACACGTACTCGCGAGCATGTGTTAATGTCAGCATATCTTCATGTGCATCCATCACCCTCTTTTCCGTTTCCTTCCTTGCTGTATATCTCTTTGAATTTAATTTACTTTCTCTTCCCTTCTTTCAGGATGGCCACCAAGAAAGGAAAAGAGAAAGCTACTTCCAAACCATCAGCAAGAAGAGAAATTAAACGAACATTAGTGGCAGAGCCTTCTTCCACCGCAGTTAAGCCCTCAACAAAAAGAGTTAAGAGGATAATAAAGGTTGATGAAAAGGAGAAAGCCTTTCCAGCAAAGGACGCCGCGCGATTTCCCAATCGCTACTGTGAGCAGATGTTCCCTATCCTAGCAGAAAGGAACTACAACAATGAATACCTTCTTATCCTCCCGTCCAATATTGCTACCTTTGTTGAGCCACAAATTGAACGAAGACAATGGGGTTTCCTACGGAGACAGCCAAGGCAGGTCAATCTCTCTTGGGTAGTTGAGTTCTACTCCAACTTCTACATACTGATCCTGCAGTCTGTTTATGTCCGGCAGAAGCAAGTGCCCATTACAGAAGAGGCCATCTAGCAAGCTCTGAGTCTTCCCCCTTTTCCAGTAGGAATGGAAGCTTTTCAAGAAGCCACCCTTCAGCGCCAGAGATACCAATTTGACTGGGACTCCGTTCTCGGAGTCATTGCATTACCTGGCAGCCGTTGGATCTACGGATACCACCGTACCCGCCCTAAGGGAATCTTGGCTTCCGCACTTACCTTGGAGGCTCGCGTATGGGCACAGATCATGTCCCATTATGTCTTTCCAAGCACTCATGAGTCCTCCTTCACTGCAGACATGGCTGTTCTACTATGGTGCATCCTTACAGACCAACTTCTGAATCTCTCAAAACACATCCGAAATGCTATGGAGCATGTACAAATCGCGGGCAACCTACCTTTTCCCGCCCTGGTCTCAGATCTTGTCTCAGCAGCCGGAGTCTCCTACAGAGCTGGGGACACCAAAGCCATGCTTCCACGGGATGATCAATATGTCCCTAACGGGAAATACCTCAGACTTTCAGCAGCCACTACAAGCCAGCCTACTGAGCCAGTTGAAGATATTCCTTCTTCAACACCACAAGCATCTACCACTGAGAAATTGCTCCAGCAGATACTTGAAAAGTTGGATCGGCATGAACAGAAAGCTAAGATGAGAGAGCGCCGTAACAAGCGCCGATTCACATACCTCAAGGAGCTGATCATGGGCAAATTCAAGGACTCAGACACTCTGGACTCCACTTCTTTTACCAGCACCGGGAGCCATGATGGTCCCGACTGTGGAAATACTGCCACCAGCCCACCCCTGTTCCTGACAGATGGCACCGAGGACGGTGCAAAGCCTTAAGTGTGGGGAGGTCGGTCAGTACCTGACTTCCGGAGGTAATTTCTCTTCTCTGTACAACAATAATTAGAATATTTTAGTTAGATTTTCTTTCTTTTATAGAATAGAATAAATTGCATAGGTTAGAATAGTTGCATGCATGTTCTACTTGATTGAAAAGACAATAAGTTTCTTTTAAAAATCTATCTTTGGAATAAAATTTCACTAATTTTCAAAATTTTTATGATAAATCTGCTTGAGTTGTATTTGGAACATGATGTTTGAGCTAAAGAACACACAACCTGTGAAAGATTTGAGCCTTTATGTATGGTTACATCATTTAACCATAATTATTTAATTCTTGTGTGTTTACTTCTCTATGATTGTAATCTATATTTTGTTTTATCTTATATGTCCAATATTTATTATATTTACATGCTTGCACATGATTGAGGCCATTATTTATTTAAACTCACTTATCCAAATCAAGCCTACCCTTTTCAATTACCCTTGTTAACCACTTTGAGCTTTTAAAACCCCATTTGTTCTATATTTTACCACATTACTAACCTTAAGCTGAAAAACAAATTGCATATCCCAAATTGAATCTTTGGTTAGCTTAAGATAGAATTGTGTGTGCTAGTTAAGTATGGAAAATTGTGGGAACAAAAGTTGTTAAGGGGATGTGTCATGAAAATTTAAAGGGAATTTGGATACCTATTCATGTGAAACTATAAGAATAAAAAATCTATGTGCGTTGATAAGCTTTATTTATTTCAATTCAAAAAAAAAAAAAGAGAGATGATAAACAAATAAATAAGGGGACAAAATTACCCCAATGTTAAATTCAAAATTCAAAGATCAATGCACATATGATAGAATTAAAATACAAAGTTGAAACATGAGTATGGGTTGAAAAAGGGAATTATGGGTAGCTAAGCATAAATTTAAAAGTATATAGAATACATGTATATTAGGTGAGAGCTTAGGTTAATTAAAGATTCAATTTATAAAGCTCACTTAGCCATATGTATACCCTTACCTGCACCTTGGCCCCATTACAACCCTGAAAAGACCTCATGATGTTTGTATTGGTATATTAACTGTTGTTGATTGGTTAGGAGAAAAACTGGTGCGCAGAAATTGTGATTACACTTTGATTATGTAAAATTCATCGCTCTTTCTTTCCCTGGTAATGGCGCCAAACACATGATGCCAATACCATGGTTCACAACTTCGCACAACTAACCAGCAAGTGCACTGGGTCGTCCAAGTAATACCTTACGTGAGTAAGGGTCGAATCCCACGGAGATTGTTGGTATGAAGCAAGCTATGGTCACCTTGTAAATCTCAGTCAGGCGGATATCAAATGGTTATGGAGTTTTCGAAAATAATATAATAAAATAGGGATAGAAATACTTATGTAAATCATTGGTGAGAATTTCAGATAAGCGAATAGAGATGCTTTCGTTCCTCTGAACCTCTGCTTTCCTGATGTCTTCATCCAATCAGTCTTACTCCTTTCCATGGCTGGCTTTTTGTGATACATCACCATTGTCAATGGCTACTTTCGGTCTTCTCTCGGGAAAATGATCCAAATGCCCTGTCACGGCACGGCTAATCGTCTGGAGGCATCACCCTTGTCAATGGTTTCATCTTATCCTCTCAGTGAAAATGGTCAACGCACCCTGTCACGGCACGGCTATTCATCTGTCGGTTCTCGATCATGCTGGAATAGGATTTACTATCCTTTTGCGTCTGTCACTAACGCCCAGCAATCGCGAGTTTGGAGCTCGTCACAGTCATTCATTCATTGAATCCTACTTGGAATACCACAGACAAGGTTTAGACCTTCCGGATTCTCTTGAATGCCGCCATCATTCTAGCTTACACCACGAAGATTCCGATTAAGAGATCTAAGAGACACTCATTCAGTCGAAAGTAGAACGGAAGTGGTTGTCAGGCACGCGTTCATAGGGAATGATGATGATTGTCACGTTCATCACATTCAGGTTGAAGTGCGAATGAATATCTTAGAAGCGAAACAAGATGAATTGAATAGAAAACAATAGTACTTTGCATTAATCTTTGAGGAACAGCAGAGCTCCACACCTTAATCTATGGAGTGTAGAAACTCTACCGTTTGAAAATACATAAGTGATAGGTCCAGGCATGGCCGAATGGCCAGCCCCTTTGATTTAAGAACCAGGCGTCCAAAGATATCAAATACAATAGTAAAATGTCCTATTTATAATAAACTAGCTACTAGGGTTTACAGAAGTAAGTAATTGATGCATAAATCCACTTCCGGGGCCCACATGGTGTGTGCTTGGGCTGAGCTTGAGTGTTGCACGTGTAGAGGTCCTTCTTGGAGTTGAACGCCAGCATTTGTGCCAGTTTGGGCGTTCAACTCTGGTTTTGGATCCTTTTCTGGCGCTGGACGCCAGAATTGGGCAGAGAACTGGCGTTGAACGCCAGTTTACGTCGTCTATTCTTGGCCAAAGTATGGACTATTATATATTTCTGGAAAGCCCTGGATGTCTAGTTTCCAACTCAATTGGAAGCGCGCCATTTCGAGTTCTGTAGCTCCAGAAAATCCACTTTGAGTGCAGAGAGGTCAGAATCCAACAGCATCAGCAGTCCTTCTTCAACCTCTGAATCTGATTTTTGCTCAAGTCCCTCAATTTCAGCCAGAAAATACCTGAAATCACAGAAAAACACACAAACTCATAGTAAAGTCCAGAAATGTGAATTTAACATAAAAACTAATGAAAACATCCCTAAAAGTAACTAGATCCTACTAAAAACATACTAAAAATAATGCCAAAATGCGTATAAATTATCCGCTCATCACAACACCAAACTTAAATTGTTGCTTGTCCCCAAGCCACTGAAAATCAAATAGGATAAAAAGAAGAGAATATACTATAAATTCCAAACTATCAATGAAACATAGCTTCAATCATATGAGCGGGACTTATAGCTTTTTGCCTCTTGAATAGTTCTGGCATCTCACTTTATCCATTGAAGTTCAAAATGATTGGCATCTATAGGAACTCAGAGTTCAGATAGTGTCATTGACTCTCCTAGTTTAGTATGATGATTCTTGAACACAGCTATTTTATGAGTCTTGGTCGTGGCCCTAAGCACTTTGTTTTCCAGTATTACCACCGGATACATAAATGCCACAGACACATAATTGGGTGAACCTTTTCAGATTATGAATCAGCTTTGCTAAAGTCCCCAATTAGAGGTGTCCAGGGTTCTTAAGCACACTCTTTTTTTTTTTTTTGCTTTGGACCTTGACTTTAACTGCTCAGTCTCAAGTTTTCACTTGACACCTTCACGCCACAAGCACATGGTTAGGGACAGCTTGGTTTAGCCGCTTAGGCCAGGATTTTATTCCTTTAGGCCCTCCTATCCACTGATGCTCAAAGCCTTGGGATCCTTTTTATTTCCCTTGCCTTTTGGTTTTAAGGGTTATTGGCTTTTTCTGCTTGCTTTTTCTTTTTCTTTCTAATTTTTTTTTCGCCTATTTTTTTTTCTGCAAGCTTTGTTCTTTGCTGCTTTTTCTTGCTTCAAGAATCATTTTTATAATTTTTCAGATTATCAAATAACATGTCTCCTAGTCATCATTCTTTCAAGAGCCAACATATTTAACATTCTTAAACAACAACTTCAAAAGACATATGCACTGTTCAAGCATACATTCAGAAAACAAGAAGCATTGTCACCACATCAATATAATTAAGCTAAGTTCAAGGATAAATTCGAAACTCATGTACTTCTTGTTCTTTTGAATTAAAACATTTTTCATTTAAGAGAGGTGATGGATTCATAGGACATTCATAACTTTAAGACATAGTTACTAACTACTAATGATCATGTAATGAAGACACAAACACAGATAAGCACATAACATAGAAAACGAAAAACAGAAGATATAAGAACAAAGAATGAATCCACCTTAGTGATGGTGGCGTTTCCTTCTTGAGGAACCAATGATGTCCTTGAGCTCTTCTATGTCTCTTCCTTGTCTTTGTTGCTCCTCCTTCATTGCTTTTAGATCTTCTCTGATTTCATGAAGGATGATGGAGTGCTCTTGATGTTCCACCCTTAGTTGCTTCCAATAATTGTGTGGAAGAAAATGTATCCCCTGAGGTATCTCAGGGATCTCTTGATTTACAGTCAAATATTCTACCACTGAGTTATAGACCCTTGATGGAAGCTTTTGTCTTCCCTTTCCTCTTTCTAGAGGTTTCTCTGGCCTTAGGTGCCATCAATGGTTATGGAAAAAACAAAAAAAGCTATGCTTTTACCACACCAAACTTAGAATGTTGCTCGCCCTCGAGCAAAAGAAGAAAGAATAGAAGAAGAAGAAGAAGATATGGAGGAGATGGATGGGAGTGTGTATTCGGCCATATGGGTGGGATTGGGTGGCAGAGAGATGTTGAATTTTGAAGGTAGTGGGTGTATGGATGTGAGTGGTAAATGGAAAACAGAAGGGATGATCATGAATGGAAAGAGAGATGATGAGGTAGGTGGGGATCCTGTGGGGTCCACAGATCCTGAGATGTCAAGGCATTTACATCCCTGCACCAATTTAGGCATGTAAAATGCCCTTGCACACAACTCTGGGCGTTCAGCGCCAGGTTGGTGCCTATTTTGGGCGTTCAACGCCCATTTGTTGCCATTTCTGGCGTTGAACGCCAGAACCATGCTTGTTCTGGGCATCCAGTGCCAGGATGCTGCCCATTTTGGGCGTTCAGCGCCAGAACCATGCTCTGTTCTGGCGTTGAACGCCAGGCAGATGCTTCCTCCAGGGTGTGATTTTTCTTCTGCTGTTTTTGATTCCGTTTTCAATTTTGATATTTATTTTGTGACTCCACATGATCATGAACCTATAAAGACATATAACTAAGAAAAATATAGTTAGATAAAAATTGGGTTGCCTCCCAACAAGTGCTTCTTTAGTGTCAGTAGCTTGACAGTGGGCTCTCATGGAGCCTCACAGATGTGCAAAGCTTTGTTGAGACTCTCCAACACCAAACTTAGAGTTTGGATGTGGGAGTTCAACACCAAACTTAGAGTTTGGTTGTGGCCTCCCAACACCAAACTTAGAGTTTGACTATGGGGGCTTTGTTTGACTCTGCTTTGAGAGAAGCTTTTCCTGCTTCCTCTCCATGGATGCAGAGAGAGATCCTTGAGTTGTAAACACAAGGTTGTCCTTATCTAATTGAAGGATCAATTCTCCTCTGTCCACATCAATCACAGCTCTTGGTGTGGCTAGGAAAGGTCTTTCTAGGATGATGGATTCATCCTCTTCCTTTCCAGTATCCAGGATTATGAAATCAGCAGGGATGTAAAGGCCTTCAACATTTACTAACACGTCCTCTACTTGTCCATAAGCCTATTTTCTTGAATTATCTGCCATCTCTAATGAGATTTTAGCAGCTTGTACCCCATAGATTCCCAGTTTCTCTATTACAGAGAGGGGCATGAGGTTTATTCCTGAACCAAGGTCACACAGAGCCTTAAAGATCATGGTGCCTATAGTACAAGGTATTATGAACTTTTCAGGATCCTATCTCTTCTGAGGCAATGTCAGTTGATCCAGATCACTTAGTTCATTGATGAACAAGGGAGGTTCAACTTCCCAAGTATCAATACCAAATAATTTGGCATTTAGCTTCATGATTACACCAAGAAACTTGGCAGTTTGCTCTTCAGTAACATCCTCATTCTCTTCAGAAGAGGAATACTCATCAGAGCTCATGAATGGAATAAGGAGGTTTAATGGGATCTCTATGGTCTCTAGATGAGCCTCAGAGTCCTTTGGTTCCTCAGAGGGAAGCTCCTTATTGATCACTGGACGTCCCAGGAGGTCTTCCTCCTTGGGATTCACGTCCTCCTCTCCCTCATTGGGTTCGGCCATTTTGGTTTATGTCAATGGCCTTGCACTCTCCTTTTGGATTTTCTTCTGTATTGCTTGGGAGAGTACTACGAGGGATTTCAGTGATCCTTTTACTCAGCTGGCCCACTTGTGCTTCCAAATTTCTAATGGAAGACCTTGTTTCATTCATAAAACTCACAGTGGCCTTAGATAGATCAGAGACTAAGTTTGCTAAGCTAGATGGGTTCTGCTCAGAATTCTCTGTCTGTTGCTGAGTGGATGATGGAAAAGGCTTGCCATTGCTAAACCTGTTTCTTCCACCATTATTAAAGCCTTGTTGAGGCTTTTGATCCTTCCATGAGAAATTTGGATGATTTCTCCATGATGGATTATAGGTGTTTCCATAAGGTTCACCCATATAATTTACCTCTGCTATTGCAGGGTTCTCTGGATCATAAGCTTCTTCTTCAGAAGATGCCTCTTGAGTACTGTTGGATGCAGCTTGCATTCCATTCAGACTCTGAGAAATCATATTGACTTGCTGAGTCAATATTTTGTTCTGAGCCAGTATGGCATTCAGAGTATCAATTTCAAGAACTCCCTTCTTCATAGGCATCCCATTATTCACAGGATTCCTTTTAGAAGTGTACATGAACTGGTTATTTGCAACCATGTCAATGAGTTCTTGAGCTTCTGCAGGTGTTTTCTTTAGGTGAATGGATCCACCTGCAGAAGTATCCAATGACATCTTTGATAACTCAGATAAACCATCATAGAATATATCCAGGATGGTCCATTCTGAAAGCATGTCAGAAGGACACTTTTTGGTCAGCTGCTTGTATCTTTCCCAAGCTTCATAGAGGGATTCATCTTCCTTCTGACTGAAGGTCTGAACATCCACTCTAAGCTTGCTCAGCTTTTGAGGAGGAAAGAACTTGGCTAAGAAAGCCGTGACCAGCTTATCCCAAGAGTTCAGGCTATCTCTGGGTTGAGAGTCCAACCACACTCTAGCTTTGTCTCTTACAGCAAAAGGGAAAAGCATGAGCCTGTAGACTTCAGGATCTATTCCATTAGTCTTAACAGTATCACATATCTGCAAGAATTCAGTTAAGAACTGAAAAGGATCTTCAGATGGAAGTCCATGAAACTTGCAGTTCTGCTGCATCAGAGAAACTAATTGAGGTTTCAGCTCAAAGTTGTTTGCTCCAATGGCAGGAATGGAGATGCTTCTTCCATGTAAATTGGAATTAGGTGCAGTAAAGTCACTAAGCATTCTCCTTGCATTATTATTATTTTCGGCTGCCATCTCCTCTTCCTGTTCGAAAATTTCTGAAAGGTTATCTCTGGATTGTTGTATTTTAGCTTCTCTTAGTTTTCTCTTCAGAGTCCTTTCAGGTTCTGGATCTGCTTCAACAAGAATATTCTTGTCCTTGCTCCTGCTCATATGACAAAGAAGAGGGCACAGAAAAAATAATAATAATAATATGGATCCTTTATACCACAGTATAGAGGTCCTTGTGTTAGTAGAAGAAAAGAAGAAAAAATCTGAACTCAGAGAAAGAGAGGGTTCTGATTTTTGGTGGTGTGAGGAAGAGATGTTAGTAGATGAATAAATAAGTAGAAGGGGATGAGAGAGAAGGAATTTTCGAAAATAATTTTTGAAAAAGAGTTAGTGATTTTTGAAAATAGTTTTTGAAAAATGTTAGTAATTTTCGAAAATTAAGATTTAAAAATTAAAATAATTAGTTAATTAAAAAGAGATTTTTGAAAAAGAGGGAAGATATTTTCGAAAATTAGAGAGAGAGAGTTAGTTAGGTGGTTTTGAAAAAGATAAAAAACAAACAAAAAGTTAGTTAGTTAGTTGAAACAAATTTTGAAAAGATAAGAAGTTAGGAAGTTAGAAAAGATATTTTGAAATCAAATTTTTGAAAAAGATAAGATGAGAAGATATTTTTGAAAAGATATGATAAAAATTAGTTTTGAAAAAAGATTTGATTTTTAAAATCACAATTAATGACTTGATTCACAAGAAATCACAAGATATGATTCTAGGACTTAAAGTTTGAATCTTTCTTAACAAGCAAGTAACAAACTTGAAATTTTTAAATCAAAACATTAATTGTTGATGTTATTTTCGAAAATATGATGTAAAATTAAGAAAAATATTTTTGAAAAATATTTTTTGGAATTTTCGAAAATAACTGAGAAATTTGAAAAAGATTTGATTTTTGAAAAAGATTTTGAAAAAGATAAGATTTTCAAATTGAAAATTTGATTTGACTCATAAGAAACAACTTGATTTTAAAAATTTTTGAAAAAATCAACTCAAATTTTCGAATTTGATGAGAGAAAAAGGGAAAGATATTTTTTTTTATTTTTGAACTTTTATGATGCAAGAGAAAAACAAGAAAAATGATGCAATGCATGAAATTTTTTGATCAAAACAATGAATGCATGCAAGAATGCTATGAATGTCAAGATGAACACCAAGAACACTTTGAATGTCAAGATGAACACCAAGAACATATTTTTGAAAAATTTTTAATGCAAAGAAAACATGCAAGACACCAAACTTAGAATTCTTTAATGCTTAGACACTAAGAATTCCAGAATGCATATGAAAAACAAGAAAAGACACAAAACATGCAAATGCAAAGATCAAACAAGAAGACTTACCAAGAACAACTTGAAGATCATGAAGAACACTATGAATGCATGATTATTTTCGAAAAATGCAAGATGCACATGCAATTGACACCAAACTTATGATATGACTCAAGACTCAAACAAGAAACACAAAAAATATTTTTGATTTTTATGATTTTCTAATTTTTTTTTTGGATTTTTTCGAAAATTATTTTGTAAAAGAAAAATAAGGATTCTAAAATTTTTAATATGAATTCCAGGAATCTTTCCATGTTAGTCTAAAGCTTCAGTCCAGGAATTAGACATGGCTCACTAGCCAGCCAAGCTTTCAATGAAAGCTCCGGTCCAAAACACTAGACATGGCCAATGGCCAGCCAAGCTTCAGCAAACATAGATACCTCTCATGTATACAATAGCTGATATTTCATCCAACTTCATATACTTATGAGTGGAAGCCTCAGTCCAAAAGAATTTAGACATGGCTTTACAGCCAGCTAGGCTTCACATGCTTCATGAAACACTAGAATTCATTCTTTAAAAATTTTGAATAAAATTTTTTTTTCGAAAACAAAAGAAAAATTTTTGAAAGATTTTTGAAAAATTTTTGAAAACAAAACAAAAAGAAAATTACCTAATCTGAGCAACAGGATGAACCGTCAGTTGTCCAAACTCGAACAATCCCCGGCAACGGCGCCAAAAACTTGGTGCGCAGAAATTGTGATTACACTTTGATTATGTAAAATTCATCGCTCTTTCTTTCCCTGGTAATGGCGCCAAACACATGATGCCAATACCATGGTTCACAACTTCGCACAACTAACCAGCAAGTGCACTGGGTCGTCTAAGTAATACCTTACGTGAGTAAGGGTCGAATCCCACGGAGATTGTTGGTATGAAGCAAGCTATGGTCACCTTGTAAATCTCAGTCAGGCGGATATCAAATGGTTATGGAGTTTTCGAAAATAATATAATAAAATAGGGATAGAAATACTTATGTAAATCATTGGTGAGAATTTCAGATAAGCGAATAGAGATGCTTTCGTTCCTCTGAACCTCTGCTTTCCTGCTGTCTTCATCCAATCAGTCTTACTCCTTTCCATGGCTGGCTTTTTGTGATACATCACCATTGTCAATGGCTACTTTCGGTCTTCTCTCGAGAAAATGATCCAAATGCCCTGTCACGGCACGGCTAATCGTCTGGAGGCATCACCCTTGTCAATGGTTTCATCTTATCCTCTCAGTGAAAATGGTCAACGCACCCTGTCACGGCACGGCTATTCATCTGTCGGTTCTCGATCATGCTGGAATAGGATTTACTATCCTTTTGCGTCTGTCACTAACGCCCAGCAATCGCGAGTTTGGAGCTCGTCACAGTCATTCATTCATTGAATCCTACTCGGAATACCACAGACAAGGTTTAGACCTTCCGGATTCTCTTGAATGCCGCCATCATTCTAGCTTACACCACGAAGATTCTGATTAAGAGATCTAAGAGATACTCATTCAGTCGAAAGTAGAACGGAAGTGGTTGTCAGGCACGCGTTCATAGGGAATGATGATGATTGTCACGTTCATCACATTCAGGTTGAAGTGCGAATGAATATCTTAGAAGCGAAACAAGATGAATTGAATAGAAAACAGTAGTACTTTGCATTAATCTTTGAGGAACAGCAGAGCTCCACACCTTAATCTATGGAGTGTAAAAACTCTACCGTTGAAAATACATAAGTGATAGGTCCAGGCATGGCCGAATGGCCAGCCCCTCTGATCTAAGAACCAAGCGTCCAAAGATATCAAATACAATAGTAAAATGTCCTATTTATAATAAACTAGCTACTAGGGTTTACAGAAGTAAGTAATTGATGCATAAATCCACTTCCGAGGCCCACTTGGTGTGTGCTTGGGCTGAGCTTGAGTGCTGCACGTGTAGAGGTCCTTCTTGGAGTTGAACGCCAGTATTTGTGCCATTTTGGGCGTTCAACTCTGGTTTTGGATCCTTTTCTGGCGCTAGACGCCAGAATTGGGCAGAGATCTGGCGTTGAATGCTAGTTTACGTCATCTATTCTTGGCCAAAGTATAGACTATTATATATTTCTGGAAAGCCCTGGATGTCTACTTTCTAACTCAATTGGAAGCGCGCCATTTAGAGTTCTGTAGCTCCAGAAAATCCACTTTGAGTACAGGGAGGTCAGAATCCAACAGCATCAGCAGTCCTTCTTCAACCTCTGAATCTGATTTTTGCTCAAGTCCCTCAATTTCAGCCAGAAAATACCTGAAATTACAGAAAAACACACAAACTCATAGTAAAGTCCAGAAATGTGAATTTAACATAAAAACTAATGAAAACATCCCTAAAAGTAACTAGATCCTACTAAAAACATACTAAAAACAATGCCAAAAAGCGTATAAATTATCTGCTCATCAAAAACAAAAGTTAGAAAACATGACTAGAGAAGAATAGAGTGATTACCCTATACACTAGAGATTAGAGCGTACATACATTATCAGTGAGGGTTCAATGCTTAAATTTTCATGTTTCCTGCTTTCGTAAGCTATCTTCTTGCACTTTTATCGGTTTTATTGTATAATGATAGAATTAGTGGAATTTGATTTGTAATTGTTTTGAAGGGCTTATTTACTTTTGATCAAGTGGACAATAATCATATAGTTGCATTTATTTATATATGTAGGATTGCATTGCATTTCATGAGTTTCTGCATGTTCATACTTATTTCCTTGTCTCCTTCAATTTAGCATGAGGACATGCTAATGTTTAAGTGTGGGGAGGTTGATAAACCACTATTTTATAATTTATATTGTGTTTAATTGTGTGGTTTTGTCATGATGCTTATCCACTTATTCATCAATTTAGCATTAATTTAGATTTCCTTCCTAAATTCAGTACATGTTTGAAAATTGCTTCCTAAAGACTTTAATTATTTAATTTTAATTCTCCTTTATTCCATTCGACGCCGTGATCTGTGTGTCAAGTGTTTCAGGCTTTATAGGGCATGAATGAAATGGAGATTGGAGAGGAAGCTAGCAAAAATGGAAGGAACACAAGAATTTGAGGAGATAACTAGCGAGAAGTGACGCGGTCGCGTGGCTCACGCGACCGCGCGAAGGAGCGCAAATCGCAGTGACGCGGCCGCATGGCTTGCACGGCTGCGCGGATTGGAAAGCGCAAGCGACACGGTAGCGTGGACGACGCGAACGCGTGGAGAGGAAAAAGCGCAAGCGACGCGTCCGCATGGATGACGCGATCGCGTGACATGCGCGATCTGCATAATCTGCAGAATTCGATGGGGGCAATTTTGGACCTTATTTCGGACCAGTTTTTGGCCCGGAACAGCAGACTAGAGTCAGAGAATATGCGGAAACAACACACACATACATTCAGTAGTTTTAGATCTAGTTTTTCACTCTCTTAGGTTTTTCTCTCTAGTTTTTTTAGAATTTTGATTTTCAATTGGTCTTAGCATTGGAACAGTGAGAAGAGTTATTTCCTCATCAAGACTTCATCATTCTAGTTTGTTCTCTTAACTTGGTTTTATTCTTCCATGTTCTTTGTTATGTTCAATTTTGTCATTCAGATAATTTTATGATTAATTGATGCAAGGATTATTTCTTTTTAATTCAATTTCAATTCCAATAATCATGTCTTCTTTTAATTCCCTTTCATGTGCTATGGATTCTTTATTTACAATGCGTGAGTAGTTTCATTACTTGATCGGGAGTTGATTAAAAGGAACTCTTGAGTTGGAAGGATTGAAGGAAAACTTTGTAGTTGGGTTAAATGTTGGATTGCTATCCTGTCACCAACGCCAATTCCTTTGAACTAAGTGGGTTGTAACTCGTGAACAGATCTGGCATTCCAACTTGTTTGACTTTCCCTTACCTAGTAAAGGATAACCAAACAGAGTAACCGTTAATTATAAATCAATCTTAAAAATTACTCCATCAATGATAGAGATTCTAACTAATCAATTCCCAGTCAAGGCTTTTATTTATATTATTTAAAATTCCTCAATTTAAATTCCAATTTACTTAGCTCAACTTCTTGGAACATCTGATTAATAAAACAGCACACTTTTCTGCAACTCGTTGGGAGATGACCTGGGACTTAAAACTCCCAGTAATTTTAATTTAAACTCTCTCTGACATATTTCTAAATTGATAGGCAGATTTTCGGTAAGTTAAGAACTATACTTGCAACGTAACCATTTTAATAAATTTTTAATTCACCAGCTTCTGCTTCCCATCACTAATCATCTGTTGGTTCTCGATCATGTTGGAATAGGATCCATTGATCCCTTTTGCATCTGTCACACGCCCAACAATCCATTGAATACCACAGACAAGGTTTAGACTTTCCGGATCTCAAGAATGACCGCCAATAATTCTAGCCTATACCACGAAGGTTCTAATCTTGGATTAGAAACCCAAGAGATACACATTCAAGCTTGTTTGCATGTAGAACGGAAGTGGTTGTCAGTCACGCGTTCATAGGTAAGAATGGTGATGAGTGTCACATAATCATCACATTCATCATGTTCTTGGGTGCGAATGAATATCTTGGAGAAGAAATAGACTTGAGTTGAATAGAAAAACAATAGTACTTGTATTAATTCATGAAGAACAGCAGAGCTCCACACCTTAATCTATGGTGTGTAGAAACTCCACCGTTGAAAATACAAAAGTGATAATGGTGTAAGCATGGCCGAATGGCTAGCCTCCAAGGTCTAGGGACTAAACGTCCAAAGATGTGTATACAATAGCAAAAGGTCCTATTTATAGAGAACTAGTAGCCTAGGGTTTACAGAAATCAGTAATTAATGTAGAAATCTTCTTCCGGGCCCACTTGATGTGTGCTTGGGCTGAGCATTGAAGCTTCCATGTGTAGAGACTTTTCTTGGAGTTAAACGCCAGCTTTTGTGCCAGTTTGGGCGTTTAACTCCAGCTTTTGTGCCAGTTCTGGCGTTAAACGCCAGAATTCTTGAGCTGACTTAGAATGCCTGTTTGGGCCATCAAATCTCGGGCAAAGTATGGACTATTATATATTGCTGGAAAGTCCAGGATGTCTAATTTCTAACGCAATTGAGAGCGCACCAATTGGGCTTCTGTAACTCCAGAAAATCTACTTCGAGTGCAGGGAGGTCAGAATCCAACAGCATCTGCAGTCCTTTTTCAGCCTCTGAATCAGATTTTTGCTCAGGTCCCTCAATTTTAGCCAGAAAATACCTGAAATCACAGAAAAATACACAAACTCATAGTAAAGTCTAGAAGAGTGATTTTTAAATAAAAACTAATAAAAACATAATAAAAACTAACTAAAACATACTAAAAATAATGCCAAAAAGCGTATAAATTATCCGCTCATCAGTGCATACTAAGGAACCACCTCAGATACTGCTTGCAAGCTATCAAGTGAAAATGCATCATTGATAGGAGTGAGGTCATTTTTAATATGTTCTAGGCGACTCAAGTGGTCTGCCACTAAATTTTGGGAACCACTCCTATCTTTGATCTCTAAATCAAACTCTTGCAATAGCAATATCCAATGGATTAACCTTGGTTTTGACTCTTTCTTAGCTAGCAAGTATTTCAAAGCTGCATAGTCTGAATATACTACCACTTTGGTTCCAAGTAAATAAGCCCAGAATTTATCCAAAGCAAAAACAATGGCTAAAAGTTCTTTTTCAGTGGTAGTATAATTAGACTGGCACCATCTAAAGTTTTAGAAGCATAAGCAATAATATAAGGATCCTTACCTTTGCGCTGAACCAGCGCCGCTCCTACCGCATAGTTAGATGCGTCGCACATGATCTCGAACGGCCTATTCCAGTCAGGCCCTCTCACAATAGGAGCTTAGGTCAAGGTAATCTTCAGCTTGTCAAATGCTTCCATGCAGTCTTCACTCAAGTCAAACTCTACGTTATTCTACAGCAGACGGGAAAAGGGTAGTGCAACCTTACTAAAGTCCTTGATAAAACGCCGGTAGAAACCTACATGACCAAGAAAAGAGCAGATTTCTCTCACAGAGGAGGGGTAAGGTAAACCAGAAATAACATCAACCTTTGCACGATCAACAGATATACCAGTATTAGAAACAACATGACCTAGAACAATACCTTGCTTTACCATAAAATGACAATTTTCAAAATTAAGTACAAAGTTTGAACTAGCACATCTTTCTAATACTCTAGCAAGATTATCCAAGCAAAGATCGAAGGAATCACCATAGACACTAAAGTCATCCATAAATACTTCCATACAATGCTCAAGAAGATCCGAGAAGATACTCATCATGCACCTTTGAAATGTAGCCGGTGCATTACATAAACCAAAAGGCACTCTTTTATATGCATACGTTCCAAAGGGGCATGTAAAAGTTGTTTTCTCCTAATCTTCTGGAGCAATATGGATCTGAAAATATCCAGTATAACCATCTAAAAAATAATAGTATGATTTACCTTATAGGCAATCAAGCATGTGATCGATGAAAGGTAGTGGATAGTTGTAACAACCCCGATTTTTGAGTATGCGAGATCTTTTCTGAAGATACGAATTTCTGCGGAAGATCAGTAAAAGGAACACCTCTGATGTATCATCAAGCATCTCAATCCTCATTGTCATTATGTCATCCTTAAGCTAGAACCTCTTCTGAGGCAAGCTCGATAACGCAATCACGAAGAACCTAGTTTTTGAACTGTATCGGTTAGGAGTTTTGATTCTGGTTTCCGTAAAGAGTCTCTATTTGACGAACCGGACTCGATTCATGAGAGAAGAAAAATAATAGTATAATATTATCATTATATTAGTATTAGAAGATGCTTGAATGATATTATAAGGGTATCTGGTCTGTTTTAGTTAAAAACAGAAAATCGATTTAACCGGTTTCACAGTTTACTTGTGCAGCTTAGCACCAGCACTCTTTGATGTCTTTAGCAATGCTAATGCCTCATCATACATGTTCTATTATCATATTAAATATGTTACTAGTGTCATTTATGCTAGTAGCTCAAAAAAGAATTTTTAGAGATGTTTTTACGAGTGTTTCGATATATCTAATTTTAGTAGTTATACACCTGAGATATTTTAATATTATTTTAATTCACCTCCAAGCCAACCAATCACAACTCTTATTACACCCCCAAGACCTCCAAGACTGTCTCATTTCTTCGTTTTGGCCGAAAATTACAAGAGAGAAAAGAGAAAAACTTTCATGACACTTAAATCTTCAAAGCTTGATTTCTTCTGAACTAAAACTCAAATCAAAACTCTGATTATACCAAAATGGTCCTCTCTTCTTCCTCTACATAACCATATAACTTATCAAGGCTAGAAATAAGGTTAGATGGCTGTCCCTTTCCCCCTTTAAATTCGGTTTTCAAGGAAGCATGTTTAAAACATGTGTTTTCTTGATGTTCTTCCTTAGATCTCTTGCTTAGGTTGAGTTGTGAGCCATGAATCTTAAATTCCCAGCACGTCTAAGGTGAGGAATTCCTTTCTAACATGTTGATTAAGGTTTGGTCAGTTGAGGTTTTATGGATTCAAAGTTGTTCTAGATGTGTTTTAGGAGGAAAAAGTGCTTTAAGAACACTTCAAGGAGTAACTGGATTTGGAGCAACAAATCAAGGTAGGTGATGCCAGGGCATTTTGTCCAGTTTCACTGACCTTTTCTTTACTGTTTTTAGGATAGTTTCATGCATTTCCTTAGGAAATAAGCTAGTTTTGGGTAGATATTCACTTACATCTTGATCCAAGCATACATTGTTCACTTTACATGATTTCATGAGGATTTTGCATGAATTTAAGGACAAATTGGATATTGCATTTCCCATGACTTGGACTAGAACTTTGATGCACTTTATTGCTTGATTTCAGGACAAAGAAAGCAAAGAAGAACCACATTAGTGGCTACGTTAGTTACACTAACGTTAACACTAACGTGGAATGGGAGTAACTTGCAAAGTTAATGAGAAAAGTAATTGCCAATAACGCTCTCGAAGCCATCATTACCCACGTTAAGAGTCACGTTAACTAAGTTAACGTGAACTCTAACGTGGAAGAAAGGAAATGGAGCCAACATTAGTGACACCTAACATTATCACTAACGTTGGACCAAGCTCATAAGTGGCCATGTTAGTCACCACGTTAACTTAGTTAACGTGGCCTCTAACGTTAAGAAGAAAGGGGGGAAGCCAACGTTAGTGACATTCAACATTATCACTAACGTTGGCCAAGTCACATTAAGCCACGTTAACTCCCACGTTAACCTAGTTAACGTGGAAGCTAACGTGAGGAAACAAGGTGGTCGACAATGTTAGTGACACCAAACATTGTCACTAACGTTGGTAGCACACAAGCCCCAATAAGCCACATTAACTCCCACGTTAACCTAGTTAACGTGGAAGCTAACGTGAAGAAGGAAGGTGATCGCCAACGTTAGTGACACCCAACATTGTCACTAACGTTGGAAGGAGCCCACACATGCCACCATGAGCCACGTTAACTCCCACGTTAACTTAATTAACGTGGAAGCTAACGTGGATAAGGGAATGTTGAGCCGACGTTAGTGACACTCAACTTTGTCACTAACGTTGGAGATGGCTAGCATGGCCACATTAGAAGCCACGTTAACCTAGTTAACGTGGACTCTAACGTGAGAAATAGGGGCACATTGGAACGTTAGTGACAATGGTAAGTGTCACTAACGTTTTTGAAGGTTGGCAAGCCTACATTAAAGGAGCCACGTTAACTAAGTTAACGTGGACTCTAACGTAGGGAAGGGGGACATTTCTCAACGTTATTGGGAAAGGTGAGTCCCAATAACGTGTGCGAAGGATAAAGGGGCAACGTTAGTGGCAACGTTTGTGCCACTAACGTTGAAGTTAACGTGGCTCTTACTTTGGTGAGGAACGTTAGTGAAAAAGGTGATTGTCACTAACGTTCTCGAACCCATATTTTCACTGAACGTTAACACCCCTAACGTCCTGAGCTAAAGTCTCTGCCCACTTCACAATTTCTCTCTGCAAGCAAAGCCAAGCCCTATGAAGAAGATAACTGCTTCAAACTCAAGATCCAAAGGCCCATACCCAAGACTTGAAGAATCAACTAGAAGAATAGAAGAGTAGTATATATAGGAGTAGCTTTGAATTAAATGGGGAGTTGGAAAATATAGGGAGCCTCTTGGCATAGAATTACTCTCTATTTTTACTTTCTCTGCACTTCTAGTTTCATCATGTATTCTCCATCTTTGTTTTCATTTTCCAGAGCTATGAACAACTAAACCCCTTTCATTGGGTTAGGGAGCTCTGTTGTAATTTGATGGATCAATACTAGTTTTCATTATTCTTCTTCTATCTTTTCTCTTGATTTTACTTGAAAGATTTCGATCTTCATCCAATTGGGTAGTTATCTTGGAAAAGAAGCTATTCATACTTGGATCTCTTCTGAACCTTGAAAGAGGAATCAAGAGATCATGCTAGAAATGCTTTCTCATGCTGGACCAAATTGGGTTTGGATGGATATGTGACTATAATCCTCTCAACACTTGATTTGGGAAATGCATGTGGTATAATCGGTGACCATACTTCATCTCTTCTCATGAGCAATTGACCAAGGAATTGGCTATTGATCAAGATTTGAGAGATTGAATTACAAGGAATTGTAATTCGATCACTTAAGATTGCCAAGGAGATCAATGAGTGCATTGATTGAGGAAGAGATGAAAATGAAATTGATCCGAAGAATGCAACATCTCCTGAGCCCAATGAACTCCCCATTTATGATCTTATCCATTATCTTTAATTTTTGCCATTTACTTTTATGAGCAATACCCCATTCCCATTTCCAATTCAGCAATTTACTTTCAGTCATTTATTTTCAGTTCTTTAATTCTAGCATTTTACTTTTTCTGTTATTTACCTTCCCGCCATTTTATTTTCTGCAATTCTCAACTCAAATTCTGGATTCGCTCAACTAGAACATTCCTCTAATTAAAGTTGCTTGATCAATCAATCCCTGTGGGATTCGACCTCACTCTATTGTGAGTTTTTACTTGACGACAAATTCGGTACACTTGCCGAAGGGAGATTTGTTGAGAGACAAGTTTTCCGTGCATCAAGTTTATGGCGCTGTTGCCGGGGATTGATTGTGCATCAACAATGATTAAATTGGAAGATAACTAGATTGAGCATTTTATTTTTGTTTGATTTAATTTTCTGTTTGAGTAATTTACTTTCTGTTTTAGTTAATTTCTTCCCTTCCCCCTACTTTTTCTTTGTTATTTACAATTCATTTCACTAACCCACTAACTGTTTGATATATTGCATCACTCACATTAACAGTAATTCTGACAGAAATACTTTCTGCATCTATTTTCCTTGCTTGTACTTGTTGGTTGTATGACAGGGAGAAGAAGCGAGGCTTCAACTTCCTTTGATTCTGAACCTGAGAGACCTTCTTGAGATTAAGAAGGGAAGCAAGAGGAAAAAGAGTAGTTGGTGCTGAGGAAGAGGAGGAATACTTTGAACCAAACATGGATGAAAACATGGAAAACCATCATGAAGAAGAGACTCACAACCATGTCGGAGGAGGTCGAGCAAATCATGCTGGGGAGGATAGAAGAGTTTTAGGCTCTTACATTAATCCAAACCCAGGAAACTGTGGAAGTAGCATTCAAAAGCCAACCATCCACGCCAACAATTTTGAACTGAAGCCACAGCTCATCACCCTTGTTCAGAATAACTGTTCATTTGGAGGAAGTGTCCAAGAAGACCTCAATCAACATCTAACCACCTTCCTGAGAATATGTGACACAGTGAAGTCTAACGGTGTTCATCCTGACGCCTATAGACTGCTCTTATTTCCATTCTCACTCAAGGATAAGGCAGCCAAGTGGCTGAAGTCTTTCCCAAAGGAGAGCTTGACAACTTGGGAAGATGTGGTGAACAAATTTTTAGCAAGATTTTACCCCCCTCAACGAATCAATAGGCTGAGAGCTGAGGTCCAAACTTTCAGGCAACAAGATGGTGAGACTCTTTATGAAGCATGAGAGAGGTTTAAGGACCTAACAAGGAGGTTCCCACCAGATATGTTCAATGAATGGGTGCAGCTGCACATTTTCTATGAAGGGCTCTCTTATGAGTCAAAGAAGGTCGTAGATCATTCATCCGGAGGATCTTTGAACAAGAAGAAGACCATCGAGGAGGCAATAGATGTCATTGAAACTGTAGCAGAGAATGACTGATGCCAAGGCATCTTAGGCTAGTTTCACTAGCCTTTTTCTTTTATTTTTAGTTGTTTTATGCATTTTCTTGAGCCTTAAGTAATCATTTTGGGCCAAATAGTCATGCTTGTCTTAAATCATTCAACATGAAGATTTTGATGCAAATTCCATGAGTTTTTAGTTATATTCCTTGAATGCTATGAATGGAAGATTTCTCATGAAATTTTGCAAGACTTTGATGCATTTGTTTGGATGATTTCAGGGAAGAAGAGGCTAACCAAGGAAGCAACAAAATCAATAAAGGAAGCTTGAATATCACATGTGGAGTTTAAGTTCCAGTTTAAGCCTAAACTGGAGCTTAAACGCCAGAATCATGAAGGCTAAGAAATGCTGGAATTGAAGTTTAACCTCCAGTTTGACCTCAAACTGGAGGTTAAACGCCAGAATGAAAAGTCTCACCAAAGAAGCATTCCACGTTTAACCTCCAGTTTGACCTCAAACTGGAGGTTAAACGCCAGAATGACAATGCCACTCAGGAAGGAGTTCCACGTTTAACCTCCAGTTTGACCTCAAACTGGAGGTTAAACGTGTTCGACACCTCCAGGGCTACCATTCTAAGCTTCCACGTTTAACCTCCAGTTTGACCTCAAACTGGAGGTTAAACGTGTTCGACCTCCAGGGCTGCCCTTCCTTTATCCACGTTTAAGCTTCAGTTTAACCTTAAACTGAAGCTTAAACGTGTTATATGGAACAGCTTGACCATGCCTTCTTCAAACATAAATAACTTGAGCTACAAAACTCCAAATGAGGTGATTCAAAATGCATTAGAAAGAAGACATCTAGAGCTTTCCAAGAATATATGGCATGCATGGTGGATACTAAAAATTGAGGGAGAAAACAGCCCCGTAATGTGCATAGAAGAGCATAGTACCAACATGCAATCAGGCCAGCTGACCTCTTCACCTTCCATGGAGTATAACTCGAGTTGTAGAGATCCAATTGAGGTGCTTCCAGTTGCGTTAGAAAGCTGACATCCATAGCTTTCCAACGAGGTATAATAGTCTATATTTGGCATCAAATTGGCAAGGTTGACAAGAGAACAAAGTGACGACTCAAGAAAGGGGTGCAACATTTGAGTGTAGTTTAATGGATCATTATCCTTTTTGGATCAATTATGTCACTCAGCCCTTCAAGCAAGCAAGGCCCATCAACAACACCAAATCAAGGCCACAAGAATCATCTAGAATAGTTTATTTTCATTTGATTGTAATTTGCTTTGAATTTCATTTTCATTTTGTAATTTAGGGAGCCTATTTAAAGGCCTTAGTTTCTGCATTTTGAGAGAGGGGGGGATTGAAGGGGAATCCAGCCCCTGATGGGGACTTTTACTTTCACTTTTAGCTAGTTTTCCTTTTCTTTGTAATTGAATTCAGAGCTATGATTCACTAAACCCCCTTTCATTGGGTTAGGGAGCTCTATTGTAATTCAATGAATCAATAATAGTTTATCTTCTTCTTCAATCTTTTCTCTTGAATTTTGTTAGAAAGCTTCTCGATCTAATTCCATTGAGTAGTTGTCTTGGGAAAGAAACTACTCATACTTGGAATCCTTCGGAGCCTTGGGAAAGGAATGGAGGATTCATGCTAGAGAAGCTTTCTCACAGTGGATTGGATTGGGGTTTGGATGGATATTGTGACATGTAATCCTACCAAATTGTGGTTCATGAAATTGTGTGGTATAATCAGTGATCAAGCATCATCTCTTCTTATGAACATTTAAACCAAGGGATTGGGAATTTGTTTGTTTTTAGAGAGCATTGGTGAGCCAAGGAATTGGGATCCAATCATATAAGATTGCCAAGCAAAATTCAATGAACGCATTGGTTGAGGAAGAGATAAACATGTTTTGATTCGGAGATCTCAATATCTCCTATAACCCAATGAATTCCTCAATTCTGATTTCCACTTTTTCTTTACATCCTGCAATTAAATTCATGCAATCACCCCTATCCCCTTTATTTTCAGCAATTTAGTTTCTGCTCTTTAATTCATGCAATTTAAGATTCAGCCATTTTAATTTCTTGTCATTTACTTTTCCCGCCAATTTTACATTCCGCAATACTCATCTCAACCTTGATTCCGCTCAACTAGAACACACTTCTAATCCGAATTGCTCATTCAACCAATCCTTGTGGGATTCGACCTCACTCTATTGTGAGTTTTTACTTGACGATAACCGGTGCACTTGCCGGAAGGAATTTTGCCGATCGTGCAATTTCCTAAATCGTAGCATAACTAGATTATGCGCATCGATGACTACTTCTATGCTTCCGAAAGAGGGAACACGAGAGGAGTAATGGAGCTAAACAATGTAGATGCTCTGCTGGCCCAAAACAAGCTCATTACCCAGCAGCTGGCTGACCTCACCAAGAAGATGGAGAGGAACCAAGTAGCAGCAATCACCACTTCATCAACAACCCAAGAAGGAATGAATGAAGAAGCAGAGGGAAGTCAGGAGCAAGCCAACTACATTGGGAATCCACCTAGGCAAAACCATGATCCATACTCCAAGACCTACAACCCTGGATGGAGGAATCACCCAAACTTTGGGTGGGGAAATCAACAAGACCCAAGCCTTGATCAAAGACGCCCAAATCCCAACAATGCAAGCCACCAACATTTCACATCTAGACCATATCAACACCCCCATAACAACACCTCTCCACATCCACATCAAAACCAAAATAACTTACCTCATCCTTCCACCTCTAATCACGATCTACAATCATTGGATGACAGACTCTCAAGGATTGAGAATCTACTTGAAGGCATAGGCAAGGAAATTCAAGACAACAAGGTGTTCAAGGAGGAAGTGCGAGCCAGTTTCAAGAACCAGGGAGACACAATCAAGAGGTTGGAATCTCAAGTGGGGTATCTCTCTGAGCAAATTCCCAAACCCACAGATGGATTCCCAAGTGACACAGAGAAGAATCCGAGAGGTGAAACAAAGAAAGTAAGATGGGAAGATTGTAAGATGGTCACTATAAGTGATAAGGAGACTGAGGACAAGCCAAGCAAGCTGTCAGAACAACCTGAAGATACCTCAGTAGAGAAGAATGAAAAAGATCATCAAGAACCAGAAATCTCACAACAGGAGCTGCTGAGACTCTATGCACCCTTTCCCCAACTGCTCAATGGTGCTGTGGAGAAGAGAATATACTCAAGGTTTCTAGATTTGTTTGCATCTTTGCATGTCAACATACCATTCATCAAGGCCATCCAACAAATGCCTGCATACGTCAAGTATATGAAGGAACTTCTTCCCAAGAAAAGCTCACTCAAGGGAGGCCAAACTATAGTGATGAACAAGGAGTGCAGTGCCCTTATTCAACCACAGTTGCCTACAAAAAGAAAAGATTCGGGGAGTTTTCATGTCCCCTGTGCCATAAGAGAAACAATGTTTGATAGAGCACTCTGCGATTTGGGAGCAAGCATCAACTTAATGCCCTTCTCCCTGGTGAAGAGGCTGAAGATCAATGAGATAATGCCCACAGATGTAGTCATAAGGCTGGCAGACAAAACTCAAAAACAAGCAATAGGAGTGGTGGAAAATGTATTGGTAAAGGTTGGGAAGTACTTTCTTCCCACAGACTTTGTCATCTTGGACATGGAAGAAAGTCACACTCACCCAATCATATTGGGAAGACCATTCTTAGCTACAGCCAGAGCACTCATAGATGTGGAGCGAGGGGAGCTAATATTGAGGATCCATGATGAACGACTTAGCTTTAATGTCTTCAAACTCTCACAAGAAGCAGACCAAGAGAACAAAGAACCAAGCAAAAATCATAATGAGATGCTGACAGAGGAAGCAAGCATTGAGGTACAACCAGCCCATCTGGGAAAGCCCTTGGTTGATGAACAAGGAAATAAGCAGTTGTCACAACTCAAGGAAAAGCTGGAGGAACCTAAACCACCAGAGACATGTGAAGACAACAACAAAATTCCCTTAGAAGAAGAAGTCACCAAGAGCAAGGCAACATCAAAAGGGACAAAGAAGAAGGTACCAAGGAGGTGGAGGAACAAGAAGATCCCTACGGAAGGCTTCTCTCCAGGGGATAAAGTGATCTCAGCTTACTTTCCAGATATCCCCCCTAATCTCCCAACTGTACCATCTCAGTTACCTAAGGTCTTCACTATTAACAGAGTTCTCTCCTTGGAACATGTGGAGATCATTGATACAACCAATGGATATAAGTCCAAGGCAAGAGGGGAGGACTTGAAGCATTATCAACCTCCCTGATAAAGGAGAAACGTCAAGCTAGTGACGCTAAAGAAGCGCTTCATGGGAGGCAACCCATGTTTTATGAGCTTTTACTAGTGAATAAGTCAATATTCATGAATTCTGACCCAAACTTGACAAAAACTTGGTGAAATCCTTAAAATGCAGTATATAGTGAAGAACAAGTTTGGTGTTCAAAGCATGCCAAGAAAGCATGAATGCAACCCAGAGCATGCTAGTCTTGGTGCTTTGAACAACAACCTTTTCATCACAATGCTCGAAACTAAGTTTGGTGTCACCCCATGGTGCCACCAATGTGCATATAAGGATACACAGTTAGTTAGTTAGTTGGACTTCATGAATAAATAATCTAATCTTTTCTTCCTTTTATTATTCTAGCCGTAAAATTTAAATTGAATTTTTATGATATTAATTCTTACTTTTCTTATTTGATCTTTATAGGGAAAAAGAGAGGAGCATTGAAGGAGATAGATTGGACAATTAAATGAAGAAGGTTCGGACACCACAACAGGAAGGACTACACACTTGTTCTAAAAAGGGAAGGCATTGGAAAATGTTGCCATGCAACATTGAAAAAAAAATGGGACCTTTGAAGACCGAGCAATCTCCATCATAAAGTGATGATCCTTGTCCTTTCTCCATGCACAACCCCAATCGTCCATCAAACAACCACTCCATCAATCCACACCCTCCATTTATTCACAACCTCTCTATATAAGTGATCCTTATTCCGTACCCACTCTTCACACCTCTCCATTTCGGGTTCCCCTTCACTCCCTTCATTGCACTCAACCCTAAACAACCAAAAGTCTCCACACCCTTGCTAACTTCACGCATTAACCCTCATTCATGGCATCTTTGAGCTCTAAAAGAAGGAAGGGAAAGGAACCTATGGAGCAACACCCGTATGATAAAAAGAGATTTAGAAGCTTGCACCATGCATTGCAATACGGATGGATGGTGGATAAGGAGATCATTTATGAGCTGGGATTTCAAGTTAGGAAAAATGAGTGTCCCGAAATCACAAAGAAGGTAGAAAAGAGAAGATGGGAGCTTCTCATTGATCCGGTCATTAGAGTGAATGCAAATTTTATAAGAGAGTTTTATGCAAATGCGGTTCGATATGATAAGGCAGATGAGTCATATACAAGCTTTGTGAGAGGAAAGATTGTGGATTTTGGTCCCATGAGTGTCATGAGGGCATTAAAGCTGCGGTCCATACCATTTGAAGAAGAGAGTTATCATTCAAGAATGGACAACAACCCTAGTCATGACCAGATTGTGCAAGACATTTGTGTACCAGGAGCTGACTGGGAAAGATATGCAGATAGGAGACCAAGGTTCATCAAGAGAGCAGATCTCACCCCGGAAGCAAAAGGGTGGTTCGAAATTGTAAGGAGGTCCATCCTCCCAGCAGCGAACAACTCGGAGGTAAATCTCAAGAGAGCCACACTGGTACACTGTATACTCAAAGGAGGAGAGATCAAGGTTCATGAACTCATAGCAGAAGGGATTAGAAAAATGGCAGAGAAAAGCGACTCAAGGGGAACGCTAGGTTACCCCAGCACTATCTACCGACTGTGCAAGAAAGCTGGGGTGGTGTTTGAAGATGAGGACCCCGTGTGGATAAAAGAGGGCATTCCAATAACCGTTCAACGAATACATGCCACCGCATCCCCCCTGCCTCAACGGAAGCAAAGGAAGAGGGCAGCCCCTCAAGTAGTAGAAGGACAAGTCGTAGAAGGGCAAGCACCAGCCACCTTGGATATGCACCAATTGCAGGAGGCCATTGGTGGACTATCTCGACAATATTTGGAAAGCCAAGGAGCACAAAGAGAACTTCAACTACAGCTGATGAGGCAGCAAGAGGAGTCACTCTCAAGATGGATGACTCAACAAGGGGATTGGCAAAAGCAAATGATGGATCAGCAACTGAGTCAAGGACAATAATGGAGTGAAACATTCCACAGGATGGAACAAAGGCAAAATGAGCAACAAGAATCCATCCAGAGGCTAATCAACATCCAAGCACATCAAGGTGCACATATACATGAGATGCATCGAAGACAAATAGAACAGGCAGAACTATTGGACAAGCAAAGGGCATTCGCAGAAGGAGTTTACCTGAGCGAGACTAGGCATCATATAAATACTCAAGCCAGGCTCGGTTACTTGGTAGGACAGCTGCCTATATTGCATCCAGGAATCACAAGGTATGAAGAAATGAGGGATGAATTAGCACGAGAAGAAAGACAAAGGGTGGAAGAGAGTCATGAAGCAGTGAGGAAGGCACTTGAGGATTGGAAGCAAGCAAGATTGGCACGGATGCGAGGGAATGCAAGAGGACACAAAGAAGACAAACAAGGAGGAAAGCATGGGCATCCACAAGAGAAAAAGGTGGTGGAGTTCCTTCTTTGGTCCATCTTTCTCTACATTTTAAATAAGGAAGATCTTGTATGAAATAGAACTTGCTTCCATGTTAGTTTAAACCTTTTTAAATTCTGTCTTTTAAGTTTTTGTGTTGAAAAGGTCTATGTTTGCTGGTCTTTATGTCACTGCACCCTTACTTTGCTTACTTGTATGTTTGTCCCTTTGAATCAAATGAAAAAGAGAATGAGTGTTTCAAAAGACCAGAGAGGAGTTAATACTATGGAGTAAGTTCATGAGTTTATGGTATAGTCATAAGTTAGCTATGTTGGTTCAACCATAAGGTGGGAAGACAACTATCTGTCCTGAATCATATGCTTTGAATACGCCCCATGAGACTAGCTAAATAAGAAGATCATAATAAGAAAAAGGGAAAGAACAATAAAGGTTGGAAAATAAAAGAAAAAGAGTAAGCAATAAGGCTAGGCATCAATGGTTTTAATCTTGAGGCATGTGTCTGTGGTGCTCCTGTGTGAGGGATCTACTTGGATGAATAAGCTCTTAGGGGTGCCTTATCACTTGGTAACTTGGGTTAACTAACTCGGGATTATCAGCTGAAAGTCCACTATCAAGAGTAACCCTCAATACAGAGCATTTAGTAACCCAAAGAGGTGCTGGACACCAAGGTCTCAAGAAAAGAAAATAAATAAACTATATGCCTGTAGTGTGTATGTATAGGGGAGAGGCTTGAGCAAGTAAGTCCTTAGGGGTGCTTCAACACTTAGCACCTTGAACCAACTGGTTCAGGAGTGTTGGCTGAAAGCTTATTTTAAAGAGTTGCCCCCTTACAGAGCACTTAGCTTAAGAACAAAAATAAGCACTGAAATAACAACAAAAGGATCAATGAATAAAAGTCTCATGGGATGCAATCACAGTGAGTATTCTAGGACATGATAAAAGTCTGAAAGCCAGGAATGAACCTAAGTTGCTATGCATGAAACCACCATAAAACCAGGGGCATGACTTCCACAAGAATGACTCATTTCTCTTGGCATTCCATTCATCATTCTCTTGTTCCAGTACTTGCTTAGGGACAAGCAAGCTTTAAGTTTGGTATTGTGATGCCAGGGCATTTTGGCCAGTTTCACCGATCTTTTCTTTACTGTTTTTAGGATAGTTTCATGCATTTTCTTAGGAAATAAGCTAGTTTTGGGTAGATATTCACTTACATCTTGATTCAAGCATACATTGTGCACTTTACATGATTTCATGAGGATTTTGCATGAATTTACGGACAAATTGGATGTTGCATTTCCCATGACTTGGACTAGAACTTTGATGCACTTTATTGCTTGATTTCAGGACAAAGGAAGCAAAGAAGAACCACATTAGTGGCTACGTTAGTTACACTAACGTTAACACTAACGTGGAATGGGAGTAACTTGCAAAGTTAATGAGAAAAGTAATTGCCAATAACGCTCTCGAAGCCATCATTACCCACGTTAAGAGTCACGTTAACTAAGTTAACGTGAACTCTAACGTGGAAGAAAGGAAATGGAGCCAACGTTAGTGACACTTAACATTATCACTAACGTTGGACCAAGCTCATAAGTGGCCACGTTAGTCACCACGTTAACTTAGTTAACGTGGCCTCTAACGTTAAGAAGAAAGGGGGGAAGCCAACGTTAGTGACATTCAACATTATCACTAACGTTGGCCAAGTCACATTAAGCCACGTTAACTCCCACGTTAACCTAGTTAACGTGGAAGCTAACGTGAGGAAACAAGGTGGTCGACAACGTTAGTGACACCAAACATTGTCACTAACGTTGGTAGCACACAAGCCCCAATAAGCCACGTTAACTCCCACGTTAACCTAGTTAACGTGGAAGCTAACGTGAAGAAGGAAGGTGATCGCCAACGTTAGTGACACCCAACATTGTCACTAACGTTGGAAGGAGCCCACACATGCCACCATGAGCCACGTTAACTCCCACATTAACTTAGTTAACGTGGAAGCTAACGTGGATAAGGGAATGTTGAGCCAACGTTAGTGACACTCAACTTTGTCACTAACGTTGGAGATGGCTAGTATGGCCACGTTAGAAGCCACGTTAACCTAGTTAACGTGGACTCTAACGTGAGAAATAGGGGCACATTGGAACGTTAGTGACAATGGTAAGTGTCACTAACGTTCTCGAAGGTTGGCAAGCCTACGTTAAAGGAGCCACGTTAACTAAGTTAACGTGGACTCTAACGTAGGGAAGGGGGACATTTCTCAACGTTATTGGGACAGGTGAGTCCCAATAACGTGTGCGAAGGATAAAGGGACAACGTTAGTGGCAACGTTTGTGCCACTAACGTTGAAGTTAACGTGGCTCTTACTTTGGTGAGGAACGTTAATGAAAAAGGTGATTGTCACTAACGTTCTCGAACCCATATTTTCACTGAACGTTTACACCCCTAACGTCCTGAGCTAAAGTCTCTGCCCACTTCACAATTTCTCTCTGCAAGCAAAGCCAAGCCCAATGAAGAAGATAACTGCTTCAAACTCAAGATCCAAAGGCCCATACCCAAGACTTGAAGAATCAACTAGAAGAACAGAAGAGTAGTATATATAGGAGTAGCTTTGAATTAAATAGGGAGTTGGAAAATATAGGGAGCCTCTTGGCATAGAATTACTCTCTATTTTTACTTTCTCTGCACTTCTAGTTTCATCATGTATTCTCCATCTTTGTTTTCATTTTTCAGAGCTATGAACAACTAAACCCCTTTCATTGGGTTAGGGAGCTCTGTTGTAATTTGATGGATCAATACTAGTTTTCATTATTCTTCTTCTATCTTTTCTCTTGATTTTACTTGAAAGCTTTCGATCTTCATCCAATTGGGTAGTTATCTTGGAAAAGAAGCTATTCATACTTGGATCTCTTCTGAACCTTGAAAGAGGAATGAAGAGATCATGCTAGAAATGCTCATGCTGGACCAAATTGGGTTTGGATGGATATGTGACTATAATCCTCTCAACACTTGATTTGGGAAATGCATGTGGTATAATCAGTGACCATACTTCATCTCTTCTCATGAGCAATTGACCAAGGAATTGGCTATTGATCAAGATTTGAGAGATTAAATTACAATGAATTGTAATTCGATCACTTAAGATTGCCAAGGAGATCAATGAGTGCATTGATTGAGGAAGAGATGAAAATGAAATTGATCCGGAGAATGCAACATCTCCTGAGCCCAATGAACTCCCCATTTCTGATCTTACCCATTATCTTTAATTTCTGCCATTTACTTTTATGAGCAATACCCCATTCCCATTTCCAATTCAGCAATTTACTTTCAGTCATTTATTTTCAGTTCTTTAATTCTAGCATTTTACTTTTTCTGTCATTTACCTTTCTGCCATTTTATTTTCTGCAATTATCAACTCAAATTCTGGATTCGCTCAACTAGAACATTCCTCTAATTAAAGTTTCTTGATCAATCAATCTCTGTAGGATTCGACCTCACTCTATTGTGAGTTTTTACTTGACGACAAATTCGGTACACTTGCCGAAGGGAGATTTGTTGAGAGACAAGTTTTCCGTGCATCAGTAGGGTTTGACAAAATTAATATTAATTATTTGTGTTTGAGTTGTGTGAATGTTGTATGATTTGGCTGTGCTAAAAATTGGTTGCATATATGATTGATTCTTGGTGAAAATTTGGTGAAATTTTGATGAAATTTGATGAAATTCAAGCTTTGAGTTCATGTTCTTGGAGCTACTGGAAAAACGAAACCCTAGGCCTAAATTGGGGTTCAATTTGTGTTGAAATCATGTGTAAAAGATGGGGTTTTAGTGGCTGAAAATTTATTATGAATTATGGTAAAAATCGGTTGCTGAAAAGACTAAAAAACGGGTGAAAACAGAGAAAGAATCCAAAGAATTTACGAAGAACACGAAGAACACTTTGAGTATGATGAAGAACATTGAAAAACAGGCTTTATATCTTTAAAAGGGTAAGGAAGTAAAATTTTTGGTGTTTGGGGGGTTATTTGGTAATTTTTGAAAGTTAGAGTGGTTAAAGTAGAAATATTAAAAGTTACGGATGGTAAAAAGTGAATTTAAAAGATTAAAAGTTAAAGAGGGGTAAGTTTAAAAAATTTAATGATAAAATAATAAATAATAATAAAATATTAAATAATAATATTTAATTAGAAATAATATTTTAATAAAAATAATAAAATAATGCAAAAAAAGCAGTTTTCTGTAAAAGCTTTAGGAAGACAACTTTAAGTGTAGAATCTCATAATTATCTTCATAAAACACTTAGGGAGTGGTAAGAATATATTAGTGAGGTAAAGATAAAAGAAAGATAAAAAGTTAAAGAAAAGATAAAAACCAAAGAAAAGTCTATAAAATTTTAATGACAGAAACAAACAGAGATTAGTGAACAAACTAGGAGCAACATAGTTAGTCCTTGAGTTGCGGCTAGGGTTGGGTATTATATGAAAAGTTAAACTGTTTCAGTATAGACTTAATGAACCTATACTTGGGACAGGCTAACTATTCATACCGAGATTTACATAAGCTTTAAATACATACGTTAAACAGAGTAATTAGAGTAGAGTACAGAGACATAGAGAACAGAGTAATCAGAGCAGAGTAAAAAGATACAAAGAAAAGAGTAATCAGAGCAAAGTAAAGATTCAAAGAGAATAGAGTAATATGATAAAGAGATTAGAGAACAAGCAGAGGGCCTGTTGAGAGGTCAATTGTTGCATTAAGGCAACTCCAAAGATATTTGTATGTTCATCTGTTGCATTGAGGCAGTCAGATAGATGGTGGTACGACCACTGAGAATGCTTTCCTGGGATACCTTGCTATAATGCTTTACTGTAAGACAGAGATTGCTTACAGAGGTATCGAGATCAGTGTGCTCCTATAAGACAGAGGTTACTTACAGTGAGTGTGTTGTTGCTCCTGTAAGACAGGGGTTGCTTACAGTGAGTGTGTTGTACTCATGTAAGACAGAGGTTGCTTACGGTGAGTGTGTTGTGCTCCTGTAAGACAGAGGTTGCTTACAGCGAGTGTGTTGGGCGTATATCGGCTAATAAGTGCCGCTCTGCAAGACAAAGGTTTCTTGCAGTGGAAACCCTGCAAGACAAAGGTTGCTTGCAGTGAGTATTGCCAATAGGAAAGCCTTATCCAGACAAAGGTTGCTGGGTAACGTCGGGAGCGGGTATGTAACTGACAAATGAGCTCATTACCTGCACTAGGGCTAGACATGCATCATACTTGGTTGTACATTTCTTCTGTTATGTTTGTTGTATAATGTATGCTTTCTTCGTTTGTATTCTATTCTTTGTATTTGTGTTTTATTTTCTTGTATTCTTTTGTTTGTGTTCTGCTTTCTGTTTTCTCTATTTTCTCTATTTATCTGTATCTTCTGTTTACTACTTCACTGTATTCTGCTATCCATCTGCGAAATAACACGGAATTATTGAACTTAACTAATAACCGACCCTACTAAGAACTCCCCAGTTCTTACCCCTTCTCTCTCCCTTCCCCCTTCAGATGGAAGCGTGAGTACCCTTCCGTAGTTCGCTGACGACTGTTCGAAAAAAGGATTCCGCTCTAGGTAGTCTTCTGAGTCTAGAACGAGATTCGTTTTCTATTTATATGTATATACTGTGAGACCATCCAACGTTTGCACCTCGTTCATATGCGAACTTTAACCTAAATCCTGTGTACGAGACTCCTGTTATGTGGCTACGTGATGAAGTACCAGTGAGACGTCATATGACAACGTATGATTATGCAGAGGAATAGTAGACGATCTTCCACCTTTGATGACATTCCACTTGACTTGAGTTTTGAAGACTTTGAACGTACTTTCCCTCGCTTTAGTAGTTTAGAGGGATTAGGTGAGTTTAGAGTCTAGGCTAGCCTGGGCACCAGCTTAGGGACTTCTTGAACAGGTCAGGGCCTGAGATGTTATATGTATATGTATGTATATAGTTATTATTTAGCTATTTTTAGGGGTGTTCTAACTAAAAGTCTATACTCTAATTAAGGCTGGATCACTGAATATTGTCAACTGCTTGTGATGTATTTATGTGTGGTTGTTTATAAGTGTTTTATCTGTTATCAGTTGTGAATTGATTATGAATGATTCTGTCTATTAATTCAAACGTTTTCAAAAAAAAAATACCACGCAAAATAACTACACTTTTAATAATAAATTAGGCTCATATAACAAATAATAGAGAATAATTAGGAAGACAAGTTGGTAGCGCTCAGTTTCTAGTATGATCATGACGTACCAAAAATTGGATCGTTACAATAGTGATCCTTACGAGTGGCCAAGCTCAAGCGCTTGTAGTCGATGCACACTCTCCAGGAATTTTGCACCTTTGTACTCATGAGTTCCCCATTCTCATTCTTCACTATTGTGACGCCAGACTTCTTCGAAACCACTTGTACTAGACTAACCCACTTACTATCCGAGATTAGATAGATAATGTCAGCTTCAAGCAGTCGGTCACTTCCTTCTTCACAACTTCCAGAATTGTGGGGTTCAACCGCTTTTGAGGTTGACGGATAGGCTTGGCTCCCTCCTCTAGAAAAATGCGGTGCTCACAAACTTGAGGGCTTATACCAACTATGTTCACTAAACTCTGCCCAATAGCTTTCTTGTTTCTTCTCAGCACATTAAGCAGATGCTCCTCTTGTTGGGAAGTAAGCTCATTTGCAATAATCACCGGGAGCTTCTGATTGTATTCAAGATAAGCATACTTGAGGTGAGGTGGAAGGGGCTTCAACTCCATGTTCAGCTCATGGCTTGGCACCTGATCATTTGGAACCACTGGAGGTCGTAAGGTGTCTTCAGTATACTCAGAGGGTTTCCCCACACTCGCACCTTAAACCATGTTCTTCTCATCAACTATCTCTTGGTGAACTGACGAACGAAACTCTCGCGTGGTCTAGAATTTTCACAATTAAGTTCTCGTTGCAAGTATAGCTTCTAGACCAACAAGAAATCCTTTCGTCTAAAAGTTTTGGTTGTCACTAAAGCAAACCCAATAAAATTGATAACCGAAGTATTTAAACCTCGGGTTGTCTCTCAAGGAATTGTAGGAAAGTATGATTTATTATTGGTTATGGAAAAAGTATCTTTTTGGGTTTTTGAATAATGAACAGGAAAAGTAAATTGCAAGAATTAAATTAATAACCAATAAAGCTCTTAGCAAGGTATGAAAACCAGAAATCCTATCCTAGTTATCCTTATCAATTGTGATGAGAATTGTTCATTACTCCCACTTAGTTAACCCTTACTAAATAAAGGAAATTCAAGTGGACTAATCAATTTGATTCCTCAAGTCCTAGTCAACTCCTAAGGAAAGACTAGCTTTAGAGGGATCCAAACCAACCAGCAAATTCCAATTATCAATCAACAAAGGAGTTTGATAACTCAAGTGTCACCAACTAATCAATTCAAGCTAAGAACATAAAAAGCTAAATTAAAATCATAAATCTGAAATACCTCAAATTGCATTAAATATAAAATCAAATCTGACATTAGAAGGTTCATAAATCAATTTGGCAAAATAAGTAATTAACAAGTGAAATAGAAAAACCCAAGAACTAGATTAAATAATAGTATAAGAGAAACTAAATTAAAGGAACATTGAACCTGGAATTGAGGAGAAACAATCCTAAAACTAAGAGAAATCCTAAATCCTAAAACCTAAGAGAGAGAAGAGAGCCTCTCTCTCTAGAAACTACATCTAAAAACCTCAAATTCTCCGTATTCAGTGAATGATTGATGAATGAATTTGATTCCTCCATTCTCCAGCCTCTATTCTATGTTCTCGGACTTGGATTTGGGCCAAAAAAGAGCCCAGAAATCGCTGAGGGCGAATTTTGCAATTTTCTACATGTGGCGTCTATCATGCGTGCGCGTCAGTCACGCTACGCGTCAATTGGAAATTTTTCTTGTCACACGTACGCGTCAGTCACGCGTACGCATCGCTTGTGTTCTGCGCTAGGCACGCATCCGCGTCGTCCATGCGCACGCGTCACTATCAGTTTCTTCAAAACTTCATTTTTGCGTGTTCCTTCCACTCTTGAATGTTTCCTTTCTGTCCTCTAAGCCATTCATGCCCTATAAAGCCTGAAAATACTTAACACATGGATCACGGCATCGAATGGTAATAAAGGATAATTAAAATTCGTAGTTTTGAGGTCTAGGAAACATGTTTTCACATATATCACAAAATAAAGAAGGAATTGTAAAACCATGCAAATTATATGAATAAGTGAGTAAAGACTTGATAAAAACCACTCAAGTGAGCACAAGATAAATCATAAAATAGTGGTTTATCAACCTCCCCACACTTAAACATTAGCATGTCCTCATGCTAAATTCAAGAGAGGCTGAAAAAGAGTGAAGGTAGAATGGTGGAATCTATGCATTGCAATCTATCTAAATACAAGCTACCTAAATAAATCATGCGATTCTAATTACTATTCACCTATATATATAAAGCTTTCATGTGGTCAGATTGATTCATATTTTCAAGGAATCATATATGCACAACTAAGGCTAAATCATATTAAAACACATTCACAATTGAGTTGAGTTAATCAAAAGAGTTCACAAACTTGCAAGACAAGTAATGATCAAACATGGATATATGGAGATGAGCTATTGAACCCTCACTGGATTTGTATATACACTCTAATCACTCATTGTTTGGGGTTAATCACTCTACTCTTCTCTAGTCATGCTTTCTAAAATTTGTTCTTCATTTAACCAATCAACAACTATTTAATGTACACATGCAATCATCATGAGGTCTTTTCAAGGTTGTAATGGGGTTAAGGCAATGGTGAGGATATATATATATGGCCAAGTGAGCTATAAATTGAATATTTGATTAGTCTATGATCTCACCTAACATACACATATTCTGTATAACTCTAACATTATGCCTAACTATCCAAATTTCTCACTTTTGTATCACATACTCATGTACCAAATCATTTTCAAATTTGTATTACATGTGCATTGATTTTTTTACTAAACTTAATACTGGGGTAATTTTGTCCCCTTATTTAATTATTTAATTATAGGGATTTTTTTAAACATAACATATATCAATGCACATGGTATTTTAATTATTTTGGTTTCACATGAGCAGGCACCCAAATTCTAAATAATTTGTCAATTTAGCATTTTTCTATCAACCCAAGTTTTCACAGTTTCTCCACACTTAGTGAATACACAATATCTATCTTAAGCTAACCAAAGATTCAATTTGGGTGTAATTAATTTGTTTTTCTACTTAAGGCTAGTGATGTGGTAAAATACAGAACAAATGGGGATTAAAAGCTCAAGGTGGCTAACAAGGGTGACATAAAAGGGTAGGCTTATTTGGGATAAGTGAGCAAAAACAAGTAATGGCCTCAATCATATGCAAGCATGTAAATACATCAAATAGTGGACATATAGAGTGGAACAAAGTAAAGTCTGCAATCATAGTGAAGAAACACACAAGAATAAAATATTATGGCTAAATAATGTAGCCATGCAATTAAGCTCAAATCTCACAGGTTGTGTGTTCTTTGGCTCAAAAACCATATATCATTTATGTATATCATGCAAGTGAGAGTAAAGAGTTTCAACTCTAATCAATGTGAATCTTTAAATGGCTTTTATAGAAATAAATATGTTCCTTGAAAATGTCGTCAATTTATCAACATTTATTACTATATATATATATATATATATATATGCTAAGTGGATTGTTGTGATTGTGAAAAACTAAAAATTTCTAGTTTACTCTTTATTTTCAATTAAACCAAATTATCATATGCTAAAAGGGTAAACTAAACTTAATAATCCATATTTTTCTATATCACAACTAATAAACTAAGAGTGCAAATCAAGCTAAATATCTAAGATATATACAGCCCAAAGTGCAAAATATAATAAAGTAAACAGAAATACAGTAAAAGAAAATGTGCAAGTACTAAAAGGAAAAATAAGATAAAATAAAATAAAATAAAGTAAAAATACAAAATAAAGCAAAAATAGGATAAAAAGGGTCTGAAAGTAGCTCACCAAAATAAAATCTGCCAAAGATGGCGACCTCCCCATACTTATATAATAGCATCGTCCTCGATGCTCAATCAAGCTGGGTGTGAAGGGTCTTCACCTCCGGAGGGGTGTGCTGATGCTGTCTCTATGGGCTCTGGCAGTGAAGGTGCCTGAGGCTCTGCCTGTATAGGGGTCTGTGGATCTGCTAGCTGTGTCTGCGGAGGCTCCTCATGCTGGGGCTCTACCTGCTGGGGCTCTGCCTGCTCATCCTCTGTCCATGCATCGTCCTCCTGCTCATCCGGCTCCTCCTCAGATGGCTCCGATGGTGTGTCAGGCTCGGAGGGGATGTCAGTGTGTCCTGACCTGATCATCAGCTTTAAATGCTCATAGCGTCGCTTACTATGATGCTCAGACTGCTCATAACGCCGCTGGTTGCGGTGCTCCATCTGATCCAGTCGCTCGAAGAGGCGGTGCACAAGGTGGTAGATGGGCTGAGAAGCTGGTGAGGGTGCTGTGGGTGTGGGTGGTGCAGCGGGTGCTGAAGGGGCAGCAGAGGATGTGGCTGCGTCAGCGGAGGTGGTAAGAGAGGGCAGTCTGTGGCCTATAGCTTTGAACCTCTTGCCATGTGTGATGATCTTCCTACAATCGGCAGTTGGGGGCTTCTCATCCTCAGGCTCCCAGGGTACTTCAGCCCGGTGGCCCAACTGGGTAATCAAATAGGGGAATGGCAGAGTGCCTCGGACATGAACCCTGGACATGGAGTGCCTGATGAATCGTGGAAGGTACAGGTCCTTGCCTTCCATAATGCACCAGATGAGAGTTATCATGGCAGCCGGCACCTCAGTATCATGAGTGCTCGGCATCACATAGTTGCTCAGGATTTGTTGCCATATCCAAGCCTCATCATTAAGGTAAATAATTTTTATGACTTTTCGGTTCACTGTCGACTTACCCATAATCCATGGGACAGCTGGATCAACGGCTATGGTGCGCTTCATTGCCTCCCAGTCAAAGCTCATAAACCTCATAGATTCCTCAGCCTTCTGGTAACCATCTGGTTCATCTGACTTAGGCTGGAAATGGAGGATATCTTTAATGGCCTCCTCAGTAGCTAAAATATGCTTTCCTCTAAGTTGAACTGCATCCAGGGTCGTCTTATAATAGTTGCAGTAAAATTCTCTGACCCAGGATGCATTGACCTCAGTCAAATTCCTTTCTAGAAAGAACTAGCCTCTCTGTTTTATCTGTTCTGTAGTGTACTGTCGTAGTTCATTGGGTATTTTGAGGGTCTTTTCCAAGTATAGGTGTCTTTTAGTCCCAAAGGCCTCATATTTCAATTCACAGTAGCGATTTGCGAATTTGATCGGATCAGTCGCAGGCACTAGTTGGTCTGCTTTTTCCTGCGGAGTGAAGTTCTTCTCACGCCAGGAATCATCATGCAGAATAGCTGTCAGAGCAACAGATGATTCTTTTTTTTTCCTTTTACCCATGCCTGCTTTAGCTTTTCCTTTTCCCTTTAGATCAGACATCCTGAAAAGCAGAGAATCCAAGATATAAATATCAAACCAGAGCAGAAAAATAAGAAGGCAAACAGTAAGCAAGCAATTCAAGCAGTAGATGTGCAAAAGAGGAATAAAGCCAATGCATGAAGTGAGTCAGAATTAGATAGAATGTTGGACTGAATGCAAGGTAAAACTCAAAGAATTCAAATAGAAATCATAGTCCAAAAACTATTAAATGAAATGCAGAATGCTTGTTTGTCAGGAAACAACAATAAACATGCCTTGAAAGAGGTTGAGAGGAGTTAGTGTAAACTAAGAGAGAAGTTAGAAAGTCAATGAAGTCAAGAGTTAAAAAGGAAAGTTAAAGTCAGTGGCATGGTACTGTAGTTCCTAGCTAACAGAAGTGCACAAACTTGAAGAACAAGCAACTCACATTCAAGCAGTTAATGCAGAGTATTGATGATAAACATGAAAATAAAAGAAGCATGAAAAGGATTAAGAATCATCAATAATGCAATTGAAGTTGGAAGGGAACCAAAAGAGATAGTGAATGCTAGCCCAGCATGTCATGAGGTGACCTTGGTTTAAACCAATTAAAGCACAACGGAAAAGTTCCAAAGGCAAGTCATGAATGGCAATTAAGTAAAACCGTTTCTGAGAAAATTGGGCAGCATTCCGGCAGTAAAAGGGACGTTCCCGGAAAATCAAACAGCATAATAATGCAAGTAGCAGCAATTGTCAAACAGAATTAGCAGTTTATAAGAATCTCAAAACAAGTTATATCAAACCATCAAGTAATATGGTATTGAGCAGAAATCTCAATCAAGATAGGTTCAAGGCAGAATGTAAACCAAAACAGCAGCATAAGATTAAGGCAATCAACAATTAATCCTGGTTTAGTTTAAAGGTACAAGTGCGGAATTGAAATGGAAATTGAAATGGAGCACTTGATGAATCAGAGGAAATTTCAGAAAGGCAGCAACAGAAATTATGCAGAAAGATAGCAATTTCAGTCAGCAGATGAATTTCAAGATATGGCTAATAACATGAAGAGCAAAGAAATTTATGTGACTCAGACATCATGAAGCATAGGAAAGAAGCTGGCTGGTCCCAACTTCAGTTACACAATTTGAACTTCCGGATGAATTTATGAACAATTAAGATATGAAAACTATATGGAAAGTTAGAAGAATCTAACAATCGAGCCAATCAAGATTGCATAAGCCAGTTATATGCAATCAGTATATGATATGAACGCAGAGCAACAATTGCGAGCAGCAGTAACAAATTCAACGTATAAGAATAATGGCATTAAGCAGAACATTATCAAACAGCCATGAAATAGTGAAACAGCAACAATAACAGCCAACCAATAGTGAAAAGCAGAAAATTCAAACAGCAGGAACGGAGCAATTATCAGACCTAAAATCCTCTAACCACAGCCTAGCTACCTAACCACCTAGAATCCACTACGAACATGCAATTCTAACTAACCTAGATTAAACAGAATTGAAATATGCAAACTGGTTTAATGGAACAGAAAAGGAGTTGGAATGCAGAGGTGGAAGAAGCGAAACCTAGGGGGTCGCAGTGATAGAAATGGAAACGAAGAGAGAGGGGAATGGTGCGGTGCCGCTGGTGTGGTGGCTGCAGTGCTGTGGCACAGGGTGGCGCGGCAGAGGCGTGGCGGTGAGGGTCGGGGCTGTCGGAGTGGAGAAGGGGAAGAAGGGGGAGAGGAGAAGAAGAAAGGAAGAGGAAGAAGAGACAAACGGCGGCGTCGGTGGCGGCACGACGGTGATGGCCGCGGTGGTGGCGGGTGGTAGTGGGGGTTCGAGAGGGAGAAGGAAAAGAAGAGAAGAAGGAAGGAGGGAGAGGGGGTGAACGGCGGCGGTTAGGGGGCAGCGACGGTGGCGGCGGGGAGGGAGGGTGTGGGTCGTGGTGGTTTGGGGTGGTTATGGAGGAAATGGGGGGTAAAAGAGAAGACGTTGAGGGAGGGGGAAAAAATGGGCACGCGAGGGCGGTTAGTGAATTTAAATCCACGCGTATGCGTGGGTCACGCGTGTGCGTGGGGGAGGTAAAATTGCAACAACGCGTAAGCGTCATTGACGCGAATGCGTGAATAGGGATAGGTGGAGATGACGTGTACGCGTCGAACAGAATCGTGCTAAATGCACGAATCCAGTGTCGTTTTGGCGCAACTCTCTGTTTCATTTGAGGGGGCAAAAAATTTTCAGGCGGCGTGTGTGCGTCGTCCACGCCCACACGTGATGTGCCAGAATGTAATCGACGCGAACGCGTCATGGATGCGTACGCGTGGGCCAATTTGTGCTTAACGCACACCAGCCGCACGATTCCAGCCCAACTTTCTGGTCGTTGGATGGAGACGCCGATTTGAAATCGACGCCCACGCATGGCCTACGCACACGCGTGGTGTGTTTTTTTTATGCAGTATGTAGCATGTAAAATGGGGATGCTGATGCAGATGTTATGAGTGACACTTAGAGAAAATAAAATAAAATAAAACTAAAAATAAACAAAACAGAATAAAATTAAGATTTGAAAAAGAACGATCATACCATGGTGGGTTGCCTCCCGCCTAGCACTTTTAGTTAAAGTCCTTAAGTTGGACATTTGGTGAGTTCCTTGTCATGGAGGCTTGTGCTTGAACTCATTGGTGCATGAAATTGTGATCTCAACTGCGCCAACAACTTGGTACGCACGATTATAATCTCAACTCTTTTTCACAACTCCGCACAACTAACTAGCAAGTGCACTGGGTCGTCCAAGTAATACCTTACGTGAGTAAGGGTCGATCCCATGGAGATTGTCGGCTTGAAGCAAGCTATGGTCATCCTTGTAAAACTCAGTCAGGTAGATTCAAATGGTTATGAGGTTTTGATAATTAAAATATCCACTTTGGGTGCAGGGAGGTCAGAATCCAACAGCATCTGCAGTCCTTTTTCAGCCTCTGAATCAGATTTTTACTCAGGTCCCTCAATTTCAGCCAGAAAATACCTAAAATCACAGAAAAATACACAAACTCATAATAAAGTCCAGAAATGTGATTTTTATTTAAAAACTAATAAAAATATAATAAAAATTAATAAAAACATACTAAAAACTATGTAAAAACAATGCCAAAAAGCGTATAAATTATCCGCTCATCACAACACCAAACTTAAATTGTTGGTTGTTCCCAAGCAACTAAAAACAAAATAGGATAAAAAGAAGAGAATATACAATAAATTCCGAAAACATCTATGAAGATCAGTCTTAATTAGATGAGCGAGACCATTAGCTTTTTGCTCCTGAATAGTTTTGGCATCTCACTTTATCCTTTGAAGTTCAAAATGATTGGCATCTATAGGAACTTAGAATTCAGATAGTGTTATTGATTTACCTAGTTCAGTATGTTGATTCTTGAATACAGTTACTTTATGAGTCTTGGCCGTGACCCTAAGCATTTTGTTTTCCAGTATTACCACCGGATACATAAATGCCACAGACACATAACTGTGTGAACCTTTTTAGATTTTGACTCAGCTTTGCTAGAGTCCCCAACTAGAGGTGTCCAGAGCTCTTAAGCACACTCTTTTTGCTTTGGACCACGACTTTAACCGCTCAGTCTCAAGCTTTCACTTGACACCTTCACGCCACAAGCACATGGTTAGGGACAGCTTGGTTCAGCCGCTTAGACCAGGATTTTATTCCTGTGGGCCCTCCTATCCATTAATGCTCAAAGCCTTGGATCCTTTTTTACCCTTGCCTTTTAGTTTAAAGGGCTATTGGTTTTTTCTGCTTGCTTTTTCTTTTTCTTTCTTTTTTCTTTATTTCTCTTTTTTTTCTGCAAGCTCTTCACTGCTTTTTCTTGCTTAAAGAATCAATTTTATGATTTTTCATATTATCAAATAACATTTCTCCTTTTTTTTTATTCTTTCAAGAGCCAAAAATTTTAACATTCATAAACAACAAATTCAAAAATATGCACTATTCAAGTATTCATTCAGAAAAACAAAAAATATTGCCACCACATCAAAATAATTAAACTATTTTAAAATTCGAAATCCATGTACTTCTTTTTCTTTTGCAATTAAAAGCATTTTTTATTTAAGAAGGGTGATGGATTCATAGGACATTCATAGCTTTAAGGCATAGACACTAGACACTAATGATCATGTAATAAAGACACAAACATAGACAAGACATAAAGCATAATTTTCGAAAAACAGAAAAAATAAGAACAAGGAAATTAAAGAAAGGGTCCACCTTAGTGATGGTGGCTAGTTCTTCCTCGTGAAGATCCAATGGAACGCTTGAGCTCCTCTATGTCTCTTCTTTGCCTTTGTTGCTCTTCCCTCATGGCTATTTGATCCTCTCTAATTTCATGGAGAATAATGGAGTGCTCTTGGTGCTCTATTTTTAGTTGCTCCATATTGGAACTCAAATCTCCTAAGGAGGTGTTGATTTGCTCCCAATAGTTGTGTGGAGGAAAATGCATCCCTTGAGGCATCTCAGGGATTTCCTGATGAAGAATTTCCTCATGCTCTTATTGAGGTCCATGAGTGGGCTCTCTTGTTTGCTCCATCTTTTTTCTAGTGATGGGCTTTTGAGATGGATCTCTCCATCTCCTATGACTCGGAGGTGGAAGTAATTGCCTTCCCTTTCCTCTTTCTAGAGGTTTATCTGGCCTTAGGTGCCATTACTGGTTATGGAAAAACAAAAGCAGAGCTTTTTTCCACACCAAACTTAAAAGGTTTGCTCGTCCTCAAGCAAAAGAAGAAAGAAAAGATGAGAAGAAGAAGAAATAGAGGAGATGGGGATATGTGGTGGGTTTTAATGAAGGGTGAATGTGAGTGATGGAGAGGATATGGAGAAGAGGGTAGGATTTGATAGGTGAATGGTGTTTGGGGAAGAGGTGAAGAAGTGATTTGGGGAGGGCTGGTATGGGAAGGTGAAGAGAAGAGAGAGAGAGTTGAGGTATGTGGGGATCCTGTGGGGTCCACAGATACTGAGGTGTCAAAGATTTCTCATCCCTGCACCATTTTGGCGTGTAAACGCCCCTTGGAGTGCCAATCATGGCGTTAACGCCAGGTTGCTGCCCATTTTTGGCGTTTAACGCCAGCTTTTCTCCTCTTTCTGGCGTTAAACGCCAGTCTGGTGCCCTTTTCTGGCGTTGAACGCCCAGAATGGTGCCAAACTGGCCATTTAATGCCCATTCTGCTATCCTTACTAGCGTTTAAACACCAGTAAGCTCATCCTCCGGGGTGTGCTATTTTCAATACTTTTTTTTATTTTAGCTTTTGTTTTTGTGACTCCACATGATCATCATCCTAAAGAAAACATAAAATCACAATAGAAATTTAACATAGATAAGTAAAAATTGGGTTACCTCCCAACAAGCGCTTCTTTAATGTCAATAGCTTGACAGTGGGCTCTCATGGAGCCTCACAGATACTCAGAGCATGATGATGGCCTCCCAACACCAAACTTAGAGTTTGAATGTGGGGGCTTTGTTTGACTCTGCATTGAAAGAAGCTTGTCATGCTTCTTCTCCATGTGTACAGAAGGAGATTCTTTAGCTTTAAACACAAGGTAGTCCTCATTCACTTGAAGGACCAACTCTCCTCTGTCAACATCAATCACAGCTTTTGCTGTGGCTAGGAAGGGTCTGTCAAGGATGATGGATTCATCCTTATTCTTCCCAGTGTCCAGGATTATGAAGTCAACATGGATGTAAAGGCCTTCAACTTTTACCAAGACATCCTCTACAAGTCCATAAGCCTGTTTCCTTGAATTGTCTGCCATCTCTAGTGAGATTCTTGCAGCTTGCACCTCAAGGATCCCTAGTTTCTCCATTACAGAGAGGGGCATAAGGTTTATACTTGACCCTAAGTCACACAAAGCCTTCTCAAAGGTCATGGTGCCTATGGTACAAGGTATTAAGAACTTTCCAGGATCTTGTTTCTTCTGAGGTAATTTCAATTGAACCAGATCATTTAGTTCATTGATGAGCAATGAAGATTCATCCTCCCAAGTCTCATTACCAAATAACTTGGCATTCAGCTTCATGATTGCTCCCAGGTACTTAGCAACTTGCTCTTCAGTAATATTTTCATCCTCTTCAGAGGATGAATACTCATCAGAGCTTATGAATGGCAGAAGTAGGCTCAATGGAATCTCTATGGTCTCTGTATGAGCCTCAGATTCCCTTGGTTCCTCAAAGGGGAACTTCTTTTTGTTCAGAGGACATCCCATGAGGTTTTTTTCACTGGGAATCACGTCCTCCTTACTCTCTCCAGGTTCGGCCATGTTGGTCATGGTTATGGCCTTGCACTCTCTCTTGGGATTTTCTTCTGTATTTCTTGGGAGAGTGCTAGGAGGAGTTTCAGTAATTTTCTTACTCAGCTGACCCACTTGTGCCTCCAAATTTCTAATGGAGGATCTTGTTTCAGTCATGAAACTGAAAGTGGTCTTAGATAGATCAGAGACTACAGTTGCTAAGTCAGAGTGGCTCTGCTTAGAATTCTTTGTCTGTTGCTGAGAAGATGATGGAAAAGGTTTGCTATTGCCAAATCTGTTTCTTCCACCATTGTTATTATTGAAGCCTTGATTAGGCTTCTGTTGATCCTTCCATGAGAGATTAGGATGATTCTTCCATGAAGGATTGTAGGTGTTTCCATAGGATTCTCCCATGTAATTCACCTCTGCCATTGCAAGATTCTCAGGGTCATAGGCTTGTTCTTCAGAAGAAGCTTCCTTAGTACTGCCTGATGCAGCTTACATTTCAATCAGACTCTGAGAAATCAAATTGACTTGCTGAGTGAATATTTTGTTCTGAGCCAATATGGCATTCAGAGTATCAATCTCCAGAACTCCTTTCTTTTGAGTTGTCCCATTATTCACAGGATTTCTTTCAGAAGTGTACATGAATTGGTTGTTTGCAACCATTTCAATGAGTTCCTGGGCTTCTTCAGGCGTCTTCTTCAGATGAAGAGATCCTCCAACAGAGTTGTCCAATGACATCTTGGACAGTTCAGACAGACCATCATAGAATATGCATATGATGCTCCATTCTGAAAGCATGCCAGAAGGACACCTTCTGATCAACTGCTTGTATCTTTCCCAAGATTCATAGAGGGATTTGCCTTCCTTCTGTCTGAAGGTCTGGACTTCCACTCTAAGCTTACTCAATTTTTGAGGTGGAAAGAACTTTGCCAAGAAGGCATTGACCAGCTTTTCCTAAGAGTTCAGCCTTTCTTTAGGTTGTGAGTCCAACCATGTCCTAGCTCTGTCTCTTACAGAAAAGGAAAAAATCATAAGTCTGTAGACCTCAGGATTAACCCCATTGGTCTTAATAGTGTCACAGATTTGCAAGAATTCAGCTAAAAATTGATGAGGATCTTCCAATGGAAGTCCATGAAACTTGCAATTCTGCTGCATCAGAGAAACTAATTGAGGCTTAAGCTCAAAGTTGTTTGCTCCAATTACAGGAATTGAGATGCTCCTTCCACAGAAGTCAGAAGAGGGTGCAATAAAGTCACCAAGCATCTTCCTTGCATTGTTGGCATTGTTGTTATTTTCGGCTGCCATGTCTTCTTCTTTTTCGAAAATTTCTGTTAGGTCCTCTCCAGAGAGTTGTGCTTTAGCTTCTCTTAGCTTCCTCTTCAAGGTCCTTTCAAGTTCAGGATCAGCTTCAACAAGAATACCCTTATCCTTGTTCCTGCTCATAAGAAAGAAAAGAGAACAAGAAAGTATGGAATCCTCTATGTCACAGTATAGAGATTCCTTGAGGTGTCAGAGGAAAACAGGAATAGAGGGATAAGGTAGGTAGATAAGAATTCGAACATATGAAGAGAGAGAGAGAGTTCGAATTGCTAATTGAGGAGGAGTGTTAGTCCTTAAATAGAAATAGATGAGAGAGGGAATTTTCGAAAATTTTTAAAAGAAACAAAATAAAATTAAAATTTGAAACAATCAGTTAATTAGAAAGAATTTTGAAAAATGGTTAATGGTTTTTCGAAAATTAAAAGTGAGAAAGTGGTTAGGTGATTTTGAAGAAGGTTTTGAAATCAGTAATAAAAAAGATATGATTGAAAATTATTTTGAAAAAGATGTGGTTGAGAGGATATGATTGAGAAGATATGATTGAAAAACAATTTAAAAAGATTTGAATGTTTTTTTTGAAAATCAAAGTTGATTACTTGACTAATAAGAAACTAAAAGATATGATTTTAGAATTTAAAGATTGAACCTTTCTTAATAGGCAAGTAACAACTTGAAATTTTTTGAATTAAAATATTAATTGTTAGCATTAGTTTCGAAAATTATGAAATAAAAATAAGAAAAAGATTTTGAAAATCAAATTTTAAAGTTTTCGAAAATATTAAGAAGGAAATTGAAAAAGATATGATTTTGACAAAGTATGAAGATTTGAAAAAGATTTGAATTAAAAACTAACTTACCTCCCTTGTGTTGTCCTGGCGTTAAACGCCCAGAATGGTATCCATTCTGGCGTTTAACGCCCAAAATACTACCCTTTTGGGCGTTTAACGCCCAGCCAGGTACCCTAGCTGGCATTTAAACGCCAGTTTTCCTTCCTCACTGGGCATTTTGAATGCCCAGCTTTTTCTCTGTAATTCCTCTGCTGTATGTTCTGGATCTTCAATTCTCTGTATTATTGACTTGAAAAGACATAATTTTGAAAAATTTTTTGAATTTTTTAATGATGAGAGTTCAACAACAAAATGAAACTAATCATAAAAAAAGACTAAGATCAAATAAACAATACATGCAAGAACACGTTGAATGTCAAGAAGAACATCAACACATATTTTTAAGAAAAGAAAGATATGCAAGACACCAAACTTAGAAATTTTTATATTGGAGATACTAACAAATTGAGAATGCACATGAGAAACAGCAAAAGACACAAAACAAGAGAATTTAAAGATTAGACCTAAGAAAATCATCAAGAACAACATGAAGATCAATGAAGAACGCCATGCATGAATTTTCGAAAATCAGAAAAATACAATTGACACCAAACTTAAAATTTGACATTAGACTCAAACAAGAAACACAAATTATTTTGTTTTTATGATTTTATGAAATTTTTTTTGTATTTTTCAAAAATTATTTGGAAAAGGAAAAAATAAATAAATTCAAAAATTTTTTTAATATGAATTCCAGGAATCATGCAATGTTAGTCTAAAGCTTCAGTCTAAAAAGATTAGACATGGCTAGCCAAGCTTCAGCAGGACATTACATACAACAGCCAAATTGATGGGAATCAATTAGCTCCTGTGATGATAAAAGCATCATCTGAAACTATAGAATTCATTCTTAAAAATTCTGAAGAACATAGAATAATTTATTTTTTTGAAAATTTTTTCGAAAATAAAAAGTTTAAAAATAAAATAAAATTACCTAATCTGAGCAACAGGATGAACTGTCAGTTGTCCAAACTCGAACAACCCCCGGCAACGGCGCCAAAAACTTGGTGCACGAAATTGTGATCTCAACTGCGCCAACAACTTGGTACGCACGATTGTAATCTCAACTCTTTTTCACAACTCCGCACAACTAACCAGCAAGTGCACTAGGTCGTCCAAGTAATACCTTACGTGAGTAAGGGTCGATCCCACGAAGATTGTTGGCTTGAAGCAAGCTATGGTTATCCTTGTAAATCTCAGTCAGGCATATTCAAATGGTTATGAGGTTTTGATAATTAAAATATAAATAAAATATAAAATAAGATAGAAATACTTATGTAATTCATTGGTGGGAATTTCAAATAAGCGTATGGAGATACTTTGTTGCTTCTGAACCTCTGCTTTCCTACTGCCTTCTTCCAACCATGCGTTACCTCCTTCCATGGCAAGCTGTATGATCCTCTCAGATGAAAACAAATCCATATGCGCTGTCACCACACGGCTAATCATCTGTCGGTTCCCACTAGCGTCGGAATAAGACCATTGTCTTTTTGCACACTGTCACTTGTGCCCCACATTCGCAGGTTTAAAGCTCGTCACAGTCATCCCTTCCTAGATCCTACTCGGAATACCACAGACAAGGTTTAGACTTTCCGAATCCCAGGAATGGTTGCCAATAATTCTAGCCTATACCATGAAGGTTCTGATCTTAGATTAGAAACCCAAGAGATACGCACTCAAGCTATTACAGATAGAACGGAAGTATTTGTCAGGCACGCGTTCATAAGTGAGAATGATGATGAGTGTCACGGATCATCACATTCATCAGGTTGAAGTGCGAGTGAATATCTTAAAGAAGAAGTAGGCATGAATTGAATAAAAAAATAGTAGTAATTGCATTAATTCATGAGGAACAGCAGAGCTCCACACCTTAATCTGTGAGGTGTAGAAACTCCACCATTGAAAATACATAAGTAAAAAGTCTAGGCATGGCCGTGAGGCCAGCCTCCCAAAGAGGGGTTCAATCATCAAAACATGATTAATAGATAGATTGAAAGATGAAAATACAATAGTAAAAGGTCCTATTTATAATGAACTAGTAGCCTAGGGTTTACAGAAATAAGTAAATGATGCAGAAATCCACTTCCGGGGCTCACTTGGTGTGTGCTTGGGCTGAACATTGAAGCTTTTTCATGCTTAGGCTGTTCCTGGAGTTAAACACTAGCTTTAGTGCCAGTTTGGGCGTTTAACCCCAATTCTGGTGCCAGTTTGGGCGTTTTACGCCAGAATTCCTTGGGCTGACTTTGAACACCAGTTTGGGCCATCAAATCTCGGGCAAAGTATGGACTATTATATATTGATGGAAAGCCCAGGATGTCTACTTTCAACGCAATTGAGAGCGCACCAATTGAGCTTCTGTAGCTCCAGAAAATCCACTTTGAGTGCAGGGAGGTCAGAATCCAACAGCATCTGCAATCCTTTTTCAGCCTCTGAATCAGATTTTTGCTCAGGTCCCTCAATTTCAGCCAGAAAATACCTGAAATCACAGAAAAATACACAAACTCATAGTAAAGTCCAGAAATGTGATTTTTATTTAAAAACTAATAAAAATATAATAAAAAGTAATAAAAACATACTAAAAACTATGTAAAAACAATGCCAAAAAGCGTATAAATTATCCGCTCATCACTCATCCAGAAATTTCCACCAACGTTTGCAATTCCAATAGCCTCCGGGGTCCCAAACTAGGAACGTAAAGCCTTCAAGCAAGTTAAAGCAGGTGATCAGGCTCTAGGAGTGTTGATCATCAGAATGAATTCCAAGATTCCAAACTTTGCTTTTGTACCCATCTTCGCTCTGATCTAAATTATTCCAACCGGGTGGTACGCAGACTGAATTTCCACTGAGATACCCAAACATCTTCCGAAACCCATTCAATCGAGCTCTACACCAATTCTTGCACTTCAATTTGTAACGTGGAACCGTATTGAACTTTATATGCCAACTCCTATCACTAACCATCTCCCTCTTACTCTTAAAGCCACAAAGAGCTCTAAGCTGGCTGATGAGAGGAACTTTTGCGTGGTCTAGAATTTTGCGGATAAATCCTCTTGCAAGTATAGTTTCTAAACATTCAAAAGTCCTTTCATACAAACGTTTTGGTTGTTACAAGTAACAAACCCCTTTTAAAATTGATAACTGAGTATTTAAACCTCGGGTCGTCTTCTCAAGGAATTGCAGGGAGGTATGTTCTTATTATTGGTTATGAGTCTTGTAAATTAGGGGGTTTTAGAAAGTAAGGGAGCAGTATGTTGCATAAGAAGAATAAAATAAATAAATAACTATAAAATAAACTCTTGGCAAGGTATGAAAATTGGAAGTCCTATCCTGGTTATCCTTATCAATTGTAATGAGAATTGGATTTTTCTCCCACTTTGTTAACCTCTAACTATGAAGGTAAGTTAAGTGGATGAATTAATTTTTATTCCTCAGGTCCTAGTCTTTCCTTGGGAAACGCTAGAGTTATTGGAACTCGAATTAATTCTTGAAGAATTCTAATTTTCAGTCAACAATGAGTTTGATAACTCAAGTGTCTCCAATGACTCAACCAAAGCCAAAAGGGAAAAATTCAAATTATTTATATAATAAAAGAAACAAAGCATAAATCTGAAAATACCTCAATTAGCACTAATAAAGATATCAAATGTAACATGGAAGAGTTCATAAATTAAATTAAGAAAATAAATAAAAAGAACATTGAACCTGGGATTGAGAGTCACTCCTAAAACTAAGAGAAGTCCTAAATCCTAAGAGAGAGGAGAGAACCTCTCTCTCTAAAAACTACATCTACTCCTAAAATTGTGAATATGAAAGCTTCCTCATGAATGGATTCATTCCCCCACTTTATAGCCTCTAATCTGTGTTTTCTGGGCCGCAAACTAGGTCAAAAACAGCCCAGAAATCGCCTTTAGCATATTCTGGTACGTACAGGTCGCGGAAAAGTGACGCAGAGGCATCGTCCATGCGTCCGCGCGGGTTGCGTTCCTGCCAGGTCACGCGTCCGCGTGATCCACGCGTTCGTGTCGCTTGGCGTTGGGGCAGCTATGGCAAATTATATATCAAATCGAAGCCCCGGACGTTAGCTTTCCAACGCAACTGAAAACGTGTCGTTTGGACCTCTGTAGCTAAAGTTATAGCCATTTGAGTGCGAAGAGGTCAGGCTGGATAGCTTAGCAGTTTCTCCAACTTCTTGTATTCCTTCCACTTTTGCATGCTTCCTTTCCATCCTCTGAGCCATTCCTGCCCTGTGATCTCTAAAATCACTTAGCACACATATCAAGGCATCTAATGGTAATAAGAGAGGATTAATAATTAGCAATTTAAAGGCCAAAGAAGCATGTTTTCAATCATAGCACAAAATCAGGAAGGTAAATGTGAAACCATGCAAATAGTATGAATAAGTGGGTAAAGAGTTGATAAAATCCACTCAATTGAGCACAAGATAAACTATGAAATAGTGGTTTATCACTGGCCATCGATTTCAAGTAAACCATATTCAAGTGGGAAGGTTAAGATAAAGGCTAAGGATTTCACCCACTTGAAGTTTGTATTGGGTGGTAATGGCCGATGGAGAGGTGTTTCCAGTGGTCTTGCAAGCTCCACTTCCTTGTACTCTTCTGTGAATTCTGCCATTTCCTTACAAACCTCTTCAACTGCAACCACGTCTTGATCAAAGAGTTCACCTGGGGAAGATTCTTCAAGCTCAAAGAGTTCAGTTTTGGATGCAAGTTCATCACTAGGAGAGCTTGATTCATGATCATCATTACCAAGGAAACTTGCATCTTGATCTGTTCCATCCAGTTCTTCATAAGGTACATGTCTTGGGGGTTGTGCACTATCCTCCTTAGCATCAATTGCGAATTTCTTGGCGGAATCCTCTACAACTCTTAATTCCTATGGAGGTTCAGCGTCTCCTAAGTCTTCAACCAATTCTTCTTCTTTGATAATCTCGGCTTCCTCCACTTGTTCCAATACAAAGTCATGCTCCTTACTGTCCACCGGAGCTTCTAGTGTCTCCTTCGTGCTATGGGCTAATCGATTTATTGCTTGTTCTAATTGATGAAGGGTTGCATGAAATTTATCCACTGTTTCCTTGAGACGATCCTGTGATTCTCGGGTCGATGGACATGGATATGGTGCATATGAAAATGGTGGTTCTTGGGAGTAATTGGATTGGAATTGGGGTGGATAAGAGTTAGGGTCATATGGAGGTGAATGGTCGTGGGTGGCTTGTGAGTATGGTGGTTCAAAGCTATGTTGAGGAGGTGGTTCATAGGCATATAATGGGGCTTGTTGGTAACTACAAGGGGGTCCACCATATCTATCATCTTGGTACGCACCTCAGAATGGCTCTTGACCATAGTAATTTGGTGGAGGTTGGTTGTCACGAAAAGGTCCACCATAACTATTGTCTTGGCATGCATCGTAGGATGGTCGTTGTCCATGGTATCTTGGAAGGCGTTGCCACCAAAAGGGTTGATCAAATCCTCGTGGCTCCTTCCATCTTTGATTATTTCGACCTTGATGCATGTTCCCATTATAGCTTCCATTCCTTACAACAACATTGGAACCAAACTCAAAGCGACAGGGGTGAGAATTCATAGTGGCTAATAAAAATTAAAAACAAAAACAAAAAGAAAAACAAATAAACAAGCAAAAGTAAATATTTACAATAACCAATAATAAGGCACACAATTGCAACTCCCCGGCAACGGTGCCATTTTGAACGAACTGAACTCTCACGCGGTTTAGAATTTTCACAATTAAGTTCTCGTTGCAAGTATAGCTTCTAGACTGACAAGAAATCTTTTCATGCAAAATTTTTGGTTGTCACTAAAGCAAACCCAATAAAATTGATAACCGAAGTATTTAAACCTCGGGTCGTCTCTCAAGGAATTTTAGGGAAGTATGATTTATTATTGGTTATTTGGGTTTTTGAATAATAAACAGGAAAAGTAAATTGCAAGAATTAAATTAATAACCAATAAAGCTCTTAGCAAGGTATGAAAACCGAAAATCCTATCATAGTTATCCTTATCAATTGTGATGAGAATTGTTCATTACTCCCACTTAGTTAACCCTTACTAAATAAAGGAAAGTCAAGTGGAGTAATCAATTTGATTCCTCAAGTCCTAGTCAACTCCTAAGGAAAGACTAGCTTTAGAGGGATCCAAACCAACCAACAAATTCCAATTATCAATCAACAAAGGAGTTTGATAACTCAAGTGTCACCAATTAATCAATTCAAGCTAAGAACGTAAAAATCTAAATTAAAATCATAAATCTGAAATACCTCAAATTGTATTAAATATAAACTCAAAGCCAGAATTTTATTCCTTTAGGCCCTCCTAGCCACTGTTGCTCAAAGCCTTGGATCATTTTACCCTTGCCTTTTGGTTTAAAGAGTTATTGGCTTTTTCAATCTACCCTCCTTTCCCTGTATTTTTGGGCAGTAATGGATTTTTCTGCTTGTTATTTTATTTTTTTGCCATTTTTTCTTTCTTTTTTGCATGCATATAATTTTTTTTCTTTTGCAACATGCTTTTTTTCTTTTGCTTTTTGCTGCTTTTTCTTGCTTCAAGAATCAATTTTCAGATTTTTCAGATTATCAAGAATATTTTTCTTTTTTTCTTATTCTTTCAAGAGCCAACATTCTAAAATTTCAACTTCAAACATGCATTGTTTATTTCATTCATTCAGAAAACAAAAGGAAATGACACCACCTCAAACTAATTAAACTAATATTATTTTAAACTTGAAATTCATGCATCTCTCAATTTTTTTCAATAAAAATTTTTTTATTTAAGCAAGGTGAGCGATATATGGAACATTTTATAACTTAAAGACATCAAATGCAAATGATCATGCAACTTACAACAAGAGAACAGGTAAACAGATAGAAAATAGAAAAATAACAGGAAAGGAGTAAAAGAGAACGAATCTACCTGAATGATGGTGGCCAGTGCTCCTCCTTGAGGATCCCGTGTAGTGCTTGATCTCTTCTGTGTCCCTTTGTCTTTGTTGAGGCGGCATGCTCTCTAGTTTGTTCCATCATCTTCTTCTATACTTAGGAGTGGTAGAAGTCAAAAAGTAAAGCTTTTGCAACACCAACCTTAAGAGTTTTACTCGTCCTCGAGCAAAGTAGAGTAGAAGAAGGTGGGGTAGGTGGAGCTTCTGTGGGACCACTTCATCTTGAGAGGCTAGGAAATTCCAGATTTCCTGCTTCTCTGCATTGGCGTTTGAACGCCCAGGGGCTGCTCCCAGGCTGGCGTTCAATGCCAGCAATGCTCTCCTCTTGGGGCGTTGAACGCCCAGGAGGGATTCCTCGCTGGTGTTCAACTTTGACACTCCGCTTGGAGTGTTCTATTTTCACTGCTGTGAAATCTGTCTCTTGACTGATGCACATGATCATGACTCTGACAACTGAAAGAAAAACAAAATGAAAATAAACATGGTTGAGTAAAGTTGGGTTGCCTCTCAACAAGCGCTCTTTTAAAGTCCCTAGCTTGACCTTCAACTCCTTAAGAAGGTGAGTAAGGGATAAGATTTTCGCCCCTGACAGTGAATTTTCTTCCTGTCCTCTCATGAATGAGCTCTACATGCTCTAGAGATAGGACACGACTCACTGTATATGGTAAAGCTGACTTCTTAGTGAAGACAACTCTCATACCAGGTGAGAGGCCTTTAGTTGGGACCTTCTTGTCCTTCCAGCCTTTAGGTACTTTTTTCTTAGTACCTTTGTGCTTAGAGCTTGTTGAGGACTGCCCAACACCAAACTCAGAATTGATGTCTGGGGACTCTGAAGAGCTCTGCACAGAAAGAGAGGGTCTGCACACTAGGTGTTGCACTGTTATCTCTCTTTTAGAGGGAGAATTAGGGTGAGAAATCTTAAATAAGATGTGGTCCTCCCCTAACTTTAGGGTTAGTTCTCCCTTAGCCACATCAATGATAGCATTGGCTGTGGCTAGAAAAGGTCTTCCAAGGATGACACAGTCATCCTCATCCTCTCCTATGTCTAAGACAATGAAGTTTGCACGGATGTAGTGGTTTTCAACTTTAACTAAGACATCCTCCACTAAGCCATATGGCTTCTTCATGGTCTCTTCTGCCATCTCTAAAGAGATGTGTACAACTTGTACCTCAAGTATGCCGAGCTTCTCCATTAATGAGAGCGGCATGAGGTTAATGCTTGAACCTAGGTCACACAGAACCTTCTCAAAGGTCATAGTGCCTATGGTGTGAGGAGTCAGAAAGTGTACAAGGTCTGGAAGCTTTTGAGGTAGCTCTTGCTGAACCAAAGCATGGAGTTCTTTGGTGAGCAGGGGAGGTTCTTCCTCCAGAGGCTTTGTACTAAATATCTTGGCATTCAGCTTCATTAGAGCTCCTAGGAAACGAGCAACTTACTCTTCCCTAGTGTCTTCATCCTCACTTGAGGATGAGTAGTTATCAGAACTCATGCACTGCAGAAGTGCATTCAAAGGAACCTCAATTATCTTTGTGGTTTCCTTTGGTTCTGGGCTAGAGGGTTCTTGAGTGGGATTCAGGCACTCAAAGGGTGTGCTTTGATTGGCGTTCAAAGCCAGCTTTGTCAGCTTATTGGGCGTTGAACGCCCTTGCTGTACACCCTGACTGGCGTTAAACGCCAGTCCCTCTAGCATTTTGGGTGTTGAACGCCCAGCAGGGATGTCCTTGCTGGCGTTCAACGCCAGCTTCTCTGGGCTGGTGGGCGTTGAACGCCCAGTGAAGGCTTCTTCACTGGCGTTCAATGCCTTCCCATTCTCCTTCAATTTGGCCTCAACCTCCATGGTTATGGCCTTTCACTCTTCTCTAGGATTAACCTCAGTATTACTGGGAAGAGTGTCAAGAGGGATCTCAGGGATCCTCTTACTCAGTTGACCAACTTATACCTCCAAGTTTCTAATGGAGGACCTTGTTTCATTAATGAAACTTCGGGTGGTCTTAGTGAGGCTGGAGACTAGAATGGATAAGTCAGAAAGGCTCTGCTTAGAAGTCTCCATATTCCGTTGAGAAGATGGGAATGGTGGTCTGTTGTTGAACCTATTCTGGTTCCTACCACCTTTATTGAAACCTTGATGAGGTTTCTGTTGATCCTTCCATGAGAGATTAGGATGATTCTTCCATGAAGGGTTGTAAGTGTTTCCATAGGCTTCTCCCATGTAATTCACCTCCTCCATGGTGGGTTGATCAGGATCATAAGCTTCTTCTTCAAGAGAAGCTTCCTGATTACTGCTAGATGCAGTTGGCATCCCAATGAGATGTTGAGAGATCATGTTGACCTGTTGGGTCAATATCTTATTCTGAGCCAGGATGGCATTCAGAGTCTCAACTTCATGAAATCTTTTCTTCTGAGAGGTTCCATGGTTTATAGAATTCCTCTCAGAAGTGTACATGAATTGGTTGTTTGCAACCATCTCAATGAGTTCTCGTACTTCTGCAGGTGTTTTCTTCAAGTGGAGAGATCCACCTACAGAGCTATCCAATGAAATTTGAACATCTCAGACAAGCCATCATAGAACATGCCTATGAGGGACCATTCTAAGAGCATATCAGGAGGACATCTCCTGATCAGTTTCTTGTATATTTTCCAAGCTTCATAGAGGGATTCACCTTCTCTTTGTCTGAAGGTTTATACTTCTACTCTTATCTTGCTCATCCTTTGAGGGGGAAAGAACTTAGCCAGAAAAGCATTGACTAGCTCTTTCCAAGAGTCTACTCTCTCTAGGTTGGGCATCCAACCAGAACTTAGCTCTGTTTCTTAGAGCAAAGGGGAAAAATATCAGCTTGTAGACTTCAGGATTAACTCCATTAGTCTTTACAGTATCACAGATCTGTAAAAATTCTGCTAAGAACTAATGTGGATCTTCTAGTGGAAGTCCATGGAATTTGCAGTTCTACTGCAAAATTGAGACTAACTGAGGCTTAAGCTCAAAATTGTTAGCTCCAATGGCAGGTACAGCAATGCTTCTGCCATAAAAGTTAGAGGTAAGCATGGTGAAGTCACCAAGAACCTTTCTAGGCTCCTCTTTTGGTTCGGCCATATCCTCCAATTCTTGTTCAAAACTTTCTGAAAGGTCTCTTCCGGAGTGTTGTGCTTTAGTTAGTTGTAAACGCCTCGTCAAAGTCTTCTCAGGTTCAGGATCAGAAGTCAAGAGGGGTTCTTTATCCCTGTTCTTGGTCATAAACAAGAAGCCAAAAAAAGATGGAAAGGAAGAAAGTTCTTTGTGCCAATTGGCAAGAAGCTCCTCCTTAAAGTCAGAAGTAGAGAAAGAAGAAGATAAAAATAAAAATAAAAATAGAAATAAATAAAATAAGTAAAGGAAAAATATCTTGGAATTAGTGGGTAAGAGTAAATAAAAAGAGAAAATCACAAGAGAGCTTTCTATGCCAATTGACAAGAAGCTCCAAGTGAGATGTGAAGAAGAAAGGAAAGAAGATAAAGAATTGTAGGCAAATAGTCGATTAAAGTAGAATTGAATGAATAGAGATGAGAAGAGAAGAAGTATAAATAGAAAAAGTAAATAAGATTTAAAATATTTTTATTTTTATTTAATTAATTAATTAATTTTTTTCGAAAATTATGTTAATAATTTAAAAATATTTTAAGATTTAAATGTTGATTTTCGAAAAATAGAAGGGAGAGAAGAGAGATGAATTTTCAAAAATTAAGGAAGAGAAGAGTTAGTTAGGAAGTTTTGAAAATAAGAGAGAGAAAAAGAGAAGTGGTTTTTTCAAAAATTAAGAAGAGAGAGTTAGTTAGGTGGTTTTGAAAAAGAAGAGAGAGAAGAAGATATTATTTTCAAAAATTAAGGAAGGAAGGGTTAGTTATGAGGTTTTGAAAAAGATGAGAGAGAAATAGGAGAAGTATTTTTGAAAATTTGAGAGGGAAGAGTTAGTTAGGTGCTTTTGAAAAAGATGAGAGAAGATAAGATATTAATTAAGAAAAGATAAAAAAAATAAAAATAAAAATAAAAATAAAAGATAAGATAAGAAAAGATTTAAATTTAAATTTTAAATAAGATAAAAATTAAGATAAGAAAAGATTTTGAAATTAGAATTTGAAATTAGAAAAAGATAAGATATGATTTTAAAAAGATTTGAAATTAGAATTTGAATTTTGAAAAAGATATGATTTAAAAATTTGAATTCTGAAAAAGATAAGATAAGATTTTTGAATTTTGAAAAAGATAAGATTTTTTTGAAAAAGATATGATTTTTACTTTTGAAAAATTTGATTTTTGAAAACTTAACAACTAAGATAAGATAAGATAAAATTTTAAAATTGAAATCTAAAATTTTTTTTTTTTGAAAAATTTCGAAAATTAAGGTGAAAATTAGTTAGAAAAGATATTTTTTTGATTTTTTGAATTTTATGATGAAAGAGAAAAACACAAAAAAGACACAAAACTTAAAATTTTTAGATCTAGTGCACCCAAATTTTCGAAAATTTGGAGGGAAACACAAGAGAACACCAAACTTAAAAATTTTAAGATCAAAACACATGCAAGACTCAATAACACCTTGAAGACTCACAAGAATACAAAGAACAAAAATTTAAAGACTCAAAGAACACAAGAACATAACAAGGACACCAAACTTAAAATTTTTAGAAAACTAAAGCCAAATTTTAGAAAATTGCAAGAAAAATAAAAAGAAAACACCAAACTTAAAGACTTGACACAAGATTTGACTAAGAAAAATTATTTTTGAAAAATTTTTAGAAAGAAAGACTCAAAGAACATGAAATTACCAAGAACATGGACACATTCAAAAAATGCAAGGATTAAACAAAGAAAAGAAAAATATTTTTGAAAAACTTTTTAGAATTTCAAAAATTTTGAAGAAGGAGAAAATAAAAATAAAAGACTCAAAGACTCAAACCAAGAACACAAATTAAGCAAAGAAAAGAAAAATATTTTTTTAAAAGGTTTTTAGAATTTTTCGAAAATTGAAGAAGAAGAAAACAACATAAAAGACTCAAATAAAATAAAAATAAAATAAATTACCTGATCTAGGGAGTAAGACAATCCGGTAGTTTGTCCAAACTCAACAATCTCCGGCAACGGCGCCAAAAACTTGGTGCACGTGTATGCAAAACCCACACTATTTCGTACAACAGCAGCAGTACCAGCAAGTACACTGGGTCGTCCAAGTAATACCTGAGTGAGTCAGGGTCGATCCCACAAGGATTGTGGCTTGAAGCAAGCTATGGTTGTCTTGTAGGTCTTAGTCAGGAGGAATTAGAAGGTTTTATGTTAGATAAACTTTGAATAATTATCTGTCATAAATGCTTGGAATAGTAAATAATAGGAATAAGTGATAGGATCAGATTGAGAGTTGGAGTTGCTTTGTCTTTCTGAGGTAATTCTGGTACTACTCTCTTCCTTGCTTGTGAATGATCTTCTTCTATGACAGGCTGTAAGTGATCAAAGCCACGCCAATGGTCCTTGATCTCCTCTGCTATAGAATGAACGCCATTGCCCGTGGTCATTCAATTTGACGAAGGGTGAAGCTCTTAGCAAATCATTCTCTTGGCGATCCTACTCAAAGTGCCACAGACAAGGTCGAATCTTCCAGATCAGAGAATGCTGCTTCTATGGATTCTAGCCTATACCACGGAGACCATAATCTCCCCGGAGACGGCTGAACTGGTATCTCGAGAAGTTTCCAATGACCCAACAAAATCATGGATTAACCATCTGAGAGATGTATAAACATAGCTGATGGTTCGTGCTTTCCGGCTAAGTATTCTGACGTGGCAGAACATTGCCAATTAAGAATTTATAAATAGAACAGCGTTGTAAGTACAGTTCTTAACCGACGAAAATCCTGCTTATCAATTTAGAAAGGGTTGTCACAAATTAATAATAAAATACTGGGAGTAGAAATCCCAGGTCGTCTCCCAACGAGTTGACAAAAGAGTGTTATTTTATTGATCAGAAGTTTTCCGAGAAATTTTAAGGGTTGGAGAACAGAAAAATAAATGATTGTAAATTAAAGCAATATAAATTAAATGAGATTTATGTATTCAAAATAAAAAGCCTTGACTGGGAGAAGATTAATCAGAAGTTCTATCCTTGTTGGATTTTTCCAAGTGTAATAATAAGAGGTTATTGTTCTACTTAGTTATCCTTTACTGAATAAAGGAAAGTCAAGTAACTAACTAACCAACTCTGAATCCCAAGTCCTAATCCTCTCCTAAGGAAGGATTAGAGTCAGAGACTAGAGAGCCAGCCAACAACTTCCAATCAAAATTAACACTTGAGTGTTCCAACTCAAGGGTTTTCTTTTAATCAACTCCCAAGTCAAGTGGGGAGTCTACTCTATTGACATGAATACAACGTTCACAGGCATATAAAGGGAATAAAGAGAAGACATGATAAATTAAATAAAATACTAACTGAAATTTAATTAAAGGTAAAAGTAGTTCTTTGCATTAATAAATCCCAAAATCATAAACATACGTATCTGAACAAGGTTAATGGGCGATTAAAAGAGTAAAGGAATAAGGAAACAAACTAGAATAATGGAAACTTCAACGGAGGTAGTAACTCTTCTCAATATCCAAATCAAAAGCATAAAACTCAAAAAACTATGAATGTGAAGGAAACCTAGAGGAAGTAGTGTTTTTTCTCTAAGATTTCCAAAACTCAAAACTAAAAACTCTGTAAAAGTGAATATGTCAATGTGTGTTGAGTCTCTGCTTGTCCCCTGGCTCTAGTCTGTGTTTCTGGGCTGAAAACTGGGTCCAAAATCAGCCCAAAATCGCCCCCAGTGTTTTCTGCGTTTTCTGCACGTGGCGCATGTCACGCGTATGCGTCAGTCGTGCGTACGCGTCGATAGTCATCTTCGCATGTCACGCGTACGCGTCAAGCACATGCACGCGTCGCTGTGCAAATCTCCAAATCACGCACACGCGTCATCCATGCGTGTGCGTCGCTCCTTGCTGATTGTCTCCTTTATTTCTTGTGCTCCTTCCATTTTTGCAAGCTTCTTTTCCATCCTCTAAGACATTCCTGCCCTATATAGCCTGAAAACACTTAACACACGGATCACGGCATCAAATGGTATAAAGGGGAATTAAAATACACAATTTAAAGGCTTAGGAAGCAAGTTTTCAATCATAAAACAAAATTGGGAAAGAATTTTAAAATCATGCAATTTATACGAATAAGTGTGCAAAGACTTGATAAAAACTACTCAATTGAGCACAAGATAAACCATAAAATAGTGGTTTATCATATTCACACGAACCCAAGTAGACGCGAGTGTTTGTCAGGCACATTCGTCTTAATGTGATGAACAAAGTCAATTCATCAGATCGTGCTGTTCACCACAATGAAGATCGGAATATACATCTTAGAGATTGATCAAATATGGATCGAAGAAGAAACAATAGTACTTTTATTAATTCATAGAACTCAACAGGGCTCCTCCCCTCAACTTAAGAGGTTTAGAAACTCATACTGAAAGTAAAAACAATGGAAAAATGAAAATATGGCAGACCTCCTTCCATGGGAGGTGTAAAAGGTTCTCCCCAATCGAGAATGAATGATAAAACGTGTAAAAAGTCTTTAAATACTAAACAGATGACTAGTAAGGGTAAAACAGTATATTTAGTGCTAAAATCCACTTCTGAGGCCCACTTGGTGAGTGTTTGGACTGAGCTTTAATGAGATCCACGTGCTATGAGGCTCCTGGGGCATGCAATGCCAGCTAGGGGGTCCTCTCTGGGCCTTTGGATGCTAGGCTCTGCTCTTTGGGCACTGGACGCCTGGAAGGGGGCAGGAAGCTGGCGTTGGACGCCAGTTTTGGGTCTTCTAATCCGAAGTAAAATATGGACAGCATCTGTAGTGCTTTCTCTGTCTCTGAATCAGACTTCTGCTCCAACTCCTCAATTTCAACCAGAAATTATCCGAAATTGCCCAAAAACACAAAAACTCATAGTAGAATCCAAAAATGTGAATTTAACACTAAAACCTATAAAAACTTAATGAAAACTAAATAAAAACTACTAAAACCTATATGAAAGTGATGTCAAAAAGCATATAAAATATCCGCTCATCAATTCCCTTATAAGAAAATCCCAATTAGTAACAACAGCTTTAGGTTGAGTGTAGAACCAACTCATTTGCCTTTCCCCCAAGAGAAAATGGGAAGGCATATAACCAAACAACAGTCTCATCCACACCATGCCGCCTAGTAGTTGAACAAGCTGTTTGAAAGTCTCTAAGGTGCTTGATAGGCTCTTGAGCAGGTAAACCATGGAATTTAGGGAGTAGATTAATCAATGTAGTCTTCAGTTCAAAATCAGCAGTCAAATTTGGATGACGCGCCTGAAATGGTTAAAGAGTAAAATCCGGAGCTCCCGCTTCCTTGAGAGTAATCCTTCTAGGAGCGGCCATAGTATCTGCACCTAAATCAACAGAAGAGACGTCAATAGATTTAGTAGGAGAGGAGTTAGTTTCTTCCTCAAACGACGCTTCAGATTCAACCTCGGAAAAGATTGGTGAATTGGGTAAAACCCATTCACCACCCTCGGAGGCTAACCGACACCGAGCTCGCCTAATGTGTGAAATAGTTTTTTCAATTTCATGATCAAATGCGGCTAGCCTCGGATCCGGTAATGAACGAGTCATTCAATAAAAGAAACATAAAGCTCATGGCAACAAAATATATTAAGAAAAAAATAAATAGTAAATAATACTAATAAACAAAAACACACAAATAAAAATGCAATTATGTAAATATAAATATATTTACACCAACCAATAACTTAGCACACATATGCAACTCTCCGGTAACGGTGCCAAAAATTGATGGGAGGAAAAATGCCGGTCAAGAATTCCTGAAAAATATTTTCTAAAACAGCGTTGCAAGTACAGTCTTAACCGATGAAATTTCCACTATCAATTTAAATTATGTCACAATTAATAATAAATAACTGGGAGTAGAATCCCGGGTCGTTTCCCTAAGAGTTGACATAGGATGCAAATTATTGGTTAGGATTTTTCTGACTATTTTTGGAATTTGAGAATGGAAAAATAAATAACTAGAAATTAAAGCAATGAATGAATAACAAGAGGTAATATGTATTTAAAATAAAAGGCCTTGGTTAGGAGAGAGAATTGGAGTTTCTACCCTTGTTGTCTTTCCCAAGTATAATAGTAAAGGTTCATTGCTCCCACTTAGTTATCCTCTAACAATTGAAGAAAAGTCAAGTGGTTGTCACTAACTCTGACTCACAAGTCCTAGTCACTCCGTGGGGGAGGACTAGAGTTGCTGAAAATCGAGTTAGCCAGCAATCCCCAATTACAGATTAATACTTGAGTATCACAACTCAAGGGTTTCCAATTACTCACTCACAACCAAGTTGGGAGTTTTACTCCATTAACATGAATGCCATTTTCACAAACATATAATAGGAGTAAATAAAAGACAAGATAAATATGAAAAATTAGTTAAATCAAAATTGGCACGAACAATAATTAACACGAATCAAACAAGCAATGAAAATAAACATAAAAATACTCCAATGCATTAATAAGATTCAAAAGTGACAAGATCCAAACATGAATTCAATAATCAAATGGAAAAGAGTAAATAAGGGAATTTAAGAAGAAACTAAGAACAAAATGATGAGGAATAAAGGTAGCAGCAACTCTCTCAAGATCCAATTCGAAGATAAAACTCAGAATGTCAAAACCCTAGAGAGAAGTAGTAGTTTCTCTCACTAGAATTCAAAACTAATAAAAAACTAAAGCAAAAAGTGAAGTGTGGTCAGTCTCAACTCCATCTCTGCCTCTAGTCTATATTTTCGGGCTTGGATCTAGGTCCAAATCAGCCCAGAAATTGCCCCCAGCGAGTTCTGTTAAGTGAAGCACGTGACACTCTATCACGTGTACGCATCAGCCATGCATACGCATCGTTGAACTTCTACGCTGGTCACACGTACGCGTTACTGAAAGACGCTCCAGGTCATACGCACGCGTCAGCCATGCGTGCGCGTCGCTCCTCGCTTCTCAACTCTTTAGTTTCTTGTGTTCCTTCCACTTTAACATGCTTCATCTTCATCCTTTAAGCCATTCGTGCCCTGTAAACCTTAAAACACTTAATAAACACATCATGGCATTGAATGGTAATAAAGGAGAATTAAAATTAACAATTTAAGGCCTAGAAAGCATGTTTTCAATCATAGCACAAAATTAGGAAGAAAACTTAAAAACATGCAATTTACATGAATAAGTGTGAGAATAGTTGACAAAACCCACTCAATTCATTCCAAAATATATCATAAAATAGTGGTATATGAAACACCAAGAACAAAACTCAAAGAATTCCAAGAAAACAAAGAACATGCAAAAGACACCAAACTTAAAAATTTTGAAAATCAAAGACACCAATTTCAAAAATTTTAAAGAAAAAGACTCAAAGACACCAAACTTAAGAATTGACACAAGACTCAAACAAAAGACACTATTTTTGAAAATTTTCGGAAAAAGACTCAAGAAATTCGAACTCTAACAAGAACAAGAACAAAAGATCAAGATTAATAAAGAAAAGAAAAGATTTTTGAAAAAAATTTTATTTTTTTCGAAAAAGAAAAATCAAAGACTAAAAAAAATTAAAAACAATACCTAATCTAAGCAACAAAATAATTCGTTAGTTTGTTCAAACTCGAACAATCCCCAACAATGGCACCAAAAACTTGGTGCGCAGAATTACACTTCGCACAACTGAACCAGTAAGTGCACGGGGTCGTCCAAGTAATACCTAAGTGAGTCAGGATCGATCCCACGAGGATTGTGATTTGAAGCAAGCTATGATTATCTTGTAGATCTTAGTCAGGCGGATAGAAAAGTTGGTTGATTGTTTAAAATGCATAAAAGTAAAATAAAGATAACGTTACTCAGTTGATGGTGAATGTAATGATAAGAGGATGGTTAAGGCATCAGAGATGCCTTATTCTTCTGGATTAATTCGGTTTTACTGTCTCCTCCAACCGTGAATGATTTCTTCTATGACAGGTTGTATGTGATCAACGCCTTTCTTGAGAGGTCGTCGATTCTCCTTCAGAGCTGAACACCAGGGTTAGTGCGCATCCAGTCTGATTGAGGGTGAAGCTTCTGCAGTCCATTTCCCTTAGTGGTCCTACTTAAAATGCCACAGACAAGGTCGAATCTTCCAGATCAGAGAATGTTGCGCCTTTGGTTCTAGCCTCTACCACAAAGACCCTAATCTCCCCATACCTCGGCTGAACTGGTGTCTCGAGAAGTCCACAAAGAAGTCGTGGATTAGCCGTCTAAGAGATGTATAATCAAGCTAGTGGTTCATCATTGTCCGATGAATGACTCACTCTAAACCCATGTAGAATGAGATAACCTTATTCCGGTTCAACGCATTCATAAGGATGAAGAACGAAGATACATCTTAGAATAGAGAATCAAACACAGATTGAAGATAGAACAGTAATACTTTTATTAATCCATAAAACTCAGCAGAGCTCCTCCCCTCAACCTAGGAGGTTTAGAGACTCATACTGATAGAAAATACAATGAAACATGTAAAGTGTTCGAAAGAACTGGTTCCTCCCTAAAAGTATAAAAGTTCTCAAATAAATACTAGATGCTACTGAGGTAGAGCGGTCGGCTGTTAACTGACTGGTCGTAAGTTTGAATCCTACTTGGGGAGGTTTGGTTCATTCCGAATTCTTGAATTCGAAATTAAAGGGTTGGGTTCGCTTTGACCGTTAAAAGTAGGTAACCCGTTCCCCCTGTCTTTTGTTGTCTTTATTGCATTTTATCTCATTGTATCCCGTTCGGTTCTGCGATATTTGAGAATCACCGTCAATACCTCGGTGTAGATTCGGGATACTCCCTTGTTCCACAGTCCGGGGCTATTTAAACTAACCAATTCAGAATTCTCCGATGTACTAGTATTAGCAATAACAAGTGCATCTTTGATGCAATCATCAATTCTCCCGAGAGGCTACAATTGCCGCGAGCAAACATATTAATGACGAGGAAGGCATTTTTGCTATGCTACAAATACTTTACTTGTTCTGCTATTCTGCACAAGCCTGGCTGAGGAAGAATTATGGAGGGTAAAAATATGCGGATTAAAAGCTAAAGCTTAGGACATACTTTTTTTATTTAGAAATATCCACCATTTACAAAAATTTTGTTTATTTTTTAAGAAAACAATAAGGTAAGGCCATTCCATTTCGACAAAATACCCATACCCAAGTTCTATAGTTTTGGGTCCGCTAACCCGATGATGATTTTCTTATCCCCAGAGGTAAGGGTCCTTACCTTTCTTTCTGGATGTTAAATACGATTGGCTGGGTTACTTTTTACTGGCATTGGAAATACATTACACTATGGCAGGGTAATATCTCACAGTTTAATGAATCTTCTACCTATTTGATGGGATGGTTAAGAGATTATCTATTCGTTAACATCCAATATCTAGTATCATATATACATGTATTTCTTCTATACCGTAAACCAATTGTTCGTGTATTCAATTCTCCTCAATCTAGATCTTATGGCAAATCAAAAGAGTTTAAGTCTTACAGGATTGACGAAAAATAATAAATTGATAAAAAAGGCAATGTTTATTGTGGAACCAATTCGTCTGTCTAGAGAAAAGGATGAACAATTTTATATATATCAAACCATAGTACTTTCATTGCTTCATAATAGTAAGCGTCAAATTAAGAAAAGATATCCAGAAAAAACAATGTTGATAAGACGAACTTTGCAAAATCCATTCCAAGAACAAGAGATAAAAAAATAACAGAAAATAAAGAAAAAAATCATTATGATTTGCTTGTTCCTGAATTCTTTTTTGGCACTAGACGTCGTAGAGAATTAAGAATTTTAATTTGTTTCAATTCTAAGAATAGAAATAGTGCACATAGAAAAACAACATTGTACAATGACTAAGGATTACATAAGAAGGATAAAACAGTCTTTTAATGCAAAAATCCACTTCCGGGGCCCACTTGGTGAGTGTTTGGGCTGAGCAAAAGAGTAAGCCACGTGCTAGGAGGGCTCTAGGGCATTGAACGCTGGCTAGGGGCACCTTCTTGGGCGTTGGACGCTGGTCTCTCCTCCCTTGGGCGTTGGACGCCAGAATAGGGCAGATGGCTGGCCAGTTTTGGGCCTTCAATTCTGAAGTAAAGTAGGGACTATTATATATTGCTGAAAAGCCCTGGATTTTAGCTTTCCATAACCATTGGGAACGCTCCATTTGAACTTCTGTAGCTCTAGAAAAGCTCTTTCGAGTGCAAGGAGGACAGATTCTAACAGCATCTGCAGTGCTTTCTCTGCCTCTGAATCAGACTTTTGCTTCAGCTCCTCAATTTCATTCATAAAATACTTGAAATTGTATAGAAAAACACAAACTCATAGTAGAATCCAAAAATGTAAATTTTACGCTAAAACCTATGAAAACTTAATAAAACTTAACTAAAACATGCTAAAAACTATATGAAAAATGATGGCAAAAAGCGTATAAAATATCTGCTCATCAGGTATCATCACTCACCCCACATCATTATTATTCTGTTTCTCATCCCTATCTCCATCTCCCACCCTCCACCCTCCACCACCTCTCCCTCTCCTTTCCCTCTCCCTCAACTTCCCACCCTCTACCACCTTCTGCTGCAAGTCTCTCTGCCACCATATTATCCCCTCCGATCTCCTCCCTTCTTCCTTCACTTCCACTACCACAGAATGGGAACACATCCATTTGAGAGCTTATCGTGAAAGCTGAGTCTCTTTGGCGTGAAGGTTATAGGCTCAACCACTCGATGCTTTCTTCATTCATTTCACCCTCGCTTGCATAGCAGATTTTGAGGACTAAGAAGTCCATCAATTTTCTTTGGGTATGTTGTGATGATCGCTATTGGGTTAATGCAGCAATCAAAGTTGTCATTGATATAGGGGTGACACCAAGAAGAAAAATTTTGGGTACGATGAAACTGATATTCTTGAGTCACTAGTTGATGAAGCTGCAAAGAGAATTGATAAGCATTTGTTGGATATAATTTACAGACAATACAAATTCCAAAACACTGCCTTACAATTAAGCAGTATCTATTACTTGTTTAACATGATTTTGTGCAATATATAATGGACATCGTCGGGCCTGGTCTTTCTGAACTAGCAAACACGATAAGCTCTTTCAAACTCTCTAGACTGTTGGAAATTGCAATGGAAGTGAAAGTGAAGGTGTTCCTAATCTGCGGCGGTGGAAGTAGATGAAGAGGAGAGGAGATCAGAAGGGATAGTATGGTGGCAGAAAGACTTGTAGCAAGAGGTGGTAGAGAGTTGAAAGGAGAGGGAGAAGTAGTGGAGAGTGGAAAAAGAAGGAGAGAGGGACGGGAATAGGAATGAAAAAGAAGATGATGATTATGTGGAGTGAGTAATGAATCAAAACAAAATCGGTTTATTATAGTAACAATAATAAACCTAATTATCTGCACTATAATTATTAGACCCGATTTGATCCGACCAATTTACACAATTTAAACCGAATCATGTTTAAATTTTTTGATAAAAAGATAAATATATCCCTGATTTTTGTTTTAAAAAAACAAAAAAAAAAACATGATCCAGTAGATTATGTAAATTGATCGGTTCGACCAGATCTGATAATAATTGGGTTTATTGTTATTATTATAAAAAAATTGATTTTATTCTAGTTTGTTAAGAAATTCAAGAATAACCGGTTCATTAATACGTACAATAATAATGCGACACATAAGTGTCTTTACAAAAAGACGTTTTATGTGTTTTTATGAGAACATCCTCCTAAACAAATATACAAAATTAAAAATAGTTAAAACATCCAAAACTCAAATTAAAAAAATTTTTAAAAGTCAAATAAATAAAATTAATTTAAAATATAAAATTTAGGATTAAAATTTATAATTTAGATTCAAAATTTAGAATTTATAATCTATATTGTTGATTTAAGTATGTGAGAAGATCAGTCTAATTTAATTGTATTTTGTGAATGACTTTTAGCAATAATTTTCCTTATTCCCGTGTCATCCAATGAAAAAGTGCATAGGTAATTGTAAATTGTAGAATACACTTTACCTATATTCATATACTCCTACTCTTAATTCCTACTTCTAATAAATTTTTGCAACTTTTTTATCGTTTTCAAATAAAAAACACCAAAGTCCAAAGTGGAAACATCTTCTCTGTCCACTCTCCGTTGTGGGTTTGCTTTCTTCAATTATAAGTGGGAGTAAAATAATAATTAGATTCTTAAAGATATTAATTTTTGATTAATTTATTTTTGAAGAAAAAAAAATATCAATTAAATCTTTTAAGATAATAAATAGTGGCTATATATGTTATTCTGTTAATAAATAATGTAAAATAAAATTTATCTCTTGAGTTTTTATATATTATTTATTAACTATTTTTTATTTATCATAAATTCTATTAAAATAAGTAAAGTTTTATTTTAAAAGTTATTATCTATATGACTATTTTTTATAAATAGACATATCAGAGTAATTAACTGTATATATAAGCATTATTGTCAAGTTTTAGTTGATGAATTGATAGAAGAACATCATGTGTCCACCATTTACTATTTTAAAAGACTAAATTGATATATTTTTTTTAAGGACTAATTTATTCGAAGTCGAAATTTTGAGGGACATAATTGTTACTTTACTGTATATGTGGATTAATCTCTTAATCGAATTATCGAAAACCAATATTATTATTGTTTCTATTGACGATGCATACAAGTGAACTAGTTCGCAATCATAGTGGTTCCGTTAGGTGATCTAAGGTGTTTTGATAAGCAGATGAATCGCGAATCGGTACACGCTAACCGGTACGCAGTATGTTGCCTAATTGGTTAACATGTAACTATAACCTGTACTGGTTTGATTTACTATAGGTTTGTTAATTTTTATTTTTTTATTTTTTTGCTTGTTTCCCCTCCATTATTGTTCTCATCATCTTTGTATCCCTTCTTTCCTTGGTAAAGCTTAGAGCTGGAGTATATAAACTATGCCGCATGTGGGTTATTCCTTGAGATTAATCATAATTTCAATTCCATAGCTTATTCCTCACAAGCATTGCTCTGCAACCTCACACTCTTGCCACCATTTCCCGAACCAAATTCTGCTTCATTACTGCCGAATCTGTCAGTTGTTAACCTTAACTGTTCTTCCTATTAGGAAAAGGTGTAGGTGATATAGATGTGCTTCTCAGACACAACGCACACATAACATTCGTGATCATATATATATACTCAAATTAAATATTCCAGCTTATGCTTACATGAGCAAAGTATTAGAGAATTGAACATTCAAGGAATGCAATAACAATACTAATCTCTAACCAGCTTCTGCCAAGATGATCACAAATACATTACTTTTGGCTAAGACTCTTGTTTTGATCATCCTTATCTCCTTTTGGTTTCTCCAATAATAATTTTTCACCATTTTGTTCTAAATCTTCTCCCTTATTGTTGATTTCGCTAATATTTTCTTCCACAGGTTTATAAGTATAGAATCTAACACAAATTACAAAATAAATTAAATTTAAAACTTGAACCCCACTAACAAGCAAGTAATAATACTCTAATCTACCCCTATTAAGGTTCCTATCAGGCAACCAATTCTTCTCATTTTTGCCACTATACTTATGAACTAATGTCACCAAAAATGTACCAACATAGCTCCCAATTGCTATAACTATGCAATATATAGCAGTAGCACTACTTCTCATGCTCTCAGGTGATTGATCATAGAGAAATTCAAAGAGTCCAACAGACATAAAAACATCAGCCAAACCATGCAAACAATACTGAGGTACCAACCAAAACACACTTATTGGAATAATAGCAGTTGGATCATCCAACAAGTTATGTTGTGAAGCAATTTCTTTTCTTTTGACTTCGACCGGTGCTGAGATAGCTGTGGCCACAATGTTAATCATGAATCCTATTCCCATTCTCTGTATGCATGTGATTCCTGTAGGATTTTTTGTGAAGCGGCGGACGAGGGGGACGAAGAGGACGTCATAGAGAGCTACTCCGGCCATCATGGTTATGACGCTGAATACTGACATGTTTGCTGGGGAGATTTGGAATGAGTGAGAGAGGTGGCGGTTCATTGTTCGAGCTTGTTGGATTACAAAGCTTGGAAGATGAGATGAAGCTGTTATGAGCAAGATCCCTGTTGAAGAAATTGGAATGATTTTAATGATGGATTTTAGTTCCTCAACTCTGTGGACAGTGGCTAGTTTCCATAGGTTTGGTGCTGAATTTAGATCTCTAGCTTCTTCTTCTGTCACAATTGTAGCTCTGTCCAACCATCTGTAAATTTCCAAGAGAGATTACTCTTTGATTTCATTTGTATGTAATGTATTATAAAATCTTATTACATATATTTAGTTATTTATTGTTACATTAACAATAATGTTTATCTTGACTTAGTGTCTTAAAACGTTTTATAATGTAACTATATTAGTGAATGATAATTTAAAAGAAAAATATCCGGTAACCAAAATTTTTTCTTTTTATATGTCTGGTATTTTTTTTTTTTGGTGACTATATGTCTGGTATTTAAGTCAACACTAGTTATTTTCTTTTTTATTTTTCCATTAAAAGGATTGGCCTCTTAGCACTCTCAATATAAAATCTAAAACACTTTGTTTTAGGTATATAACAATAATAACATAACTCATAAAAGGTAATACTATGATGAAGAGTAACATTTGATAAAGAGTGAAGATTATTCTTTTTCTAATCTAAAAAAATAATAAAAATAAAGATATCATGTGCAATGTACAATTTTCTCAAAGGATTTAGTTACAATCTTCATTCTTTACCCAATTTCAGTCCTCACCAAAAAGATTTTTCTCGTCACTAGATATCTCACCATTGGTTTTGGATTTTGTATCAAAATGAGTGGCAAGAGTTGACGTCTAAATTTCGTTACGAATTTTTTTGTCATTATTGCAATACTAACTTAGTAACCAAACTGCACGTCTGCACCTACTTGTTCTTTAATTTCAGATTTTTGAATTAAACCAAAAGAACCAAATAGTTATCAATTTGACTTACTTATATTGATCTGTGTGTTGAAGTCTTCCTTCCAATGAAATAGGAGCATCAAGCTCCTTATTTTGGTAGAAAAGGTTAGGATCATTAGGCAAATCCTCTTTCCTCTTCCTTATAGCTGCCACAATCACTTGCACCAAACGAACCAAAGGGCTTCCCTTTGGTTTCACATTCCTATAGAGTGGTGACCCCAGCACAAATGCAAGAATAGAAAATAGCATAACAATTGTTGGTATGCCAAATCCCCAACCCCACCCAGTGTTGTCTTGGATGTAAACCACAATGGTTAAAGCAGTTAGAGACGCCAAACCCAAGCCAAAGAAGTACCAATTGAAGATGTTCCATTTCTAGATTCCACACCTTTTTTGGTATGTCAAATTGGTCTCCTAAGAATGGCAAAACACAGGGTCTAATGCCACCTGAGCCAAGAGATGTGAGGAGTAGAGACATGTATAGTATCCATAGTTGTGAGGATGTGGCTTCTTGGCAGTTCACTTGTTTTGGACATGGTGGAGGCCGTGTATGTGGAAGTATAGCAGACAGAGTGGTGAAAATCAATCCCTTAGTGAAAACAATATTTAAGGTACGCGATGACAAGGTATACAAAACAATATTTAAGCTGTAATCTTATGAATAAGAATATACTATCTTAAATATAAATTTACGTCTCATCTACCTTTGCAAAATGTAAAATACTTGTAGTATTATATTTGAACTAAAATACACAGCCAACGTTTCTAAAACTAAAATAGCTTAGAATGAGTGCAATGATGAATACAGAAAGAGAAGTAGTTGATAATAAGAAATCGAACCAGTTGATAGATGAGGGAAGCGGCAGTGATAGTCCAATACTGACCAGCAAAGGACTCAGCAATGAGAGCACCAAGGAGAGGAGTGAAGCTCGATGTTCCACCAATTATTGTTAGTATGTTGGATGCAGATACCAATGGCATGTTCATCACTTGTGTCAGGTAACTTATCAAGTTACCATTAAATCCCGCCACCGCAAATCTATCGCAAAATTCGTTTGCTGCATCATGCATACCACATAAGCCAATCAAAATTAACATCTTCAATTTTATAAGAAAGTAGTAGCCGGCTTAGTGGCTTACAGAAGATAAAAGGCAATGTTCGGAGGCCTCCTTTTCGCTTTTGTTTTCTGTTGCAGCCACTCTCTTGCTGTTCATCTCTGAAAAATTCATTGTTGTCGTTGCTCTTCTCTATCTCCATTTTCTTCTCTCTTCTTTGCATATGACACTCACTCTTAGCTTGTTTTTTGAACTAGAGTTTAGAGTGAAGCGTTCTTTATTTACTTACCATGTGACTTGATCACTTCTTCCTCAATTAATTTTTGCAAAAAATTGACAAACAGGCTCTTTTTTATTCGCAGACTTTTAAGTTTTCGAAAATTTGAAAATAAATTTAAATTTTTAACCTTTTTAAAATTTGGACATATCGATTCCTCATGTTTACTTGGGTCTGTTACACCCAATAAAAAAATTAAACGTGACTCTCGTTATATTAACCTGGTTAATATGAATGCATACATAAAAAAATTTTTAAAATGAGACATTAAAAAAAAAAATCAATGTGTCCAAATTTTGAAGAAATAAGTAACTTAAATATATTTTTAATACTAAAAACTCAGGATGAATTTGACCTATTCTTTTAATTTTGTCCTCATTCAAATTCTCCCTTCTCTCTCGGTACTACACTGAAACCAACTAGACAAACAAATTTAACTAAAACTAATAGTAATGATTAATCGAAGACACTTCCATTTGCGATTTTTCTAATACCACTTACCTTGTTTAATTTTTATATTATCAAATTATACCTACTCTGTGCATCGTTTTGGAAAACTTGTAGGAAATTGTTTTTTGTCAATATCCAAGAAAATAATATAACAATTCACGGATTTTTAAGGCTTTATTGAATCGTTAAGTCATTTGTTTTACTCTTTTTGTTTGACTTAGTTATCTCATCATAACGTTGCGTGTGCATCAAAATTGTTAGAAAATATAATAATGCAATTTGTATATGCAAAAATATGGATCCGAGTATAGAGTACACACAAGACACAACTAGCCATAAACAAAGGATAAAGACAGCAAAGCAAGTATGTATCTTAGATCCAAGACTCTAAGTCAGTTCTTTGATGTTCAACAAAAACAGGCAGGCTTGTTATTTATACAAAAAATTAGAAAGTGAAACATTATACATTTTCTTTTTGTAAAGAGGGTGTGCACTCGCAACGAATTTCACTCATTTTATTCAACATATATTCACTTATTTACATAGTTATCAAAGTTAAATAGTTAATCGATCTAATCAAGATACTAAATCATTGAGTTAGTTGTTCACTCGGTAGAAAAGTACTTAAAATCACCATAGAAGTTTTAATCTGGGAACACAACTGTGAAACTTAAGGTTTGAGGTTTAAGATTACAAGGCCTAAGTTCTACACTTCTACTGGGGACGGATTTAGAAGGAGGGAGTAGTGATTTCAGTCTTCCCAAATAATTTAAAGAACTATGTTTATATATTGAGATATGTATTTAAATAAATAAATAATATTGTATAATTTAGTGTATATATATATATATATATATATATATATATATATATATATATATATATATATATAGTTTTTCACTGTGATAGATTTATATCTCAATTATTTAGTTTATTAATATTTTTCACTTAACTAATATGATATTATACCTTCAAGTCTTTGTACATTATCACATAACTAATTTTACTATTAACTGCTATTAGTTATTAATTGCACATTCATAGTTAATTCTGATTATGACAAACTTGATATTGTTAGAGAGTAGATTTGTAATTATAGAATCATAGCTGTAATTGGTAATTTTTGATAGAGTTTGTTAGAAGTGGAAACAAAATCAATTGTACATTGTACAAATAGGTACTGTAGCTTGTATATTCCTTGAGGTTCATTAATTCAAAAAATCACCTTTACCAAATTCCTTCTTCTTCTCTTGTTCATCTCTCTCTCTCTCAACTCTATGAGGACACACGAAGAAACTTAAGGTTTGAGGTTTAAGATTATAAGGCCTAAGTTCTACACTTCTATTGGAGACGGATTTAGAAGGAGCGAGTAGTGACTTCGGTCTCCCCAAAAAATTTTAAGAACTATGTTTATATATGAGATATGTATTTAAATAAATAAAAAATATTGTATAATTTAGTGTATTATATATATATATTATTTTTCACTATGTGATAGATTTATATCTCAATTATTTAGTTTATTAATATTTTTCACTTAACTAATATAATATTATACCTTCAAGTCTTTGTACATTATTACATAACTAATTCTGCTATTAATTACTTTTAGTTATTAATTGCACATTGTAAGATCCCACATCGGTTGGGGAGGGGAACGAAGCATGCCTTATAAGGGTGTGGATACCTCTCCTTAGCATGATGCGTTTTGACGAGTGAGTGTGGGGGGCTTTGGCTATCATCCCTATCGTCAAAGGCAAAACCGTGAGGCCTTGTGTGCCAAAGCGGACAATATCATGCTAGCGGGTGGTCTGGGCTGTTACAGATGGTATCAGAGCCAGAACCCGGATCGATGTGCCAGCGAGGGCGCTGGACTCCCTTAGGGGGGTGGATTGTAAGATCCCACATCGGTTGGGGAGGGGAAACGAAGCATGCCTTATAAGGGTGTGGATACCTCTCCCTAGCATGACGCTTTTTGACGAGTGAGTGTGGGGGGCTTTGGCTATCATCCCTATCGTCAAAGGCAACAACCGTGAGGCCTTGTGTGCCAAAGCAGACAATATCATGCTAGCGGGTGGTCTGGGCTGTTACACACATTCATAGTTAATTCTGATTGTAACAAACTTGATATTGTTAGAGGGTAGATTTGTAATTATAGGATCATAGCTGTAATTGGTAATTTCTGATAGAGTTTGTTAGAAGTGAAAACAAAAATAATTGTACATTGTACAAATAGGTACTGTAGCTTGTATATTCCTTGAGGTTCATTCATTCAAAAAATCACCTTTACCAAATTTCTTCTTCTTCTCTCTTTCATCTCTCTCTCAGCTCTATGAGGACACACGAAGAAACACCTCTCTGAGCTCACTTTCAATATGGTGCGGTAAGCGTGGATCGAGGTGGTGTGTAATGAGAGTGCTCGAAGATCAAAGATCGAGGACGTGATTTTTCAATTTTTCTTATTGCTCGTAGATTGGCTCTCAAATCTGCGAATCCTAAAACATGGATGCTAACAACCCAGAATCGAAAATGAACCCAGGCTCTTTTAGTGGGATTGGGCTAACTTGAATCAGTTTACTTGACTTCTGTTTGAAACTACTCCTCATCCGGCCGAATCTGTAGCTGCTCTTCTCAACTAAATCTCAGCTCAGCTTGGACGCAACAATGGAACCTCAAACCCAAGCATTAATCAGACCAGTCCTTACTTTATTCATCAGTCTGAAAATCCCAGTATTCCTATAACTCCTATAATTATGAATGGATCAAATTATGGTGACTGGAGTAGAGCATTGACTTTAGCTCTACAATCTAAAAACAAATTTGACTTTGTTGATGGAACGATTACGAAACCACTTGAATCTGATCCTCTGTTTAAGCAATGGAAATGTTGCAACACTTATGTTGTAGGTTGGATTAACTTGTCTCTGAGTCCAGATATTTCACGAAGTGTAATGTGGAATAATCTAGCTTATGAGATTTGGAGTGAATTACGAAGAAGATACTATCATGGTGATAGGTTCAGAATCGCTGAATTGAAGGAAGAATTGTATGCTGCCAAGCAAAGAGATCTTTCTATTACTACTTATTTCACAAAATTAAGATCATTATGGGAGGAATTAGAGAGTTTTCAGCCAGTACCTATTTGTGAATGCACTTCAAGATGCTCCTGTGGTCTTGGAGTTATTCAAGCATATAGATCTGAGGGATGTGTGGTAAAATTTCTATGGAGTTAAATGATCAATTCTCAACTATACGTTCACAGATCATGATGATGGAGCCACTATCCAATCTTGATTCTACTTTTGCCTTACTCACACAGCAAGAAAGGCAACTTGGCTTTCATGGAGAAGAATCTCAGATGCTTCTCAATATTGCACAACCCAAATCTCCATAAGGAACCACCTCCAACAAAGGATCAGATTCTACTAAGAGTGATATTGTTGCTGCTAATCGACTAGGCAGAAGAAAGAGCAGAACATATGGAGGCAAAGGTTCGGGTAGAGGAAAAATTGTTTGCACATATTGTGGAAAGCTTGAACACACAATAGATGTTTGCTATAGGAAACATGGTCTGCCACCACATCTGAAGGAGAGATATAATAGTGGTGGTGCTACAACATTCAATTATGCAGCCACTGATGAACATGCTGATGAAGACAGTACAGATCAGAAGCAGCAAAGAAGTGACGAGCAATGCTTGGAATTCACTCAAGATTAGAAGATCGCTTTACTAGCCATTCTTCAGCGCAATGAGCTATAGTCCATCCACAGCACTAACCAAATAGTTGGCCAAACTCCAGCAATGAGAAGTAAAGGTAACCGAGTGATTCAACTATTGCATTTTAAGTCACATGTTTTGGCTGAGAGAAGTGGCGATGAAACAGAAAAGTCAAAGTCTTGGATAATTGATACAGGGGCCACTGACCATGTATCATATTATCTTTAAGATTTTGACACTTAGCATCATATTTGCACAATTATAGTTAGGCTTCCAAATGGCTCCTACACCACAAACAACATCATAGGAATAGAGGATAGGCTTGCTGTAATGAAACAAAAATACAATCTTACATATTGTGATTTGAATTTCAATAAAATTTCTTGTGATGCTTGTCATTTTGGTAAACAAAAGAAGCTTCCATTTCCTTTAAGCTCTAGTAAGACAACCAATTGTTTTGATTTGCTTCATATGGATATTTGGGGGCCTTTGAGAACTCCATTTACTAATGGTCATAAATATTTTTAATGGTTATTGATGATAAAAGTAGATTCACATGGATTTTTTTTATGAAACATAAGGTTGAAACATCAAACTTGATTAAATCTTTTGTTCAACTAGTTAAAACCCAATTTGAAAAATCTGTTAAAGCCATCAGATAAGATAATGGACCAGAATTTAAGATGCTTTCTTTTTACAATTCTAATGGAATTGAACATCAAACCTCTTGTGTTGAGACACCTCAACAAAATGGAATTGTGGAACGAAAACATCAACACATATTACAAATTAGCCGCAACATTATGTTTCATTCAAACATTCCAAAGTGTTTTCGGAGCTATGCTGTTAAGCATGCTATACACCTCATCAACCATTTTCCTAGTGTTATTTTCAAAAATTCTTCTCCATATGAAGTTCTTTATTCAAAATTACCTGATATTTCACATCTGAAAACCTTTCGCTGTCTTGCCTATACAAGTACTGTAACTTCAAAAAGGACTAAGCTAGATGCTAGGGCTTCGAAATGTTGTTTTCTGGGTTATCAAGCAGAAACTAAGGGCTATCTTTTATTAGAATTACCATCAAGAAAAATATTTCTTTCAAGAAATGTTATTTTCTATGAAAATCATTTTCTTTTCATTGACAAGAACTCAAATCACACAAACAATTCTCATAGATCTGAAGATTTGTTTAATTACAGCCATCATTGATCACCAAATTATCAACATATCACTCATATATCTGCACCTCCTGTTGAGAATTATACACATTTTGGGACTGATAACATAGATCCACCTGAGAATCCTCCACAATTAGGACTTGAAATAAATGATTCTGACTTTAGCATTTCATCTCATGGTGTCAATCATGCATCTCAATCTACGTCTTCCTCAAACTCTCAAAATAATGATAATTATCATACATCTTCATCTGCATCTTGATAAACCACTATTTTATGGTTTATTTTTTATTAGATTGAGTGGATTTTGTCAACTATTCTCACACTTATTCATGTAAATTACATGATTTTAAGTTTCCTTCCTAATTTTGTACTATGATGGAAAACATGCTTCTTAGGCCTTAAAATCGCTAATTTTTAATCATCTCTTATTACCATTCGATGCGGTGATATGTTAGTTAAGTATTTTCAGGGTTTATAGGGCAGGAATGACTTAGAGGATGGAAAGGAAGCATACAAAAGTGGAAGGAACACAAGAAATTAAGGATTTGAGAAGCTGGTCACGACGCGTACGCATGGATGAGGCGTGCGGGTGACCAAGTACAGCATCCACTGATGCGTACGCGTGAACTTGCAAAGTCCAAGCGACACGTACGCGTGGCTGACGCGTACGCGTGACAAAGCGTCACGTGCCTCAGTAAACAGAAAACACTGGGGGCAATTTCTGGGCTGCTTTTGGCCCAGTTTCAAGCCCGAAAGTGAAGATTAGAGGCTGCAGAGTGGGGCTGGATGGTCATTCACCATTCAATTTTCATTCTTTCACACATTTTTGGCTTTTAGATGTAGGTTTCTAGAGAGATGCTCTCTCCTCTCTCTAGGTTTTAGGGTTTTTAGTCTTATTTCTTTTTAGCTTCAGAATTTTATCTTATTTTAACTTAGCTTTCTCTTACTTTTATTTATTCTAGCACTTTAGTTATCTACTTCTCTTTGATGAGCGGATAATTTATACACTTTTTGGCATTGTTTTTAGTATGTTTTTAGTATATTTTAGTTAGTTTTTATTATGTTTTTACTATTTTTTATTCAAAAATCACATTTCTGGACTTTACTATGAGTTTGTATGTTTTTCTGTGATTTAATGTATTTTCTGGCTGAAATTGAGGGACCTGAGCAAAAATCTGATTCAGAGGCTGAAAAAGGACTACAGATGTTGTTGGATTCTGACCCTCCTGCACTCGAAATGGATTTTCTCGAGCTACAGAAGCCCAATTGGCACGCTCTCAATTGTGTTGGAAAGTACACATCCTGGGATCTCCAGCAATATATAATAGATCATACTTTGCCCGAGTTTTGATGATGCAAACTGGCGTTTAAACGCCAACTTTCTACCCTATTCTGGCGTCAAAACGCCAGAACTGGCATAAAAGCTGGAGTTAAACACCCAAACTGGCACAAAAGCTGGTGTTTAACTCCAAGAAAAGTCTCTACATGTGAAAGCTTCAATGCTCAGCCCAAGCACATACCAAGTGGGCCCTGTAAGTGGATTTCTACACTAACTATCCTAGCTTACTCATTTTCTGTAACCCTAGGTCACTAGTTTATTATAAAAACTACTTTTAGTGATTCATTTTGTACCTCATGACACTTTACACGTTTCATATTATATCTTTGACGGCATGAGTCTCTAAACTCCATGGTTGGGGGTGAGGAGCTTTGCTGTGTGATGAGCGGATAATTTATACGCTTTTTGGCATTGTTTTTAGTATGTTTTTAGTAGGATCTAGTTACTTTTAGGGATGTTTTCATTAGTTTTTATGTTAAATTCACATTTCTGGACTTTACTATTAGTTTGTGTGTTTTTCTGTGATTTCAGGTATTTTCTGGCTGAAATTGAGGGACTTGAGCAAAAATCAGATTCAGAGGTTGAAGAAGGACTGCTGATGCTGTTGGATTCTGACCTCCCTGCACTCAAAGTGGATTTTCTGGAGCTACAAAACTCAAAATGGCGCGCTTCTAATTGCATTGGAAAGTAGACATCCAGGGATTTCCAGAAATATATAATAGTCCATACTTTGGCCAAGAATAGACGACGTAAACTGGCGTTCAACGCCAGCTCTCTGCCCAAATCTGGCGTCCAGCGCCAGAAAAGGATCCAAAACCAGAGTTGAACGCCAGAAATGGATCAAAACCTGGCGTTCAACTCCACAAATGGCCTCTGCACGTGCTACACTTAAGCTCAGCCCAAACACACACCAAGTGGGCCCCGGAAGTGGATTTATGCATCAATTACTTACTCATGTAAACCCTAGTAGCTAGTTTATTATAAATAGGACCTCTTACTATTGTATTAGGCATCTTTGATCATCTTAGGATCTTAGGATCATCTTTGAACGCATTGTTCTTAGACCAAGGGGGCTGGCCATCTCGGCCATGCCTGGACCTTCACTTATGTATTTTCAACGGGAGAGTTTCTATACTCCATAGATTAAGGTGTGGAGCTCTGCTGTTCCTCAAAGATTAATGCAAAGTACTACTGTTTTCTATTCAATTCTTCTTATTTCTCTTCTAAGATATCCATTCGCACCCAAGAACGTGATGAAGGTGATGATTATGTGTGATGCTCATCATCCTTCTCCTTTATGAACGCGTGCCTGACAAACACTTCCGTTCTACATGAAATAAGCTAGAATGAATATCTCTTAGATCTCCCAACCAGAATCTTCGTGGTGTAAGCTAGAATGATGGCGGCATTCAAGAGAATCCGGAAGGTCTAAACCTTGTCTGTGGTATTCCGAGTAGGATTCAATGATTGAATGACTGTGACGAGCTCCTAACTCGCGACTGTAGGGCGTTAGTGACAGACGCAAAAGGATAGTAAATCCAATTCCGGCATGATCGAGAACCGACAGATGAATAGTCGTGCCGTGACAGGGTGCGTGAGCATATTATTCACTGAGAGGATAAGATGAAGCCATTGACAAGGGTGATGTCTCCAGACGATTAGCCGTGCCGTGACAGGGCATTGGATCATTTTCCCGAGAGATGACCGAAAGTAGCCATTGACAGTGGTGATGTATCACATAAAGCCAGCCATGGAAAGGAGTAAGACTGATTGGATGAAGATAGCAGGAAAGCAGAGGTTCAGAGGAACGAAAAGCATCTCCATTCGCTTATCTGAAATTCCTACCAATGATTTACATAAGTACCTCTATCCCTATTCTATTATTTACTATTCGAAAACACCATTATCACTTTATATCCGCCTGACTGAGATTTGCAAGGTGACCATAGCTTGCTTCATACCGACAATCTCCGTGGGATTCGACCCTTACTCACGTAAGGTATTACTTGGACGACCCAGTGCACTTGCTGGTTAGTTGTATCGAAGTTGTGAACCATGGTATTGGCACCATGTTATTGGCGCCATTGCCAGGGGAAGAAAGAGCCATGAATTTTACATAATTAAAGTGTAATCACGATTACGCGTACCAAGTTGCTCACGTTGCCAGGGATTGTTCGAGCCTGGACATCACAATTTCGTGCACCAAGTTTTTGGCGCCGTTGCCGGGGATTGTTTGAGTTTGGACAACTGACGGCTCATCTTGTTGCTCAGATTAGGTAATTTTCTTTTTGTTTTCTTTTCAAAAATTTTTCAAAAATATTTCTAAAATTTTCTCATCTGTTTTCGAAAAAAAATTAAAAATGTTTTCAAAAATTTATTCAAAATTTTTAAGAATGAATTCTAGTGTTTCATGAAGCATGTGAAGCCTGGCTGGCTGTAAAGCCATGTCTAAATTCTTTTGGATTGAGGCTTCCAAATCATCAGAGGTAAGTTACATACTTGATAAATGATGAGCAGCAATTTGTTATCAAGAGCAATATACTCTGGTGTTACATGCTGAAGCTTGGCTGGCCATTGGCCATGTCTAGTGTTTTGGACTGGAGCTTTCTTTGAAAGCTTGGCTGGCTAGTGAGCCATGTCTAATTCCTGGACTGAAGCTTTAGACTAAGAATGCAAGATTCCTGGAATTCATGTTAAAAATTTTGGAATCCTTATTTTTCCTTTTCATATAATTTTCGAAAAAAAAAAAAAAATTTAGAAAATCATAAAAATAAAAAAAAATATTTTTCTCTTTCTTGTTTGAGTCTTGAGTCACATTATAAGTTTGGTGTCACTTGCATATGCATCTTGCATTTTTTTCGAAAATATCATGCATTCATAGTGTTCTTCATGATCTTCAAGTTGTTCTTGGTAAGTCTTCTTGTTTGATCTTGATGATTTTTTGTTTTGTGTCTTTTCATGTTTATCATATGCATTTTTGAATTCTTAGTGCCTAAGCATTAAAGAATTCTAAGTTTGGTGTCTTGCATGTTTTCTTTGCATTAAAAATTTTTCAAAATTGTGTCCATGATGTTCATCTTGACATTCATAGTGTTCTTGGTGTTCATCTTGACATTCATAGCATTCTTGCATGCATCACATGTTTTGATCTAAAAATTTCATGCATTGCATCTTTTTAGTGTTTTTGTCTCTCATCATAAAAATTCAAAAATAAAAAAAATATCTTTCCCTTTTTCTCTCATCAAATTCGAAAATTGAGTTGACTTTTTCAAAAATTTTTAAAAATCAAATTGTTTCTCATGAGTCAAATCAAATTTTCAATTTGAAAATCTTATCTTTTTCAAAATCTTTTTCAAAAATCAAATCTTTTTCAAAATTCTTAATTATTTTCGAAAATTCCAAAAATATTTTTCAAAAATCTTTTTCTTATTTTTGTATTAAATTTTCGAAAATAACATAAACAATTAATGTTTTGATTCAAAATTTCAAGTTTGTTACTTGCTTGTTAAGAAAGATTCAAACTTTAAGTTCTAGAATCATATCTTGTGATTTCTTGTGAATCAAGTCATTAATTGTGATTTTAAAAATCAAATCTTTTTCAAAACTAATTCCTATCATATCTTTTCAAAAATATCTTTTTATCTTATCTTTTTTTTTTAAAATTTGATTTCAAAATATCTTCTCTAACTTCCTAACTTCCTAACTTCCTATCTTTTCAAAAGTTGTTTCAACTAACTAACTAACTTTTTGTTTGTTTCTTAACTTTTTCAAAACTACCTAACTAACTTTCTCTCTCTCTAATTTTCGAAAATATCTTCCCTCTTTTTCAAAAATTTCTTTTTTATTAACTAATTATTTTTATTTTTGATTTTAAAAATTTTTCGAAAAAAAAAATACTAACAATTTTTAAAAACCAATTTTCAAAAATCACTAACTCCTTTTCAAAAATAATTTTCGAAAATTCCCTCCTTCTCTCTCATCTTATTCTATTTATTTATTCATCTACTAACATCTCTTCCTCACATCATCACCAAATTCGAACCCCCTCCTCTATCTGTGTTCGAATTTCTTCTTCTTTTCTTCTACTAACAATAAGGATCCTCTTTACTGTGACATAGAGGATTCCTCTTCTTTTCTTTTTCTCTCTTCTTTCTTATGAGCAGGGACAGAGAAAAAGGCATTCTTGTTGAAGCTGATCCAGAACCTGAAAGGACTCTGAAGAGAAGCTAAATTACAACAATCCAGAGACAACTTGATTGAAAATTTCAAACAAGTAAAGGAGATGGCAGCCGAACCCAACAACAATGCAAGGAGAATGCTTGGTGACTTCACTGCACCTAATTCCAATTTACATGGAAGAAGCATCTCCATTCCTGCCATTGGAGTAAATAACTTTGAGCTGAAACCTCAGTTAGTTTCTCTGATGTAGCAGAACTGCAAGTTTCATGGACTTCCATCTGAAGATCCTTTTCAGTTCTTAACTGAATTCTTGCAGATATGTAATACTGTTAAGACTAATGGAGTAGATCCTGAAGTCTACAGGCTCATGCTTTTCCCTTTTGCTGTAAGAGACAAAGCTAGATTATGGTTGGATTCTCAACCCAAAGACAGCCTGAACTCTTGGGATAAGCTGGTCACGGCTTTCTTAGCCAAGTACTTTCCTCCTCAAAAGCTGAGCAAGCTTAGAGCTGATATTCAAACCTTCAGACAGAAAGAAGGTGAATCCCTCTATGAAGCTTGGGAAAGATACAAACAGTTGACCAAAAAGTGTCCTTCTGACATGCTTTCAGAATGGACCATCCTGGATATATTCTATGATGGTTTATCTGAGCTATCAAAGATGTCACTGGACACTTCTGCAGGTGGATCCATTCACCTAAAGAAAACGCCTGCAGAAGCTCAAGAACTCATTGACATGGTTGCTAATAACCAGTTCATGTACACTTCTGAAAGGAATCCTGTGAGTAATGGGACGCCTATGAAGAAGGGAGTTCTTGAAGTTGATACTCTGAATGCCATATTGGCTCAGAATAAAATATTGACTCAGCAAGTCAATATGATCTCTCAGAGTCTGCATGGAATGCAAGCTGCATCCAACAGTACTTAAGAGGCATCTTCTGAAGAAGAAGCCTATGATCCTGAGAACCCTGCAATAGCAGAGGTAAATTACTTAGGTGAACCTTATGGAAACACCTATAACTCAACATGGAGAAATCATCCAAATTTCTCATGGAAGGATCAAAAGCCTCAACAAGGCTTTAATAATGGTGGAAGAAACAGGTTTAGCAATAGCAAGCCTTTTCCATCATCAACTCAGCAACAGACAGAGAACTCTGAACAAAATACTTCTAATTTAGCAAATTTAGTCTCTGATCTGTCCAAGGCCACTGTAAGTTTCATGAATGAAACAAGGTCTTCCATTAGAAACTTGGAAGCACAAGTGGGCCAGCTGAGTAAAAGGATCACTGAAATCCCTCCTAGTACTCTCCCAAGCAATACAGAAGAGAATCCAAAAGGAGAGTGCAAGGCCATTGACATAAGCACCATGGCCGAACCTGTGAGGAGAGGAGAGGACGTGAATCCCAAGGGGGAAGACCTCCTGGGACGTCCAGTGATCAATAAGAAGCTTCCCTCTGAGGAACCAAAGGACTCTGTGGCTCATCTAGAGACCATAGAGATTCCATTGAACCTCCTTATGCCCTTCATGAGCTCTGATGAGTATTCCTCTTCTGAAGAGAATGAGGATGTTACTGAAGAGCAAACTGCCAAGTTTCTTGGTGCAATCATGAAGCTGAATGCCAAATTATTTGGCATTGATACTTGGGAAGTTGAACCTCCCTTGTTCATCAATGAACTGAGTGATCTGGATCAACTAACATTACCTCAGAAGAGACAGGATCCTAGAAAGTTCATAATACCATGTACCATAGGCACTATGATCTTTAAAGCTCTGTGTGACCTTGGTTCAGGAATAAACCTCATGCCCCTCTCTGTAATAGAGAAACTGGGAATCTATGGGGTGCAAGCTGCTAAAATCTCACTAGAGATGGCAGACAGCTCAAGAAAACAGGCTTATGGACAAGTAGAAGATGTATTAGTAAAGGTTGAGGGCCTTTACATACCTACTGATTTCATAGTCCTGGATACTGGAAAGGAAGAGGATGAATCCATCATCCTAGGAAGACCTTTCCTGGCCACAGCAAGAGCTGTGATTGATGTTGACAGAGGTGAAATAGTCCTTCAATGGAATGAGGACTCCCTTGTGTTTAAAACTCAAGGATCTCCCTCTACAACTATGGAGAGGAAGCAGAAAAAGCTTCTCTCCAAGCAGAGTCAACCAGAGCCCCCACAGTCAAACTCTAAGTTTGGTGTTGGGAGGCCACAACCAAACTCTAAGTTTGGTGTTGGAGAGTTTCAACAAAGCTCTGCACATCTGTGAGGCTCCATGAGAGCCCACTGTCAAGCTATTGACATTAAAGAAGCGCTTGTTGGGAGACAACCCAATGTTTATCTAATTCTTATTTTTATTGTTTTTCATGTTTTCTTAGGTTCATGATCATGTGGAGTCACAAAATAAATATAAAAATTGAAAACGGAATCAAAAACAGCAGAAGAAAAATCACACCCTGGAGGAGCATATGTCTGGCGTTCAGCGCCAGAACAGAGCATGGTTTTGGCGCTGAACGCCCAAAATGGGCAGCTTCTGGGCGCTGAACGCCAGAACAGGCATGGTTCTGGCGTTCAACGCCAGAAATGGCACACAAATGGGCGTTGAACGCCCAAAATGGCCACCAACCTGGCGCTGAACGCCCAGAGTTGGGTACAAAGGCATTTTTACATGCCTAATGGGTGCAGGGATGTAAATGCCTTGACACCTCAGGATCTGTGGACCCCACAGGATCCCCACCTACCTCCACTCACTTCTTCTCACCACTCTCTTTCACACAACCCCATAAACACTCTTTCCCAAAAACCCTTCACCAATCACCTCAAACTCTCTTCCCCATCACCTCTTCACCACTCACATCCATCCCCTCTTCCCCATAAACCTACCTCATAAACTCCATCTACCTTCAAAATTCAAAACCAATTTCCCACCCAAACCCACCCATATGGCCAAACCTTAACCCCCCTCCCTTCCCTATATAAAGACCTCCATTCTTCATCAAATTCACACAACACACCCCTCTACACTCTCCTTGGCCGAAACCACATCTCCCTCTCCCTCTCCATATTTCTTCTTCTTCTTCTTCTATTCTTTTGTTTATTGCTCGAGGGTGAGCAATATTCTAAGTTTGGTGTGGTAAAAGCATAGCTTTTTTTGTTTTTCCATTACCATTGATGGCACCCAAGATCGGAGAATCCTCTAGAAGAGGGAAAGGGAAGATAAAAGCTTCCACATCCGAGTCATGGGAGATGGAAAGGTTCATCTCCAAAGCCCATCAAGACCACTTCTATGATGTTGTGGCCAAGAAGAAGGTGATCCCTGAGGTCCCTTTTAAACTCAAAAGAAATGAGTATCCGGAGATCCGACATGAAATTCAAAGAAGAGGTTGGGAAGTTCTAACAAATCCCATCCATCAAGTCGGCATCCTAATGGTTCAAGAGTTCTATGCTAATGCATGGATCACCAAGAACCATGATCAAAGTAGGAACCCGAATCCGAAGAACTATGTTACAATGGTTCGGGGAAAATACTTAGATTTTAGTCCGGAAAATGTGAGGTTGGCGTTCAACTTGCCATACATGGAAGAGAACGCACGCCCCTACACAAGGAGAGTCAACTTTGATCAAAGGTTGGACCAAGTCCTTATGGACATATGTGTAGAAGGAGCTCAATGGAAGATTGACTCCAAAGGCAAGCCGGTTCAACTAAGAAGATTGGACCTCAAGCCTATAGCTAGAGGATGGTTGGAGTTTATTCAATGCTCAATCATTCCCACTAGCAACCGGTCTGAAGTTACTATAGACCGGGCCATCATGATCCATAGCATCATGATTGGAGAAGAGGTGGAAGTTCATGAGATTATACCTCAAGAACTCTACAAGGTGGCTGACAAGTCTTCCACTATGGCAAGGTTAGCCTTTCCTCACCTCATCTGCCACCTATGCAATTCGGCTGGGATTGACATAGAGGAAGATATCCTCATTAAAGAGGACAAGCCCATCACTAAGAAGAAGATGGAGCAAGCAAGAGAGTCCATTCATGGAGCTCAAGAGGCGTATGAAGCTCATCACCATGAGATTCCGGAAATGCCTCAAATGCACTTTCCTCCACAAAACTATTGGGAGCACATCAACACCTCCCTAGAAGAATTAAGTTCCAATATGGGACAACTAAGGGTGGAACATCAAGAGCACTCCATCATGCTTCATGAAATAAGAGAAGATCAAAAAGCAATGAGGGAGGAGCAACAAAGACAAGGAAGAGACATAGAAGAGCTTAAGGACATCATTGGTTCCTCAAGAAGGAAACGCCACCATCACTAAGGTGGATTCATTCCTTGTTCTTATTTCTTCTGTTTTTCGTTTTCTATGTTATGTGCTTATCTATGTTTGTGTCTTCATTACATGATCATTAGTAGTTAGTAACTTTGTCTTAAAGTTATGAATGTCCTATGAATCCATCACCTCTCTTAAATGAAAAATGTTTTAATTCAAAAGAACAAGAAGTACATGAGTTTCGAATTTATCCTTGAACTTAGCTTAATTATATTGATGTGGTGACAATGCTTCTTGTTTTCTGAATGTATGCTTGAACAGTGCATATGTCTTTTGAAGTTGTTGTTTAAGAATGTTAAATATGTTGGCTCTTGAAAGAATGATGACTAGGAGACATGTTATTTGATAATCTGAAAAATCATAAAAATGATTCTTGAAGCAAGAAAAAGCAGCAAAGAACAAAGCTTGCAGAAAAAAAAAAGAGGCGAAAAAAAAATAGAAAAAGAAAAAGCAAGCAGAAAAAGCCAATAACCTTTAAAACCAAAAGGCAAGGGCAAATAAAAAGGATCCCAAGGCTTTGAGCATCAGTCGATAGGAGGGCCTAAAGGAATAAAATCCTGGTCTAAGCGGCTAAACCAAGCTGTCCCTAACCATGTGCTTGTGGCGTGCAGGTGTCAAGTGAAAACTTGAGACTGAGCGGTTAAAGTCAAGGTCCAAAGCAAACAAAGAGTGTGCTTAAGAACCCTGGACACCTCTAATTGGGGACTTTAGCAAAGCTGAGTCACAATCTGAAAAGGTTCACCCAATTATGTGTCTGTGGCATTTATGTATCCGGTGGTAATACTGGAAAACAAAGTGCTTAGGGCCACGGCCAAGACTCATAAAGAAGCTGTGTTCAAGAATCATCATACTAAACTAGGAGAGTCAATAACACTATTCGAAATCTGAAGTTCCTATAGATGCCAATCATTCTGAACCTCAATGGATAAAGTGAGATGCCAAAACTATTCAAGAGGCAAAAAGCTATAAGTCCCGCTCATATGATTGAAGCTCTGTTTCATTGATAGTTTGGAATTTATAGTATATTCTCTTCTTTTTATCCTATTTGATTTTCAGTTGCTTGGGGACAAGCAACAATTTAAGTTTGGTGTTGTGATGAGCGGATAATTTATACGCTTTTTGGCATTGTTTTTAGTATGTTTTTAGTAGGATCTAGTTACTTTTAGGGATGTTTTCATTAGTTTTTATGTTAAATTCACATTTCTGGACTTTACTATGAGTTTGTGTGTTTTTCTGTGATTTCAGGTATTTTCTGGCTGAAATTGAGGGACTTGAGCAAAAATCAGATTCAGAGGTTGAAGAAGGACTGCTGATGCTGTTGGATTCTGACCTCCCTGCACTCAAAGTGGATTTTCTGGAGCTACAGAACTCAAAATGGCGCGCTTCCAATTGCGTTGGAAAGTAGACATCCAGGGATTTCCAGCAATATATAATAGTTCATACTTTGGCCAAGAATAGATGACGTAAACTGGCGTTCAACGCCAGCTCTCTGCCCAAATCTGGCGTCCAGCGCTAGAAAAGGATCCAAAACCAGAGTTGAACGCCAGAAATGGATCAAAACTGGCATTCAACTCCACAAATGGCCTCTGCACGTGCTACACTTAAGCTCAGCCCAAACACACACCAAGTGGGCCCCGGAAGTAGATTTATGCATCAATTACTTACTCATGTAAATCCCAGTAGCTAGTTTATTATAAATAGGACCTCTTACTATTGTATTAGGCATCTTTGATCATCTTAGGATCTTAGGATCATCTTTGAACCTTGCGTGCATGAAGAAGAAGACAGTAGGAAAGCATAGATTCAGAAGACAGAGCATCTCCAAAACCTCAACCTGTTCTACATTACTGCATAACAATGTATTACTTGGACGACCCAGTGCACTTGCTAGTTAGTTGTGCGAAATTGCAAAAGTGTGATTGCGATTTCGTGCACCAAGTTTTTGGCGCCTGACGATCGGTTTTTCTATCGGTAAAGAAATTCACAAATATATGATCGCGTTGTAAGTATAGCTTCTAAACCAACAGAAAATCCTTTCGTACAAACGTTTGGTTGTCACAAGTAACAAACCCCTAAATAAATTGATAATCGAAGTATTTAAACCTTGGGTCATCTTCTCAAGAAACTGCAGGGAGGTGTTCTTATTATTGGTTATGAGTCTTGTAATTTGGGGGGTTTTTAAAATAAGGAACAGATAATTTAAATGACAAGAAAAATAAATAACTATAAAATAAACTCTTGGCAAGGTATGAAAATTCGGAAGCCCTATCCTAGTTTTCCTTATCGATGGTGATGAGAATTGAGTTTTAATCCCACTTAGTTAACCTTTACTAAAGCAAGGGAAAGTCAAGTGGACTAATTAGTTAGATCCTCAAGTCCTAGCCAACTCCTAAGAAAGGACTAGAGTTAGGGGAATTCAATTCAATTAGCAAAAATAACAATTAACAACCACAATAAGTTTGATAACTCAAGAGTCTCCAGTTAATCAATTAAAGCCAAGAATATAGAAAGCTAAATAAGAATCATAAATCTGAAATACCTCAATTTATATTAAATAAAGAAAATCCTAACAAGAATGGTTCATAAGCCAATTTGGCAACATAAGTAATTAAATAAAAGCATTAAAGTACCTGAAAGTAAAAGAAAAATATAAAGTAAAAGGAATATTGAACCTGAGAAGAAGTTGAAATCCTAAATCCTTTAAGAGGAATCCTAATCCTAAAACCTAAGAGAGAGGAGAGAACCTCTCTCTCTAAAAACTACATCTAAAATATGAAAAGTGGATGTATGGAAGATCTCCCCATGAATGGATGCATTACCCCACCTTATAACCTCTAATCTGTGCTTTCTGGACTTAGATCTGGGCCAAAAAGGGTTTCAGAAATCGCTGGGAGCGTTTTCTGCAGTTTCTGCGCGTGGTGTCTGTCACGCGTTTGCGTCATCTAGGAGTTTTCCTTGTTATGCGTTCGCTTCGGCCACGCGTACGCGTCATTTGCGTTCTGCTCAAGGCACGCGTTCGCGTCAGTCACACGTTCGCGTCGCTGCCTTTTCGCGCTAGGCACGCGGCCGCGTCGTCCATGCGTCTGCGTCGCTGCCCTTTTCTTCAAAACTCTATTTTTGTGCTTTCCTTCTATTTTTGTATGTTTCCTTTCTGTTCTCTAAGCCATTGCTACCCTGGGAGATCTGAAAACACTTGACACACAAGTCACGGCATCGAGTGGCAGTAAAGGGCAATTAAAATTAATATTTTTAGAGCATAGGAAACATGTTTTTCACATAAATCACATAATAAGGAAGGGAAAATAAAACCATGCAAATTACATGAATAAGTGGGTGAAGGATTGAATAAATCACTTAAATTGAGCACAAAATACATCATAAAATATGGGTTTATCAGCGCCGTTGCCGGGGATTGTTCGAGTTTGGACAACTGATGGTTTATCTTGTTGCTTAGATTAGGAATAATTTATTTTTGTTGGTTTAGAGTCACTAAATTTGAGTCTTTCATTTGAGTTTAGTTTCATATTTTAAGTTTGGTGTCAATTGCATGCTGTTATTTTCTTTCAAATTTTCGAATTTGCATGTTCTTAGTTCTTTCTTGATCTTTAAAAATCCTAAGTTTGGTGTCTTCTTTGTGTTTATTGGGTTATTCACTCTATTCTTTTTCTATCCTTGCTTTCTAAAACTTTGTTCTTCATCTAACCAATCAACAATTATGGAATACAGACATACAAAAATCATGAGGTCTTTTTCAAGGTTGTAATGGGGCCAAGGTAGAGGTAAAGGTATATGTATAAGGCTAAGTGAGCTAATAAGCGAATCCTTGATTAGTCTAAGATCTCACCTAACATACATACTTTATATAATTTTAAAGTTCCTTTACCTATTTACCCAAACTTTCCAACTTTGTATTACAAGCTCATGCATTAAATTTAATTTTGTCCCATGTGAATTGATTTTTATTTTGCATTTGAGAATTGTTTTTTTGAATCTATGCACATGGTAATTCAATTGTTTTGATTTCTCATGAGCATGCTTCCCAAATTTTGTTTTTGAAACAACTTATTCTTTTTAAATTTCTACTTTGTTTCTATCATCCCATGTTCCCATAAAATTTCTCACTCTCAAATTGTACACAATATCTATCTTAAGCTAACCAAGGATTCAACTCAGGATTTTAATTTTGTTTTTCTGCTTAAGGCTAGTAATGTGGTTATAGAACAAGAGGGGATTAAAAAGTTCAAGGGGGCTAACAAGGGTGATATAAAAGGGTAGGCTAATTTTGGGATAAGTGAGGAAAAATTCAAATGATGGCCTCAATCATCTCTTGGTATGTATCTATATTCTATATTGGACATATAGATTAAAACAAAGTAAAGAACATCAGAATGAAAAAGAAGGACAAAACACACAGGAATGAAATTTATGGTTTGAATGTAACCATACAATTAAGCTCAAAACTCACAGGCTGTGTATTCTCCAGCTCAAAAATCATATATCAGTTATGTATGTCATGCAAGTAGAAATCAAGAGTTCCCATTATTCTCAATGTAAATATTAGGGTGGCTTTTAAAATCTTAGTGTTCCTCCTTGATGAAATGTTGTTAACTAACTAACATGTAATGCTATATATACAAGGTATGTGGATTATTTTTATTTACTAAAGTTTCTAGTTTACTCCTTTTATTTTCAATTAAACCAAACTATTATATGCTAAAAGGGTAAACTATACTAATGAATCCACATATTCTATAACTAATAAGTTTAGAATTGTAAATTAAACTAAATGTCTAAGATATAAACTAAAGTGCAAAATGCGAAAATAAAGTAAAAATACAGCAAAAGAACAATGTGCAAGTATTGAAAAAAATAAAAATAAAAATAAAAATATAGAAAAATAAACAAAATATGATAGAAGAGTCTGTAGTGGTTCACCAAAAAAATAAGCCAGGGATGGCGACCTCCCCACACTTAAACAATAGCATCGCCCTCGATGCTCACTCAAGCTGGGTGTGAAGAAGTGCCATCACCGGAAGGATGGGCTGCTGGAGTCTCTGTGGTGGCCTGAAGGTCTGCAAACTGGATAAGTGTAGGAGGATCTGTCTGCTGCAGTGGAGGTGCTGACTGTAGAGGGATCTCTGGGTCTGCGGCCTGAATCTGGTGTGGCTCCTCGTGATGTGGCACAGCCTGCTCTGTGCCTGCCTGCTCAGCCTCTCTCTGTGCATGTGTCTCCTCCTCATGCTCGTCCGCCTCCTCCTCAGATGGTTCTGATGGTGTGTCAGACTCGGAGGGGATGTCGCCACCAGATCGAATCACCAACTTGAGGTGCTCATAGCGTCGCTTGTTGCGACGCTCAGATCTCTCATATCGTCGCTGGTTGCGGCGCTCCATCTGGTCCAGCTGCTGAAATAGGCGGTGCACGAAGTGGTAAATAGGCTCTGAGGCAGGTGGAGGTACAATGGTGGTAGCTGGTGCAGCAATGGATAAAGAAGGGGCAGCTGAAGGTGTGGCTGTCTCATCAGAACCGGTGAGGAATGGGGTCTGTAACCTAAAGCCTGAAACTTCCTGCTGTGAGGGATAATCTTCTTGCAGTCTGCAGCAGGTGGCTTTTCATCAGCAAGCTCCCAAGGCACGTCAGCTTGACGGCCTAGCTGGGTGACCAGATAAGGGAAAGGGAGAGTGCCTCTCACATGGACCCTGGCCATATAGTACTGGATGAAACGTGGAAGATACAGGTCCTTACCTTCCATCACACACCAGATGAGGGTGATCATAGCAGCGAGCAACTCTGTCTCATGAGTGCTCGGCATCACATAGTTGCTCAGAATCTGGTGCCAGAGCCGAGCCTCATCATTCAGATAAATCAGCTTGATTCCCTTAGGCATCACTGTGTTCTTTCCCATGACCCATGGGACAGTAGGATCAAGGGCTATTCTCTGCTTGACAGCATCCCAGTCAAATCTCATAAAGCACATATCCTTTTCAGCCTTTTGGTAACAGTCAGGCTGATCTGATTTAGGCTGAAGGTGGAGGATGTCCTCAATGGCTTCCTCAGTGACCAAAATCTGTTTCCCTCTGAGGTGCACTGCATCCAGGGAAGTCTTGAAATAGTTACAGTAAAACTCTCTGACCCAAGAAGCATTGACCTCTGTCAAGTTTCTTTCCAAGAAGAACCAGCCTCTCTGTTTTATCTGTTCGGAGGTGTACTGCTATAGTTCTTCTGGAATTTTCAGAGTTCTCTCTAGGTACAGGTTCCTGGAGGTGGCAAACACTGGATATTTCAGCTCACAATATCTGTTTGCAAATTTTACCAGATCTGTGGCAGTGAGGAGCTGGTCGGCCTTCTCCTGCGGGGTAAAGTGCTTTTTCCGCCAGGAGTCATCATGCAAAATATCCAAGATGGACATAGAGGATTCGCCTCTTTTTCATTTGCCGGTGGTTGCTTTGCCTTTTCCTTTGTGTTGAGGGTCATACATCTTGAAAAGCAGAGATTCCAGGGTATAATTGAAGAATAAAAGCAGAAAAACAAGTAGTCAAATATAATTTATAGCAATTTAAGCATAAAGGCAAACAAGCAGTAGAATTATGAAATGAGTTGAAAATATGTACATATTAGACTGTATGTGAGTTAAAAAAATCAGAGATGAAAAATCACAATCCAAAATATAATATAGGTAGAATTCATGTTAATTAGGAAAAACAATAATCATGCCTTGAGTTAGAAAGTTAAAGTAGTTAGTTAAAAGGCAAAAAGAAAAGTTAGAGAGTTAAAAGTGGGTAATAGGTGAAAAGGAAGTTAGAAAGTGAAAGCAGTGAGTTAGTAAAAAGGAAGTTAAAGTAAGTGGCATGATAAATGTTTCCTAGGTAACAAGATTCGCACAAACTTGAAGAAAAGGCAACTCATATTCAAGCAAGTATTGCAAGTTATTGATGATAATACAGATAGATACGAGAGTAACGAAAAGTAGAATGAGATCATCAATAATGCAATTTACTAGCCAGGGAATCAAAAAGGAATAAGAATGCTATCCCGTGCATTCATGAATTGGTTTGGTTATAGCTAAGTAATGTAAAATGCAGAATTGCCAAAACCAATACATGAATGAAGATGAAACCATTTGCAGAAAATTGGGCAGTATTCCGGCTAAAATTGGATGTTCCCGGGTAATAAACAACAGGAAAAATCAGTTCATATAAATTTAAATAAAGCTGCAAATAGACACAAATAACATGAACATGAAAGAGCAGTGAAACAACAGCAAGAAACATGGAAGAACAATATATGAACAATATGATCATCACAGCAAAATCAGAATTGCGAATCAGATAAAACAAGTAGCAAGAACGGCGTAATTATCAGGCCTAAATCCACTAACCACATCCTAGCTACCTAACCACCTAAAATCTACTACAAACATGCATTTCTAACTATACTATTCTGAACGAAAATTGAAAAACGAACTAAGGAATCGAAAAGAGGAATCACAGTATGGCGGAACCTGGTGTGTAGAAGTACAAATATATGGAACAGAGATGAGGGCAGAGAGATGGTGGTGGTGACGCGGCGGCGTTGGGAGGGAACACGGCGACATGGTGGTGGAGCAGGGGCGGTGGCAGGGGGCTTCGGGTTGGGGTTAATAGTGGAGGGGGGGTAAGGTTAGAAGGGAGGTAGGTGAGGATTGTGGTGGTGGGAGGCGGCGTTGGTGGCGGGGTGGTCGGTGCTGGCCGCGGTGGGGGGGGGGGGGGCAGTGGTGGTTGAGAGGGGTGGAAAAGAGGGAAGGGAAGAAAGAAGAGAGGGGGAAGGGTGTCGCGGCGGGTTTGGGTGGTCGGGGGTGGTGCGGCGGTCGCGGTGGTCGGAGCTGGGTGGTTGGGTGTGGTGGTGGTTGTTGCAGAGGAGGGAGGGAGTTGCAGAGAAGAGAAGAAGAATGGGGGGGGGGGTTATGGGGCGCGACGGGGTTTCGCGTGAAAAAGGGGTTAGTGATTTTGAATCCACGCGAACGCGTGGGGCACGCGATCGCGTGACTAGGGTGAAATGGGATTGACGCGGTCGCGTGATTGACGCGATTGCGTGGGTTGGGTAAAAGATGGATGACGCGGACGTGTGAGACACGCGACCGCGTCACTGTAAATTGTGCTAAACGCACAATTCCAGTGTCGTTTCAGCGCAACTCTTTGTTTCCATTTAGGGGGCCATGATATCCACGCGATGCGGACGCGTCGCTCACGCTTCCGCGTGGGATGAGTGTTTTGCAGGTGACGCGTTTGCGTCAGTGACGCGAACGCGTGGGCCGTTTGGTGCTAAACGCACACCAGCGGCACGATTCCAGCCCAACTTTTTGGGCGTTGGATCATTACGCCGATTTCCTTCTCACGCCCATGCATGGCCTGCGCGCTTGCGTGGGGTGATATTTTTTTTATATGTAATTATGCAGTATGCAATATGCAGTGCTAATGTAGATGCTATGAATAATATCCAGGTTCAATGAAAATAGAACAATAAAAACAAACAAAAATAAATAAAATTGAAACAGGAACGATCATACCATGGTGGGTTGTCTCCCACCTAGCACTTTTAGTTAAAGTCCTTAAGTTGGACATTTGATGAGCTTCCTGTTATGGTGGCTTATGCTTAAATTCATCCAGAAATCTCCACCAATGTTTGGAATGCCAACAGCCTCTGGGGTCCCAAACTAGGCATGTAAAGCTTTTGAGCAGCTTCAAACAGATTCTCAGGCTCCTGGGGTGACGAATGTCAGAATAGATTCCAGGATCCCAAACTTTGCTTTTAAATCTGCCTTTGTCTTGATCTATATTCTTCCATCTGGGCGGTTTAGAAATTGTATTCTCACCAAGATGACCAAACGCCTTCCGAGACCCATTCAATTGAGCTTGATACCAATCCGTGCACTTTGAATTGAAGCGTGGAACCTTATTGAATCTGGTACACCAGCTCTGAGTGCGAGCCATTTCCCTCTTACTCTTAAAACCGCAGAGAGCTCTAAGCTGACCATCTGTTTCAAGCAAACCATATTCAAGTGAAAAAGTAAAGATAAAGGTTAAGGATTGTACCCACTTGAAGCTTGTATCAGGTGGTAATGGCCTTGGGATAGGTGTTTCCAGTGGTTCTGTAAGCTCTACTCCCTTGTATTCTTCTGTGAATTCCTCCACTTCCTTGCAAAATTCTTCAACTGCAACTGCGTCCTGATCAAAGTCTTCTATGTCTTCCTCGTCACTCAAGTCATACGTTGGAGGTTGAGAGAAATCTACCTCGACGTCATCTTCATATTCACTTGGATAAGGTTCTTCAGGCTCAAGGAGTTCAGTTGCAGATGTAAGTTCGTGACTAGGAGAGCTTGATTCATGATCATCACTGCCTATAGAATCAATTTCTTGGTCTGTTCCGTCCAATTTTTCACAAGGTATATGCTTTGGAGGTTGTGCACTATCCTCCTTGACATCAAATTCGAAGTTCTCAGCGGAATCCTTTACAGTTCTTGATTCCCATGGAGGTTTAGCATCTCCTAAATCTTCAACCACTTCTTCTTCTACAACTATCATGGCTTCCTCCACTTGTTCCAATATAAATCCATGCTCCTCATTGTCCACCGAAGTTTCTAGTGTCTCCTTCATGCTACACTCTTCTTTTGATTCTCCACATGTAACCATGGGAGTACTTTGAGTGCTCAGATGTCGGGAGGCTATTATATTTACTACCTCGATTAAGGCAGTAGTGAGTTCCAGTACGTCCCTTTGCATCTTCGCTTGCCCTTGAAGAAGAACACGAAGTTTGTCATTCATTGGAGGTTGGGGCGGATATGAGGGTTCATTGGTTGGGAGAGAGGGTTCATAATAAGAATGTGGTGGTTCTTAGGAGTAATTGGATTGGGATTATGGTGAATAAGGGTTACACGGTGGTGAATGGTGAAAAGAAACTTGTGAGTGTAGTGGTCCAAAGCTATGTTGAGAGGATGATCTATAAGCGCAGGGTGGGGCTTGTTGGTAATTACAAGGGGGTCCACCACATCTATCAGCTTGGTATGCATTGTAGAGTGGTCCTTTCCCATGATATCTTGGAGGGTGTTGTTGCCTAAAGGGTTGATCAGATCCTCTTGGCTCCATCCATCCTTGATTGCTTAGACCTTGATGCATATTCCTGTTATAGCTTTCACTCCTTTCAACAAATTTAGAACCAAACTCAAAGCGAGAGGGGTGAGAATTCATGGTAGCTAATAGAAATAAAAGGGAAAAATAAAACAAATAAACAAGTAAAAGAAAAATATTTACAATAACCAATAATAAGGCACACGTTTGCAATTCCCCGGCAACGGCGCCATTTTGACGATCAGTTTTTCTATCGGTAAAGAAATTCACAAATATATGATCGCATTGTAAGTATAGCTTCTAAACCAACAGAAAATTCTTTCGTACAAATGTTTGGTTGTCACAAGTAACAAATCCCTAAATAAATTGATAACCGAAGTATTTAAACCTCGGGTCGTCTTCTCAAGGAACTGTAGGGAGATGTTCTTATTATTGGTTATGAGTCTTGTAAATTGGGGGTTTTTAAAATAAGGAACAGATAATTTAAATGACAAGAAAAATAAATAAATAACTATAAAATAAACTCTTGGCAATGTATGAAAATTCGGAAGCCCTATCCTAGTTATCCTTATCGATGGTGATGAGAATTGAGTTTTAATCCCACTTAGTTAACCTTTACTAAAGCAAGGGAAAGTCAAGTGGACTAATTAGTTAGATCCTCAAGTCCTAGCCAACTCCTAAGAAAGGACTAGAGTTAGGGAAATTCAATTCAATTAGCAAAAATAACAATTAACAACCACGATAAGTTTGATAACTCAAGAGTCTTCAGTTAATCAATTAAAGCCAAGAATATAGAAAGCTAAATAAGAATCATAAATTTGAAATACCTCAATTTATATTAAATAAAGAAAATCCTAACATGAATGGTTCATAAGCCAATTTGGCAACATAAGTAATTAAATAAAAGCATTAAAGTACCTGAAAGTAAAAGAGAAATATAAAGTAAAAGGAATATTGAACCTGAGAAGAAGTTGAAATCCTAAATCCTTTAAGAGGAATCCTAATCCTAAAACCTAAGAGAGAGGAGAGAACCTCTCTCTCTAAAAACTACATCTAAAATATGAAAAGTGGATGTATGGAAGATCTCCCCATGAATGGATGCATTACCCCACCTTATAACCTCTAATCTGTGCTTTCTGGACTTGGACCTGGGCCAAAAAGGGTTTCAGAAATCGCTAGGAGCGTTTTCTGCAGTTTCTGCACGTGGCGTCTGTCCCGCGTCCGTGTGGGTCACGCGGTTGCGTCATCTAGGATTTTTCCTTGTCACGCGTTCGCTTCGGTCACGCGTATGCGTCATTTGCGTTCTGCTCAAGGCATGCGTCCACGTCAGTCACGCGTTCGCGTCGTTGCCTTTTCGCGCTAGGGCACGCGGCGGTGCCGTCCATGCATCCGCGTCGCTGCCCTTTTCTTCAAAACTCCATTTTTGTGCTTTCCTTCTATTTTTGTATATTTTCTTTCTGTCCTCTAAGCCATTCTTGCCTTGGGAGATCTGAAAACACTTGACACACAAGTCTCGGCATCGAGTGGCAGTAAGGGCAATTAAAATTAATATTTTTAAAGCATAGGAAACATGTTTTTCACATATATCACATAATAAGGAAGGAAAAGTAAAACCTTGCAAATTACATGAATAAGTGGGTGAAGGATTGAATAAATCACTTAAATTGAGCACAAAATACATCATAAAATATGGGTTTATCAACGCCGTTGCCGGGGATTGTTCGAGTTTGGACAACTGACGGTTTATCTTGTTGCTTAGATTAGGAATAATTTATTTTTGTTGGTTTAGAGTCACTAAATTTGAGTCTTTCATTTGAGTTTAGTTTCATATTTTAAGCTTAGTGTCAATTGCATGCTGTTATTTTCTTTCAATTTTTCGAATTTGCATGTTCTTAGTTCTTTCTTGATCTTTAAAAATCCTAAGTTTGGTGTCTTCTTTGTGTTTTCCTTTAAATTTTCGAAAATTTGTGTTTGATTTTCTAAAAATTTTAAGTTTGGTGTCCCTTGTGCTTTTATTTACTTAAAAATTTTTCAAAAATTTGTTCTTGGTGTTCATCTTGATCTTCAAAGTGTTCTTGGTGTTCATCTTGACATTCAAAGCTTTCTTGTTTGTTCTCTTTGTTTTGATCTAAAATTTCTAAGTTTAGTGTCATTTTGTTGTTTTTCTCTTTCCTCATTAAAATTAAAAAATTAAAAAAATATCTTTTCCTTATTTTACTCATAAATTTCGAAATTTTGCATTAAATTAGTCAAAGATTTTCAAAATCATACCTTTTTTTAGTCAAGTCAAAATTCTAATTTTAAAAAATTGATATTTTCAAATCTTTTTCAAAAATCAAATCTTTTTAATTTCTTCAATCATATCTTTTTGATTGCTAATTTCAAAATCTTTTTCAAAAAAATCACCTAACTACTTTTTCTCTTTCATATTTCAAAATTAACTAAGCATTCTTTTTCCAAAATCTTTTTAATTAATTTAGTTTTCAATTTGCTTTTATTTCATTTTCTTCTAATTTTCGAACTTATATTCATTTTTTCAATTATTTTATTTTATTTTATTTTATTTTAATTTCATTATTCAAAAAAAAAGAACAAAAATATATTTTATTTACAATCCACATTATCTCCCTTTCTCCATCATGGACCTAAGTCGAAATGAGCAGTCCAGAAGGACTCTGGGGTCATATGCTAACCCCATTACAGCTGTATATGGGAGTAGCATCTATATACCTCCCATCAAAGCAAGCCGTTTTGAGCTAAATCCTCAGCTCATCATCATGATGCAGTAAAATTGCCAGTATTCTGGTCTTTCACATGAAGAATCTACTGAGTTTCTGGCACTGTTCTTACAAATTGCTGGCACAGTACATGATAAAGAAGTGGATCAGGATGTCTACAGATTATTACTATTTTCATTTGCTGTAAAAGATCAAGCTAAGAGGTGGTTAAACAACCAACCCACAGCAAGCATAAAAATATGGAGACAATTATCAGACAAATTCCTGAATCAATTTTATCCTCCAAAAAGGATGACACAGCTGAGGCTGGACATCCAAGGCTTTAAACAAGAGGATCACGAATCCCTTTATAATGCCTCGAAAAGGTACATAGGGATGCTAAGGAAATGCCCCTCTGAAATATTTTCAGAGTGGGTACAGTTAGACATATTTTACTATGGACTTACAGAAAGAGCTCAAATGTCTCTAAACTACTCAGCTGGTGGATCTATACACATGAGAAAGATGATTGAAGAGGCTCAAGAACTCATAGATACGGTTGCTAGAAATCAACATCTGTACTCAAGCAGTGAGTCCTCTATAAAAGAAGAGGCTAGGACAGTAACTACTGATCCTAATCCTCAAGAATAGATTGTTGAACTTAATCAGCAATTACTCCTTATGACAAAACAATTAGTAGAATTTAAAGAGATGCTCCAAGACACTAAAAATGCTAACAAGAATATGGAAGCACAATTGAATCAGACAAGACAGCAGCTATCTAAATAGATAACAGAAGAATGCCAAGCTGTCCAACTAAGGAGCGGGAAGACATTGAATAATTTAGCTCAAAGTAGCAAAAAGCTAAGAAAAGAACAACTGACAGAGGATGACCAAACCACTGTCCAAAATTCCTCTGAGGACAGCAAGAGCCCAGAGAGGAATAATTCTTGCGTTCAAACGCCAGAAAAGGGTGAAAAATTGGCATCAAACGCCCAGTGGGTGCCTAGTTTTGGTGTTCAAACGCCAGAAAAGGGTGGGAAGCTGGCGTTAAACGCCCATCCCACACCCAATTCTGGCATTCAAATGCCAATGAGGGATCAGACACCTGCAACTGCTGATAATAACCCCTCTAAGAAGGCTTATCCAACCACCACTGGAGAGAATAAACCTGCAGCAACTAAGGTTGAAGAATATAAAGCCAAGATGCCTTATCCTCAGAAACTCTGCCAAGCGGAACAGGATAAACAATTTGCCCGCTTTGTAGACTATCTCAGGACTCTTGAAATAAAGATCCCGTTTGCAGAGGCACTTGAGCAAATACCCTCTTATGCTAAGTTCATGAAAGAGATCTTAAGTCATAAGAAGGATTGGAGAGAAACTGAAAAAGTTTTTCTCACTAAAGAATGCAGTGCAGTCATTCTGAAAAGCTTACTAGAGAAGCTTAAAGATCCAGGAAGCTTTATGATACTGTGCACATTAGAGGGTACTTGTACCAAGACAGCTCTATGTGACCTTGGGGCAAGTATCAATCTAATCCCTGCATCCACTATCAGAAAGCTTGGCTTGACTGAAGAGGTCAAACCAACTCGGATATGTCTCCAACTTGCTGATGGCTCCATTAAATACACATCAGGCATAATTGAGGACATGATTGTCAAGGTTGGGCCATTTGCCTTTCCCACTGACTTTGTAGTGCTGAAAATGGAGGAGCACAAGAGTGCAACTCTCATTCTAGGAAGACCCTTCCTAGCAACTGGACAAACTCTCATTAATGTCCAAAAAGGGGAAGTGACCCTGAGAGTCAATGAGGATGAGTTCAAGTTAAATGTTGTCAAAGCTATGCAGCATCCAGACACATCAAATGACTGCATGAGCGTTGATATTATTGACTCTTTGGTGGAAGAGATCAATATGACTGAGAGTCTCGAATCAGAGCTAGAGGACATCTTTAAAGATGTTCAGCCTGATCTGGAGGAACCAGAGAAAATAAAAGAACCTCTGAAAATTCCTCAGGAAGAGGATAAGCCTCCTAAAACCAAGCTCAAACCACTACCACCATCCCTGAAATATGCATTTCTGGGAGAAGGTGACACTTTTCCGGTGATCATAAGCTCTGCTTTAAATCCACAGGAAGAGAAAGCACTAATTCAGGTGCTGAAGACATACAAGACAGCTCTTGGGTGGTCAATAAATGATCTTATGGGCATTAGCCCAGCAAGATGCATGCACAAGATCCTATTGGAGGATGATGTTAAACCAGTGGTTCAACCACAGAGGTGGCTAAATCCAGCCATGAAGGAGGTGGTGCAGAAAGAGGTCACTAAATTACTAGAGGCTGGGATTATTTATCCTATTTCTGATAGCCCCTGGGTGATCCCTGTCCACGTTGTCCCCAAGAAGGGAGGCATGACAGTGGTTCATAATGAAAAGAATGAACTGGTTCCTACAAGAACAGTTACAGGGTGATGTATGTGTATTGACTACAGAAGGCTCAATACAGCCACCAGAAAGGATCATTTTCCTTTACTATTCATAGCCCAGATGCTAGAGAGACTAGCAGGTCATGAATACTACTGCTTTTTGGATGGCTATTCAGGTTACAACCAAATTGCAGTAGATCCTCAGGACCAAGAGAAAACAACATTCACATGTCCTTCTGGAGTATTTACCTACAGAAGGATGCCCTTTGGTTTGTGCAATGCACCTGCAACCTTTTAGAAGTGCATCCTCTCTATCTTCTCTAATATGGTAAAGAAATTTCTAGAAGTCTTCATGTATGACTTTTCAGTATTTGGAGACTCATTCAGCTCCTGTCTTGACCATTTAGCACTTGTTCTGAAAAGATGCCAAGAGACCAACCTAGTTTTAAATTGGGAAAAATGTCACTTTATGGTGACTGAAGGAATTGTCCTTGGGCATAAAATTTCAAACAAGGAAATAGAGGTGGATCAAGCTAAAGTGGAAGTAATTGAAAAATTACCACCACCTGCCAATGTTAAGGCAATTAGAAGCTTTTTGGGGCATGCAGGATTCTATAGGAGGTTTATAAAGGATTTTTCAAAAATTACAAAACCTCTGACCAATCTGCTAGCTGCTGACACACCATTTATGTTTGACACAGAGTGTCTGCAGGTGTTTGAAACTCTGAAAGCTAAGCTGGTCATAGCACCAGTTATTTCTGCACCAGACTGGACATTACCATTCGAACTAATGTGTGATGCCAGTGACCATACCATTGGTGCAGTATTAGGACAGAGGCATAACAAACTTCTGCACGTCATTTACTATGGTAGCCGTGTTCTAAATAACGCACAGAAAAACTACACAACCACAGAAAAAGAGTTGCTTACAGTGGTTTATGCCATTGACAAGTTTAGATCCTATTTAGTAGGTTCAAAAGTGATTGTGTATACTGACCATGCTGCTCTTAAATATCTACTCACAAAGCAGGATTCAAAACCCAGGCTCATAAGATGGGTGTTGCTTCTACAAGAGTTTGATATAGAAATAAGAGACAGAAAAAGGACAGAGAACCAGGTAGCTGATCACCTGTCCCGGATAGAACCAGTAGCAGGGGCGTCCCTCCCTCCTACTGAGATCTCTGAGACCTTTCTGGATGAGCAACTCTTCGCCATTCAGGAAGCACCATGGTTTGCAGACATTGCAAATTATAAAGCTGTGAGGTTCATACCCAAGGAGTACAGCAGGCAGCAAACGAAAAAACTAATTTCTGATGCAAAGTACTACTTATGGGATGAACCATATCTCTTTAAGAGATGTGCAGACGGAATGATCCGCAGATGCGTGCCCAGAGAAGAGGCACAGAAGATCCTATGGCATTGCCATGGATCACAATATGGAGGACATTTCGGAGGTGAGCGAACAGCCACTAAGGTCCTCCAATGTGGGTTCTACTGGCCTACTCTCCATAGAGATGCCCGAGAGTTTGTGCGTAACTGTGACGGTTGCCAGAGAGCTGGTAACTTACCTCATGGTTATGCCATGCCTCAACAAGGGATCTTAGAGATTGAGTTATTTGATGTATGGGGTATTGACTTCATGGGTCCTTTTCCACCATCATACTCAAACACTTACATTCTGGTGGCAGTAGACTGCGTATCTAAATGGGTAGAAGCAATTGCCACACCCACTAATGATACTAAGACAATGCTGAGGTTCCTCCAGAAATATATCTTCAGCAGATTTGGTGTTCCCAGAGTACTAATCAGTGACGGGGGCACTCATTTCTGCAATAAACAGCTTTACTCTGCTATGGTCCGATATGGAATTAGCCACAAAGTAGCAACTCCATATCATCCACAAACAAATGGGCAGGCTGAAGTCTCTAATAGAGAACTAAAAAGAATCTTGGAACGGACTGTAATTACCTATAGAAAGGATTGGGCAAAAAGCTTGGATGATGCTCTGTGGGCATACAGAACAGCATTCAAGACTCCTATAGGAACCTTTCCATACCAGCTTGTGTATGGCAAGGCCTGTCATCTGCCCGTGGAACTGGAACATAAGGCCTACTGGGCAACCAGATTCCTAAACCTGGATGCTAAGTTAGCTGGAGAGAAAATATTGCTCCAGTTGAATGAGCTAGAGGAATTCAGACTCAATGCTTTTGAAAATGAAAAAATTTATAAGGAAAAAGCAAAAAGGTGGCATGACAAGAAACTGTCATCTAGAGTCTTTGAACCAGGACAGAAGGTTATGCTGTTTAATTCTAGGCTCAGATTATTCCCCGGGAAATTAAAATCCCGGTGGAGGGGACCATATGTGATTACAAGTGTGTCACCATATGGATATGTTGAGCTTCAAGATACTGACTCTGACAAAAAGTTCATTGTTAATGGATAGAGAATCAAACATTATCTTGAAAGCAATTTTGAGCAAGAATGCTCAAAACTGAGACTTGAATAAAGCTCAGTCAAGGTCCAGCTAAAGACAATAAAGAAGCGCTTGCTGGGAGGCAACCTAGCCATTAGCAAGTTATTTGTTATTTAAATAGTATTTAGGAGTTTGATATAAATTGCCTTCAAGGTTAATCATCAAATTGTAGGAATTCACAGAGTTACAGAAGGATTCAGTGCAAAAAGCAGAGAAAAGGAGCTCACTGGCAAGAAAACGCCAGTAAGGGGTATTTTGGGCGTTAAACGCGAGAATGGATACCATTCTGGGCGTTTAACGCCAGAAAATATACCATTTTGGGCGTTCAGAAAAACGCCCAGTGACAAAGGGTTTCTAGCGTTTAACGCCAGCCAGGGTACCTGGCTGGGCGTTAAACGCCCACAATGGCCAATATATGGGTGTTAAATGCCAGAATGGATACCATTCTGGGCGTTTAATGCCAGAAAGGCAGGGGGAGAAGATTTTGTTTTCCACTTCAAAATTTTTCAAACTTTCATGTTTTGATTCATAATTTTCTGCATAAACATGTTACAAATTTTCATCATTCACCTTCAATTTTCAAAAACTCAACAATTTTCTTTCAAATCCTTTCCAAATATTCTTCAAAAACTCAATTATCTTCTCAATTTCTTTCCAAATCTTTTCCAACTCATCATATCATCTTTTAATTCTTAGATGCATCAAACAAATTTTCAGATTTAACTCCTTTATATCTTTTCCATTTAAAAAATCTCATCTTTTTCATATCATGATTCTATTTTTTTCACCAATCATATCTTTATATCATATCTTTTTCAAATTTTCGAAATCCCTCCCCTCCACTTATAAATACACATTCGGCCATCCCCACCTCTCCACCATTCGAATTTGCCTCTCCTCATATCTCTCTCCTTTCCTTTCTTTTGCTTGAGGGCAAGTAAACCTCTAAGTTTGGTGTGTTTTTCCGTGATCACCGAGCTAAGGCTCATTAAGATCATGGCCCCTAAGGGAAAACAAACCAATTCAAGAGGCAAAAAAGAGAATACTCTAAAGAGTCTTTGGAATCAAGAGAGGTTCTTAACCAAAGAACATGCAGACCATTACCACAAAATAATGGGTCTGAGGTCAATGATCCCAGAAGTTAAAATCGATCTGAAAGAAGACGAATATCCGGAGATCTAAGAGCAAATTCGAAATAGAGGATGGAAGAAACATGGTTCAGGAATTCTACTCAAATCTGTGGCTGACAGATAAGCAGAGAATAACTGGAACTGCCTTTCATACCTTTCGAACTATGGTCAGAGGGAGGATTATTTACTTCCACTTGGACAAAATAAGAGAGGTCTTCAAACTACCTCAACTACAAGATGATCCAGAATCCTTTAATAGGAGAATGGTGAGAGTAGATAAGGGGTTGGACCAAGTTCTAGAGGACATATGTCTCCCTGGAACTAAGTGGATAACCAACTCAAAAGGTGTCCCAAAGCAACTCAAGAGGGGAGATCTCAGACCAGTCGCAAGAGGCTGGTTGGACTTCATTGGGCGTTCCATACTGCCCACTAGCAACCGCTCTGAGGTCACTGTCAAAAGAGCAGTGATGATTCATTGTATTATGCTGGAAAACGAAGTGGAGATTCATCATCTGATTTCTTGTGAGATTTACACAATTGCAAACAAGAACTCCACTGAAGCCAAACTGGCTTACCCAAACTTAATTTCTCTGCTATGTAAAGATGCTGGGGTAAGGATGGGAGTAGATGAATTCAGCCTAATCGAACACCCAATCACCAAGAAGTCAATAGAAGGACAACAAGTGCAAGATAACTCCATCAAAAGGAGGGCACAGGAGTTCCTCCCAGAAATTCCTGAAATTGACTATTGGACCCGCCTAGAAGCATCTGTCACCAAGCTGCAAAAAGCTATGGATCAACTTAAGGAAGAACAGCAGAATCAAAACTGCATGCTCTGCAAGCTGCTTAAGGAACAGGAGAGGCAAGGGCGTGAGCTACAGGAGCTGAAGCGCCAGAAGCTCTCCCTTAAGGGACCAGACACCCCACAGATTGAAGGAGCATCCACTTCTCAAAATCAAGGTTGTTGAGTCCTAACTCTGTTATAACTTTTATTATTAGGAATCTATTTTAAGAGTCATTTATATTTCTATTTTTTTTTTCTGTCTTCTATTATTATTGGTCTGCTCTTATATTTATTTTTGAGTCTTATTTTTATTCCATGATTAATAAAATTTAAAGTTTATGTCTTAAAGCTATGAATGTCCTATGAATCCATCACCTTTCTTAAATGAAAAATGTTTTTAATCACAAAAGAACAAAAAGTACATAAATTTCAGATTATATCTTAAAATTAGTCTAATTATTTTGATGTGGTGGCAATATTTCTTGTCTTCTGAATAAATGATTGAACAGTGCATATTTTTGAATTTGTTGTTTATGAATGTTAAAATTGTTGGCTCTTGAAAGAATAATGGAAGAGGAGAAATGTTATTGATGATCTGAAAAATCATAAAAATGATTCTTGAAGCAAGAAAAAACAGTGAATAGAGAAAGCTTGAAAAAAAAAAGGGGGGGGGGGAGTGGTAAAAATTAAAAGAAAAAAAAAGAAAAAGAAAAAACAAGCAGAAAAAGCCAATAACCCTTTAAACCAAAAAGAAAGGGTAAAAAGGATCCAAGGCTTTGAGCATTAATGGATAGGAGGACCAAAAGGAATAAAATCCTGGTCTAAGCGGCTAAGTCAAGCTGTCCCTAACCATCTGCTTGTGGCATGTAGGTCCAAGTGAAAAGCTTGAGACTGAGTGATTAAAGTCGTGATCCAAAGCAAAAAGAGTGTGCTTAAGAACTCTGGACACCTCTAATTGGGGACTTTTAGCTAAGTCATAATCTGAAAAGGTTCACCCAGTTATGTGTCTGTGGCATTTATGTATCCGGTGGTAATACTAGAAAACAAAGTGCTTAGAGCTACGGCCAAGACTCATAAAGTAACTGTGTTCAAAAATCAATATACTGTACTAGGAGAATCAATAACACTATCTGAATTCTGAGTTCCTATAGATGCCAATCATTCTGAACTTCAAAGGAAAAAGTGAGATGCCAAAACTATTCAGAAGCAAAAAGCTACTAGCCCCGCTCATTTAATTTGAACTAAGTGGTTTATCTCATGCTTAATTGAGTGGTTTTTATCAACTCTTTACCCACTTATTCATACTATTTGCATGGTTTTACATTTGCCTTCCTAATTATGTGCTTTGATTGAAAATATGCTTCTTTGGCCTTAAGTTCCCTATGATTAATTCTCTCTTATTACCATTAGATGCCTTGATATATGTGTTAAGTGATTGAAAAGATTACAGGGTAGGAATGGCTTGGAGGATGGAAAGGAAGTATGCAAAAGTGGAAGGAATACAAGAAGTTGGAGAAATTGCTAAGCTGTCCAGCCTGACCTCTTCGCACTCAAACGGCTATAACTTTAGCTACAGAGGTCCAAATGATGTGGTTCTAGTTGAATTGGAAAGCTAACGTCCGGGGCTTCGATCTGATATATGATTTTCTATAGCTGCTCCGATGTTAGGTGACGCGAACGCGTGAATGATGCACCCGCATCGCACCTGCGAACTTCAATCCGCGCGGACGCGTGGACGACGCCTCCGCGTCACTTTTCTGCAACCTAAACGTAATAGAAATCGCAGGGGGTGATTTCTGGGCTGTTTTTGACCCAGTTTTCAACCCAGAACACACAGATTAGAGGCTATAAAATGGGGGAATGCATCCATTCATAACAAGCTTTCATATTCACAATTTTAGGAGTAGATGTAGTTTTTAGAGAGAGAGGTTCTCTCCTCTCTCTTAGGAGTGGTTAAAGTCTCTACATGTGAAAGCTTCAATGCTCAGTCCAAGCACACACCAAGTAGGCTCCGGAAGTAGATTTCTACACTAACTATCCTAGCTTACTCATTTTCTGTAACCCTAGGTCATTAGTTTATTATAAAAACCACTTTTAGTGATTCATTTTGTACCTCATGACACTTTACACATTTCATATTGTATCTTTGACGGCATAAGTCTCTAAACTCCATGGTTGGGGGTGAGGAGCTCTGCTGTGTCTCGATGAATTAATGCAATTACTACTGTTTTCCATTCAATCACGCTTGTTTCTATTCTAAGATGTTCACTCGCACTTCAACCTGATGAATGTGATGATCCGTGACACTCATCATCATTCTCACCTATGAACGCTTACCTGACAACCACTTCCGTTCTATCTGCAATAGCTTGAGTGTGTATCTCTTAGCCTCCATTCCGAAAGATCGGAGTCTTCATGGTATAAGCTAGAATCAATTGGTGGCCATTCCTAAGATCCGGAAAGTCTAAACCTTGTCTATGGTATTCCGAGTAGGATCTGGGAAGGGATGACTGTGACGAGCTTCAAACTCGCGAGTGCTGGGCGTAGTGACAGACGCAAAAGGATCAATGGATCCTATTCCAACATGAGTGAGAACCGAGAGATGATTAGCCGTGCGGTGACAGTGCATTTGGACCATTTTCACTGAGAGGACGGATGGTAGCCATTGACAACGGTGATCCACCAACATACAGCTTGCCATGGAAGGAACCTTACGTGCGTGAAGAAGAAGACAGTAGGAAAGCAGAGATTCAGAAGATAGAGCATCTCCAAAACCTCAACCTGTTCTACATTACTGCATAACAAGTATTTATTTCATGTTCTTTTTCTTTTTACAATTAAAACTAAGAATCATTACTGATATCCTGACTAAGAATTACAAGATAACCATATCTTGCTTCAAGCCGACAATCTCCGTGGGATCGACCTTACTCACGTAAGGTATTACTTGGATGACCCAGTGCACTTGTTGGTTAGTTGTGCGGAATTGCAAAAGTGTGATTGTGATTTCGTGCACCACTCTTATTGATTCCTTTATTTTGCCAATTTAGTTTATGAACTCTTGTTAGATTCAATTTCCTTTTAATGCAATTTGAGGTATTTCATGTTTATTGCTTCTTTCTTCATTTGTTGTCATTGATTCCATGCAATTGTTAATCTTAGATTTTACGATCTCTTATTACTTTTCTATGCTTTTATTTTATGCCTTCCAAGTGTTTGATAAAATGCTTGGGTGGATTTTAATTTACATTTTTATGTTTTTGACTTGGATTGATTAATTAGAGGCTCTTGAGTTATCAAAATTTTTTTGTTGATTGGTGATTGAAAGTTGCTAGTTGGCTTGAGCCTCACTAAATCTAGTCTTTGATTAGGACTTGTGAACTTAAGTCGATTTTGCTCGCTTGACTTTCCTTCATTTGTTAGAGAATAACTAAGTGAAAGCGATTTGCACTTACCATCACAATTGATGATGATAATGAGGATAGGAATTCCGATTCTCAATCCTTGCTAGGACCTTTTTAGTTTATTTTCTTTCCATTTTACTTTCTTGTTTTTCTTATTACAAAACCCCAAAAATATACTTTTCCATAACCAATAATAAACTACACTTCCCTGGAATTTCTTGAGAGACGATCCGAGGTTTGAATACTTCGGTTTATTTTTATTGGAATTTGTACTTGTAACAACCTAATTAAACTTTGACCGAGGATTACTTGTCGGTTTTGAACTATACTTGCAATGAGAATTTTTTGAGAAATTCTTTACCGACAATTTTCCTCCGTCAAGTTTTTTGCGCCGTTGCTAGGGAATTACAAATGTGTGCCTTATTATTGGTTATTGTGAATATTGTGAATATGTTTGCCTTTTCGTTTCTTTGTTAGTTATTGCTAGTTTTAGGAGTTTATTTTCATTATTTCTTGTTAGTTTTTTTTATTTTCTCTTGTTACTATGAATTCTCACCCCTTTGGCTATGAGTTTGGTTCAAATTATATTGTAGGGAATGGAAGCAACAATGAGAACATGCATCAAGGATGGGACAATCAAAGGTGGGAGGAGCCTCAAGCTTATGGACAACCTCCATGGCAACAACCCTCTCCAATGTACTACGAGCAAGGGCCATTCCATGATGCACACCAAGACAATGGATATGGTGTACCTCCTTGTGACTACCAACAACCACCACCATATACCTATGAACCCCCTCTTCAATATAGTTTTGAACCACCATACTCACAAGCCCCCTACAATCAAATACTTCCATATAACCCTAACTCATATCCACCATACCAACCACCTTCTGAGCCATATGAACCATACATAGAACCACCTCAATTCCAACACAATTACTCTTAAGAACCACCTCACTATACACCATCTCCATATTCTTATCAAGATAAACCACCTTCCTATCATGAATCCTTCTTCCCAAGCAATGAACCCTCATATCCACTCCAGTCTCCAATGGATGACACCCTTGGTCATGTTCTTCAAGGGCAAAGAGAGATGCAATGAACGACACTAGAGTTCATAGCTACCTTAACCGAGGTAGTAGATAATTTAGCCTCCCTGTGTAACACCCCAATTACCCTAAGCCTTACCTCTAGCCGTAAGCCAAAGGTTAATCAAAGGTTACGACAATTCTAAGGCTTATACATATTTATATAGAGGGAAATAATATATTCTAGAAGCCCGATGAAGGATTAAGCTCAAAAACAGAGTTACAAAAGTGCGAAACATTCACACAAAGCTAATGCACAAGACACAAGGTATAGATGTCAAAGAATGGAACATAAATATATATAAAAGTATAATAATCATAGGAAACTAGCCGCAGCTTGCGGAGTTTAAGCCAACTAGTTACAATTAGAAAAATACAGAGTTTTGAAGTAAAACAGCTTATACAACTTATCTCTCAAGTAAGTCTCTAAGGCCATAAAAGATAAAGATACAAAGAGATGTGAGAGTAACTACCACAAGAAAAATAGAAATAACCCAAGGAGGAACCATATTCCACTCTGTCACTATATCCACAATCTCACCGAGGTGGATTTGCAACCTGCTTCTGAAAAATAACAACAACATATGGTATGAGAACTGGAGGTTCTCAGTATGGTAACTATTCATACCCTAGCCCAACACTAAGGCCCAGGTGTAAATAAAAGGCCCAATCCAAAGATTGACCCTCACTCCACAACCGGAGAATCACCCTTCCGACTTGCTTACGGAATGGAGGCAATGATCCCTGTAGAGATAGAAGAAGGATCTCCTAGAGTGATCCTCTACAATGACAACGCCAACTTCCAAGCACAAAGGGAAGAGCTCGACCTACTTCCAGAAGTCCGAGAAAGAGTCCGGATTAGAGAGGAAGCGCTAAAGCGTCAAACGACTTTTTGATATAATCGGAAGGTAATCCAGTGAAGCTTTGCCGCCAACAACCTCATCTTAATCCGAAATGATATCGGAGCAGGTCGATCAGGAGAGGGAAAGCTAGCAGCTAAATGGAAAGGGCCATACCGAGTTACAGAAGTACTAGGAAAGGGTTACTATAAAGTGGCCGACCTCCATGGGCAAGAGCTACCAAGGTCATGGCATGCCTGTAACCTAAGAAGATATTATAGCTAGAAAAAAGATCTTAGGCAAAGGAGCACTCTTTTTCCTAAAAAGTTTTTTAATGAGGCACCAAGCCAAGATTTGAAAGCTGCCCGAGCTAGAAGGGTAAAACTTCACATGTACACACTCTTATTTGTATTTTTTATCTTATTATTTGAATAAAATTTTAAAGTTCCCTAAGAAAGTTTCCTACCAAGACGCATTAATCTACGATTATAAACGCAAAATTCATCGTCCGACGAAGAGAGGTCGGTAAGGTGAAGTAGGAAAGTATGAATTAATGCAAGTTATAAAAAGTAACCCATATAAAGTGACTTGACGAGGTTGGACTAAAAATGGGATTGCTAAAAATAACTTAAAGAAGGTCCGACAGAGAAGTCAGACCAGTGAAAGGATCACTAAAAAGGGAACAAAATCACATAAAGGACAAAAAAAGGTTGAGAAAACCTAGGCCAAAAGTGCTTAGCTGAAAAATACGAGTCTTAAAAAAGGACATTAAAAAGCAAACACACAAATTGGATGAAGGCTAAAAAGTCATCCAAACAAACTAAAAAGGTTCCACACGAGAACACTACCTAAAACGTTATTTGGAATTCGACTAAGAAGCTCGGACAGCAAGTCGGAAAGACGATATAGCTGACTGAAGAAAGGATGTCAAGGCAGCCAAAAAAAAGGCATAGTTTAGAAGGCCAAAAAGGGAAACCCGTAAGGCAAACACCACCTCAAAGGGTGTCGAACCAAGGAAACCTAAAGCACCTACGTAAAGGTTGAAGAGCAACCTCCTCCAAACAAAGGTTGAAAAATAACCTCCAATTACAAGCATATCGACACAAGCAAAGTCAATGTATCATTCGACACAAATTAAAACATTAAAGACTCAAAGGCTGCCTAAACGGCAGCCCAAGAGTTTAAAGTGTTTGTTTTTAAAATAAAAGTTGCTGGAAAGCAACCAAGTGTCAAAGAGTTATCCATAAGAGACATACGTAGCCAAAAGGTCCACAGACCGGACCATATCATTACACAATTAAAACAAAGATATAAAAAGAACGTCATAAGGGGTCCAAGTTCGCCCCGGTAGCTACATCCTTAGGAGGAGGAGGCATGGTCGAGATCAGGGTGGCATTGATAACTCCATCTGAATCATTCAGAACCTCCAGGTCAGGCTCAGGCTCAGGAGAGACCACCTCGGCAGAAGGAGTTGCAGTAGTAGAAGCCTTAGTTGGTGGCACAAGAGGAGGACCCTCATCATCATCATCTGGGGCAGGCATAATCTTGCCATCCTCCACCACGTTGTCCATCCTCCACCACGTTGTCCTGAACCTGGGCCTTTAGATTTTCATAAATGCTAGTCATACTGCTCACCATATGTCCCTGAAGCTCGGCATAATCATCCTAGGCAGATTGAAGCCTGTCCTTAGTTTCCAACAGCTCGCCATAAGTCTAAGTATAGCTCTCCTCATACTTTTTAGCAGTCTCCTCGGCCAGGTTAGCAGCTGCCTCCGCCACAGTAGCACGATCCTTCTCCTTTTCTACATCAATCTCCAATTTAGCAACCTTGGCGTCCAGCTCATCCTTTAGACCCTTCACCCTGTCGTATTCTGCCTTGACCTCTGACGTTAGGATTTTTGCCAGTAAAGAATGTCATAAAAACAGTCACGTTGTAGGTATAGTCTCTAAACCGACAAAAATCCCTTCGTGCAAACGTTTTGGGTGTCACAAGTAGCAAACCCCTTTAAAATTGATAACTGAGTATTTAAACATCGGGTAGTCTTCTCAAGGAACTGCGAGGAAGTGTGTTCTTATTATTGGCTATAAAGGTTGTAATCGGGGTTTAGAAGATGAGAAGCAAGTAATTTGAATGACGAGTAAAGTAAATGGCAATTAAAATAAATAAGTACTGTAAAGCAGACTTTTGGCAAGGTAAGAGAAGTTGGAGGTCCAATGTAGTTATCTCTCTCAACTATAATGAAAGTTGAATCTAAACTCCACTTGATCAACCTGTACTAGGGCAAAGGAAAGTCAAAGGACTAATTAAATTGACCTTTGAATCCTATTTATTTCCTAAGAAAAGGTTGGGATTACTTAAGTTCAGCTCAATTAGCAAGATAACGATTATCAATTATGTTGAGTTTAATAACTATTGAGTTACTGAATTCTTAACCAGGACCAAAAGGGGAAAAAGCAAAATTGCTGGAATAATAAAAATATCCTTAGATGGGAAGCAATGGTAACTTAAATCAAAGAGAACAATCATAAACTGAAAATACCTCAAATATTATTAATTCAGATAACAATCTATAACATGGAAGAAATTCATAAATTCACTGATCAATTCAAGTGCTGGAATAAATAAAAGTAAAAGGAAGCTAAAACAAAGGAACGTAAAACCTGGATTGAGAGTCACTCTTAAAGCAAGAAGAAATCCTAAATCCTAATCCTAAAAGAGAGAGAGGAGAAGATTTCCCTCTCAACTAAATCTAAATCATTGAAAAGTAAAATATATGCAAGCTCTCTTTTGAATGGGTGCATTCCCACACTTTATAACCTCTGGTCTATGCTGTCTGTACTTGGATCTGGGCCAAAAAGGGCTTCAGAAATCGCTGGGGGTGTATTCTGTAAATTCTGATACGTGGCCTCTGTCACGCGTCCGCGTGGGTCACGCGGTCGCGTCATTCGGAGCTTTTCCTTGCCACGCGGTCGCGTCAGTCACGCGTCCGCGTCATATGCGTTCTGCTTATGCCGCACAGTCGCGTGAGTCATGCGGCCGCGTTGCTGCATCTTCGCTTCTGGCACGCGATCGCGTTGTCCATGCGATCGCGTGAATACCAGTTTCCTTCAAAGCTCTGTTTTTCCTTCTCCTTCCATTTTGTATGTTTCCTTTTCCATCCTTTAAGTCATTCTGCCTTAGAAAATCTGAAACTACTCAACACACTAATCACGGCATCGAATGGAGATAAAGGTAATTAAAATAATTAATTTTCAAAGCTTAGGAGACATGTTTTTCACAATATGACATAATAAGGAAGGGAAAGTAAAACCATGCAGTTAATATGAATAAGTAGGTGGAGGATTGAATAAATCACTCAAATTAAGCACAAAATAACTCATGAAATATGGGTTTATCAACCTCCCCACACTTAAAGAGTAGCATGTCCTCATGCTAAATCCAAGGTAAATAATTAAGGTTAAAGTGATGGAATGTCATGCAATGCAACCTAATTTAAATGCAACTACCTAAATGAATGATGCATCATACAACTCTAATTTATTCACTCATATATAAAGCTTACATGTAGCCAAGTTAATTCACATTCTCAAGGAGTCATGTATATATATATATATATATAGCCAACCCTTAAATAATAAAGCATTTTAGCAAATGAGATGGGAAAGAAAATATTGTACAAACTTGCAAAACAATTAGTAAATTTAAGCATTGATATATGTTGATGAGTTATTGAACCCTCACTGGATTTTGTGTTTACCCTCTAGTCACTCAGTGTTTATTAGGTTTATTCACTCTATTTTTTTCTTTTTATTCTTACTTTCTATAGCTTTGTTTTTCATCTAACCAATCAACAATTATAGAATATAGTCATAACAAAAAGTCATGAGGTCTTTAATTGAGGTTGTAATGGGGTCAAGGTGAAGGTAAGGATTTATGTATAGGGTTAAGTGAGCTAATAAGTGAATCCTTAATTAGACTAAGATCTCACCTAACATACATATTTAGTAAAACAAAATCTCTTTACCTGTTTTCCCATATTATCCCACTTATTGTTACATGCTCATGTTTCACTTTTTATTTTATTATTTTTTTTATTTCATGTGCATTGCTTTATTTTGCATTGGGGAATTTCTTTTGTATCCCCTTTTATTAAATGCTGAAAAAATTTTTATTTTATTTATTTATTTATTTTTTTTATATTTTTTTTCAGAGCACATGGCAATTAAATCACTTTGATTTTCTCATGAGCACGCTTCCCAAATTTATTTTATTTCTTTTAACTTCTCTACCCTTTTGTTTCTATTACCCATGTTCCCAAAAGGTTTCTCACATTTTACTCTATTTATAATTTCCTATCTTAAGCTAACCAAGGATTCACTTGGGATTTTCTTTTGTTTTTCTGCTTAAGGCTAGTAATTTGGCTAAATAGAATAAAGAGGTTTTAAAAGGTTCAAGGGGGCTAACAAAGGTAATGTAAAAGGTAGGCTAATTTGGGGTAAGTGAGCTAAAATCAAATGATGGCCTCAGTCATTCTTTTGGTATGTATCTATTCTATATTCTATAATTGGACATATAGATTAAAGCAAAGTAAAGAACATCAGAATAAAAAGAAGCGAAACACACAGGAATAAAATTATGGTTTGAATGCAACCATACAATTAAGCTCAAGACTCACAGGCTGTGTGTTCTCTAACTCAAGTATCATATATCATTCATATATGTTATGCAGGTTTAGCTAAAAATTCCCATTATTCTCATAAAAAAATTATTTAGTGTAGCTTTTAAAGTTTTAATGTTCCTCCTTGATGAAATGTTGTCAGCTTAACTACATCATGTAATGCTATATACAAGGTTTATGGATTTAAATCTGATATGTTCAATTTCCTAGCTTACTTCCTTTTTATATTTTTTTTTCAATTTAAACTATACTATCTTATGCTAAAAAGGGTAAACTATACTAATTAATCCACTAATAAATCAGAATTGCAAACTAAACTAAATAACTAAAAATATGAACTAAAGATGCAATATGCAAAAATAGAGTAAAAATACATAAAAGCAATGTATAAGTACTCAGAAAATAACAGTAAAAAGAAAAATACAGAAAAATATTCAAAATAAAAGAAAAAGTATGTAGTGGTTCACCAAAATAAACGCCAGAGATGGCGACCTCCCCACACTTAAAATGAAGCATCGTCCCTGATGCTCAATCAAGCCGAGTGTGAAGGGGTGTCATCACTGGTAGGGATGGCAGCTAGAGTCTCAGTGGTGGTGGGCTGGGAGTCTGGTTGCTGTAGAGGAGGTGCTGACTGGATCGGGATCTCAGGATCTGCAGCCTTAATCTGATGTGGGACCACTGCCTGTCGTGCGGCCGGCGTTGCCTCTCCCTGGGGATGGGTCTCTGCCTCGGGCGCATCCGCCTCCTCCTCAGATGTCTCGGATGGTGTGTCAGGCTTGGAGGGGATGTCACCAGATCATATCATCAGCTTTAGGTGCTCATAGCGTCGCTTGTTGCGACGCTCCATCTGGTCAAGTCGTCGAAACAAGCGGTGCACCAGATGATAGACGGGCTCTGTGGCAGGTGGAGGTGCAGTGGTGGTAGCAGGGGTAGGTGGTGCAGCAGTGGAGGAAGAGGGTCCAGCAGACGGTGGAGATGTCGCATCAGTAGTAGTGAATGGTGGCGGTCTGTGGCCCAAGGCTAAGAAGTTTCGGCTGTGCGGAATGATCTTCCTGCAATCCGCTGCTGGTGGTCTCTCATCGGCATCCTCCCATGGCACGTCAGCTCGACAGCCAAGCTGTGTAACTAGATACGGAAAAGGGAGGGTGCCTCGGACGTGGACCCTGGCCATATAGTGCCGAATGAAACGTGGCAGATAAAGGTCCTTACCCTCCAGTACACACCAAAGGAGGGTGATCATAGCAGCCGGGATCTCCGTCTCGTGAGTACTCGGCATCATATAATTACTCAAGATCTGGTGCCATAACCGAGCCTCATCATTTAAGTACGCTCTCTTGATCCCTCGAGGCATGGTGGTGTCCTGACCCATTTCCCAAGGAACTGTCGGGTCGAGAGCTATCCGTGCCTTCACGGCATCCCAATCAAACTGCATCTGACGCATGTCCTCCTCAGCCTTTGAATAACCATCAGGCTGATCAGACTTGGCTGGGAGCCAGAGAATGTCCTCTAAGGCCTCCTTAGTGACCAGAATTTGTTTTCCTCTCAGGTTCACTGCATCTAGGGTGGTGAGGTAGTAGTTGCAGTAGAATTCCCGGACCCAAGATGCGTTGACCTCTGTCAGTGTTCTCTCCAGAAAGAACCAGCCCCTTTGCTTGATTTGCTCAGTGGTGTACTGCTGGAGTGCTTCTGGAATCTTTAGAGTTCGCTCCAGGTATAGATTTCTGGAGTTTGCAAAAGCTGGGTACTTCAGCTCACAGTACCGATTTGCAAATTTTATAGGATCATTTGCAGGGAGCAGCTGGTCAGCTTTTTCCTGCTGTGTGAAGTTCTTCTCCCGCCATGTGGAATCGTGCATGAGGGCAATGATGGATGGCAGGAATCTCCTCGCTTGCGCTTGCCAGTAGCCTTGCCTTTTCCTTTCCTTTGTGAGGCAGACATTCTGAAAAACAGAAAACCAGGATATGGATAAAAATAGTAAAGCAAATAGGCAATTAAACAAAGAAAACTCAAAGCGGCAAAGGAGAAATAAAATAAGGAAAATGAGTATATGGAATGTGAGTGAATTTATGTTAAATGGAAAAATAATCAATATGCCATGGTTAGAAAGTTAGAGGAAAGTGAAAATAATCAGAAAAGAGATCAAAAGGTTTAGTATGGTTAGAATTTGAAAAAGAAATTAGTAAATTAAAATTAGTGAGTTAGTAAAGTGCGGGTTAAAGTAAGTGGCATAGAGAAAAATTCCATATAACAAGGATTCACAGGTAAGAATAGAAGTACTCATAATCGAACAAGGAAAACAGGGTGATGCTGATTCGAATAGAAATAAAGAATGTCAAAAATTGGAATCAGTGAATCACAAATGCAGTTTATAAACCAGGAAATCAAAGAGGATAAGAAAGTCTGCCATAGCATTTATGAAACGGTTTGGGTAAAGCAGAGTAAAACAGAGTTCAGAAATGCCAAACCAAAACATGAATGAAAACAATTTATAAAAAATTTGGGCAGCATTCCGGCTAAAATTGGATTGTCCCGGAAAATAAACAGCAATCATAGCAGTTCATATGAATTAAAAACTTGCTGTAGTTACGTATAATTAATAGAAACAGGAAAATTCAGAGTAACAAGCAGCAAATGCAAGAAATCACAGCATATGAACGAGGTCACAGGAACAGCAGAATTGCAGGTATGATAAAACAGAAATAGGAACAGTGCAAGTAAACAGACCTAGATCCACTAACCACAGCCTAAGCTACCTAACAACCTAAAAATCCACTACAGCATGCATATCTATCTATCCTAAGTATGAACAAAAACGGAAAAAAAATACAGAAAAACGACGAACGGATAAAAGGGAGTGCGTGTTGCGGAACCTGGAAGGCGAAAGAAGCAGAACGGGGTAGAAACGGCTGGGTGGGGGCGGCAGTGATGTCCGGCGCGGTGGCGGGGCACGGCGGCGCAGTGGCGGCTGAGGGGGAATGGGGATAGGGTCTTAGGGTTAGTGATAGAGGAAGGGAGGGGGGTTGCGGGTGGGTGGCGGAGGGGGGGCGGCTGGATGGCCGGCGGTGGTGGTTCTGGGTGGTGGCGGAGAGGGGAGGAGAGAGGAAGAAAGAAGAAGAAAAAGGGGGAGGGGGTGGTACGGCGGCGGTGTCTGGACGGCGGCAGCGTCTGGGTGGTGGCGCGGTGGCGGCTGGGTGGTGCTGGGTGGTGGCTGGAGGAAGAAGAAGCAGAGAGGGAGAAGAGGGTTGGGGGTGGGGGGCTGCGCGACTGATAGGGTTCGCGTGGCTGGGGGTTATATTTTCGAATCCACGCGGTCGCGTGGTTGGGGTGAAAATGGGAGTGACGCGATCGCGTGGGGCGCGCGATCGCATGAGAAGGGGGGAAAGAGGGGTGACGCGATCGCATGGGTCGCGCGATTGCGTCGTTGGAATTCGTGCTAAACGCACGACTCCAGTGCCGTTTTAGCACAATTCTCTGTCTCCTTTTGGGGTGATGTGCAATCCATGCGACGCGATCGCGTCGCTCACGCGGTCGCGTGGGATTGGTATTGTGCAAGTGACGCGATCGCATGGGGCATGCGATCGCGTGGGCCAATTTGTGCGAAACGCACAAAGGCCGCACGATTCCAGCCTAACTTTCTGTTTGTTGGATCCTTACGCCGATATATATATCACGCGGCCGCGTGGGTCACGCGGTCGCGTGGGTGGTGTTTCTCGCAATATGACGCGATCGCATGGGGCATGCGGTCGCGTCGTGCACCCTATTTTTTATATATATATGCATGAAAAATACAGAATGCAATGATTAACATGAATGCTATGCATGATTCTAGGTTTAATAAATTAAAATGAAAAAGGAAAAATGAAAGCAATTAACAAGAAATAAATTGAAAAAGAAGCGACCATACCATGGTGGGTTGTCTCCCACCTAGCACTTTTAGTTAAAGTCCTTAAGTTGGACATTGGAGGAGTATCCTGTTATGGCGGCTTATGTTTAAATTCATCTAAAAATCTCCACCAGTGCTTGAAATGCCAATAGCCTCCGGGGTCCCAAACCAAGCATGCAAAGCTTCTGAGCAGCTCCAAACAGATTTTCAGGCTCCCGGGATGACGAATGTCAGGATAGAGTCCAGGATTCCAAGCCTTGCTTTTAAATCCGCCTCCTTCTTGATCTACATGTCTCCATCGGGGCAGTTTGAAAAGTAGAATCTCACCGTGGTGACCAAACATTCTCCGTGATCCATGCAATTGAGCATGATACCAATCCGTGTACTTCAAGGTGAAGCGTGGAACTTTATTGAACTTTGTGCACCAGCTCTGAGTACGAGCCATTTCCCTCTTACTCTTAAAGCCCAGAGAACTCTAAGCTGGCCATCTGTTTCAAGCAAACCGTATTCAAGTGAATAAGTAAAGTTATAAGTTAAGGATTGTACCCACTTGAAGCTTGTATTAGGTGGTAATGGCCTTGGGATAGGTGTTTTTGATGGTTCTGCAAGTTCCATTTCCTTGTTCTCTTCTGTGAATTCCTCCACTTCTTTGCAAAGATCTTCAATTGTATCTGTGTCCTGGTCAAAGTCTTCTGTGTCTTCCTCATCACTTGAGTCATAGATTGGAGGTTGAGAGAAATCTACCTCTGCATCATCTTCATATTCACTTGGGGAAGATTTTTCGATCTCAGAGAATTCACTTGCGGATGCAAGTTCATCACCAAGAGAGCTAGACTTGTGACTATCATCATCAAGGGAATTTGCTTCTTGGATTATTCCGTCTGATTCTTCATAAACGACTTGCCTTGGAGATTGTACAGTATCCTCCTTAGCATCAACTGTAGTATCCTGGACGGAGTTTTCCTCAATTATGGATTCCCATGGAAGTTCAGCATCTCCTAGGTCTTCAACCAACTCTTCTTCTTGAACAAAGACAGCTTCTTCTAATTGTTCTAGTACAAATTCATTCTCTGTCTTGTCCACTGGAGTTTTTGGTAGCTCCTTCATGCTACGCTCTTCATTGCGCTGTCCACATGGAGCTGTGGCTGATCCTTGTGTATTTGAGCGCCTAGAAGCCCATTGAATTATCGCTTGCTCCAGTTGTTGAATGGTTGTTTGAAATTTAATTACTGTTTCCTTTAGACGAGCCTCTGCTTCCTGGGTTGCTGGACTTGGACATGACACAAAGGAAAGTGGTGGCGATTGGGAACGATTGGATTGGTACTGGGGTAAGGAAGGATCATATGGTGGCGAATGGTGAAGAGAAGCTTGTGAGTGTGGTGGTTCGAGGTTATGTTGAAAGGGTGGTTTACATGCACGGGGTGGGGCTTGTTGGTAGTTACAAGGTTGTCTACCATATCTTTTAGCTGGGTATGCTCTGTAGAATGGTCTTTGTCCAGGATATCTTGGAGGGTGTCGCTGCCAAAAGGGTTGATTAGATCCTCTTGGTTCCATCCATCCTTGATTGGTCTGACCTTGATGCACATTCCTGCTGTAACTTCTATTTCCCTTAACAATATTAGAACCATACTCAAAGCGAGAGGAGTGAGAGTTCATAGTAGCAAATAAAGTTAAAATGAAAAAAAAAACAAAAGTAAATAAACAAGCAAAAGAAAAATATTTACAATAACCAATAATAAGGCACACGTTAGCAGTTCCCCGGCAACGGCGCCATTTGACGTTAGGATTTTTGCCAGTAAAGAATGTCATAAAAACAGTCGCGTTGTAGGTATAGTCTCTAAACAGACAAAAATCCCTTCGTGCAAACGTTTTGGGTGTCACAAGTAGCAAACCCCTTTAAAATTGATAACCGAGTATTTAAACCTCGGGTCGTCTTCTCAAGGAACTACGAGGAAGTGTGTTCTTATTATTGGCTATAAAGGTTGTAATCGGGGTTCAGAAGATGAGAAGCAAGTAATTTGAATGACGAGTAAAGTAAATGGCAATTAAAATAAATAAATACTGTAAAGCAGACTTTTGGCAAGGTAAGAGAAGTTGGAGGTCCAACGTAGTTATCTCTCTCAACTATAATGAAAGTTGAATCTAAACTCCACTTGATCAACCTGTACTAGGGCAAAGGAAAGTCAAGGGACTAATTAAATTGACCTTTGAATCCTATTTATTTCCTAAGAAAAGGTTGGGATTACTTAAGTTCATCTCAATTAGCAAGATAACGATTATCAATTATGTTGAGTTTAATAACTGTTGAGTTACTGAATTCTTAACCAAGACCAAAAGGGGAAAAAGTAAAATTGCTGGAATAATAAATATATCCTTAGATGGGAAGCAATGGTAACTTAAATCAAAGAGAACAATCATAAACTGAAAATACCTCAAATATTATTAATTCAAATAACAATCTATAACATGGAAGAAATTCATAAATTCACTGATCAATTCAAGTGCTGGAATAAATAAAAGTAAAAGGAAGCTAAAACAAAGGAACGTAAAACTTGGATTGAGAGTCACTCTTAAAGCAAGAAGAAATCCTAAATCCTAATCCTAAAAGAGAGAGAGGAGAAGATCTCCCTCTCAACTAAATCTAAATCATTGAAAAGTAAAATATATGCGAGCTCTCTTTTGAATGGGTGCATTCCCACACTTTATAACCTCTGGTCTATGCTATCTGTACTTGGATCTGGGCCAAAAAGGGCTTCAGAAATCGCTGGGGGCGTATTCTATAAACTCTGATACGTGGCCTCTGTCACGCATCCGCGTGGGTCACGCGGTCGCGTCATTCGGAGCTTTTCCTTGCCACGCGGTCGCGTCAGTCACGCATCCGCGTCGTATGCGTTTTGCTTATGTCGCGCGGTCGCGTCAGTCATGCGGCCCCGTCGCTACATCTTCGCTTCTGGCACGCGATCGCGTCGTCCATGCGATCGCGTGAATACCAGTTTCCTTCAAAGCTCCGTTTTGCCTTCTCCTTCCATTTTGTATGTTTCCTTTTCCATCCTTTAAGTCATTCTGCCTTAGAAAATCTGAAACTACTCAACACACTAATCACAGCATCGAATGGAGATAAAGGTAATTAAAATAATTAATTTTCAAAAAGGAGACATGTTTTTCACAATATGACATAATAAGGAAGGGAAAGTAAAACCATGCAGTTAATATGAATAAGTAGGTGGAGGATTGAATAAATCACTCAAATTAAGCACAAAAGAACTCATGAAATATGGGTTTATCAGCCTCCTCCAAAAAGGCCTTGGTAGCATGGACAGGGGACTCCCTGACAATCCGAGATAAGGATGCACTGAGATTGGCCATCCGAATACTGTTGCTGGGTATAAAATCAAGATGATGCAGGATGGAGACATTGTCCAAAGGAACTTTACCATGAGGAGCGATCAACTCTATGGCAAAAGCCATACCATCAAACTCTTTATCTTCCAAATTATAAGGGCCGACAGTTCTCGGCTTCTTGGGAGGAGGGCCAGCTGAAGTAGAGAAAAAGGAAGCGCCAGAGGTCGAAAAAGGGGGATCAGTAGGAACCATCCGGACTCTAGGGGTTGGGATGACCTTCCTCGGCTCCTGAGGATTAGATGCCGGCTTCTTTAAAGGCAATTGAGAAGAGCTCTCCCCCGACGTCTTCTTGGACAAGTTCTGAGGAGCCACCGCCTTCTTGGCTTTGCGAAACATCTTCATCGAATCTGAAGAAGACATCATCTCTGAAAAGAAGCCAGCAAAACAGTCACACAATAGATAACAACAAATCACAATCAATAAAAGAAAAATAATATGAAAGATAAGATTGGACACTACCTAGCTCAGAACGGAGAAGAGTGAGATTCCCTAAGAATTTTTTAGTGTCCAGATAAGGAGGCTCCCCCCAATGCTCCTCTAAAACACTCACAAAAGCCTCTTCTACCTCATCCAAACTCTCTCAAGGATACTTAAGAACTATTGTATCTTTCTGCCACCATAAGGGAAAGGTCGGCTCATCATTCTCATCCAGGAAAAAAAGGGAGAACATTCTAAACAGCTCAGACTTTTAAATAGAAATTTTTAAAGTCGCGAAAGGAATGAGAATGATGAGCCGACCTTTGTAGACATACCTGCAGGGATCTTTGTAGACATCTCAACAATATTTCTATGTGAAGACATAGAACACTACACCTACAGCAAGAAAATAAGAAGTGTCACTACCACACAACTCGGACAAAATCAAAACCAGGACAAAAAAGTGAAGCAAACACATAGCAAACAAAAGGGCGTCCTAGGGTTTGCAAGAAGCAAGAAAATTATCACCAACACCCAGGAACGTCCCTTGGAGGCAACAACACAGATACGGCAAAGGAGGAATATAGGAAATCAAAAGCAAAACCCTAGTCCCGTCACCAAAATCCAAAGAGAAAATGCAAACGGTTCACCCAAGCATCGACGTTTCTGCAAAAATGAAGCAATGAAGATAAAAAGATTTCAGACAAACAAAGCATGCAACAATCATCAGAAGCAAAACAAGATAGTAAAGTAATACAAAGAGGTATGAAATAGAAGAACCAACCTGGAAAAGAGAAGAAGGCAGGAGGACAAATGCGCAAGCAGCAAGTCACGAACAACCACCACTAAGAGATGGAAACTCCAAAAAACCAAGAAAGAAACAATCTTGGGTGCTGGGGCAAACAGAGGATGAAGGAAAGGAAGCTCCTTTCGCTGAGCAAATGAAATGCATGAACGATCCAAGAGAAAAACTCCAGGAAAGAAGCGAGCTTGGGGCAAAATCGAAGGGGTCAGACGAACGAAGTTTTGCAAAGAAGCAAAGAAGTAGGGAAGCAGAAGAGAGAAGGAAATGAAAAAGAAAAACCTCTTCTTTGATTTCAAACAAAGTCTAAAGAGGAAAAAATGGCAAAACAAATAAAGCCCGCTCAATAAGGCTTTAAAGACGCACGCATAGTCCCAAGGAACTAACGTCCTCAAAAGCAATGCCACAATTAAGGAGCTAAAAAATGCTTCGCATCTTAAATGGCATTTAAAAATGCAAAACTCACGCAAGAAGGAGCGGACCAGACACAACCGAGTAGATGCTCGAACACAACTTCTTCAAAGAGATCGAAGCTTAAAAGCACGATCTCATGAGAAGATCGAAGCTCAAGCATGGGCACTGTTCATACCCTAGGCCGAGCTGTAAGGTCCGGGTTGGACAGAAAATCGGCTGACCTCTTCTTAAGTTAGTCGATCACTGACCTCTCTATGAAAGAGCTCGGACAAATCAAAGAAAGGCCCAAAGAGGCCCAAGAAAGAAGAGTCACCGCCCAAAGAAGGCGGCTAGCCAAAGGATAGATGATCTCACCCACAAAAGATAAGATAAGATAACAAAGTTATCTCAAGGGAGGTCACTCAACACTACTATAAATACACTGGAGCACCCAGGTATAACTCACACTCCAATTCTACAAAAAAACCTGCCTAAAGCCCGTACTGACTTAAGCATCAGAGTCTCTTGCAGGTACCCCCTCCGGTGAGCGTGGACCATCAGCATCTCAAGCTCCCACAAGTCGAGCACGGCTGCTCAGTCTAGATTTGAAGATCTCATCCGAGATTGACCTCCCTGTTTCAGGTAACCCTCAGAACAGTTAGGTTTTATAATTAAAGTTAAAGATTAAAATTATTTGGATAAGATGTTACATTGAAACCAAAATTGAGTAAATCGGGTTTAAGTCAAAATCAACTACGGTGATTTTCTCACTCTAATATGATCCTTTGTTTTATTTTTCCATGCTTCATAATTTATAGGGACTACAGGGTTGATAGCTCTCAAAACAAATTCAGTACCTTCCTCTGTTATTTTTCACAGTCTTGTGACGTATACGACTTTTGTGTCTGATCAAGTTGTCCCACTGACATTGTTTTGTGCATGTGTGTTTATGTAAAGCAGAAAGCCTTACATAAATAAATTATAAATTAAGTGTAAAGCAGTCTCTACTTTGCTTTATTATTCAAATGCTTGCCTTTTTGTTTGGGTAGATCTCTGTCTAAGTGTAAAGCAGAAAGCCTAACATCAGTAAGAAAATAGTAGCCAACATCTCAGGTGAATGGCAGTAATATAGTAATGTTTTTACAGAATTAAGTCTCAAAGTGGTTCCTAAAGTTGTACTCGAGCCTCGTAGTGGTCTTTGAACTTAATAGTTATCCATTTTTGTCCTTGAACTTGCACTCAGGGCTTCAAACTCATCCTTCAAGCACTTTCCATCCATGAGAGGCTATCGGAAAGCTGATCTGGACTCATTGCTGATATGTCAGTAAGCTAACAACTAGATGATATGGCGGAAGAAAATTTTTTATGGCAATTCGATCCCTAAATCCATTTTAAAGAAACTTAATCCCCAAATCAGTTTTATCATCTCCAAACCTTCTCTTTTTATCTGTTCTTCTAGATTATCTTCTCTATCCCCAAATTCAAATGATGATGTGATGGCTAGTGCGAGTCACACAGATGCTACATGTTTCATGTACTTCTTTGCAAGTTGCACAGAGGAAAGCTTGATCTACAATGAAAGAGTTACCAACCAAGGTAAAGTGATCAAATTAATAGCATTATGAAGGTCACAACTTACAACAGTAAACCAAGTAACGGACTAACTATTGTGACAAGGAAATCTCTCGACCTTAATCATAATGATACCTCAAAAAAGTTGCATATTGTGGAATCTAAATGCATGCATGTATTAGTCTATGACGCATGACAGGACCATTGTACAACCATTAAATTGACTAGTAGCATTCTAAAACTTACAAGCTTAACTGGTACAAATTAAAGAGAACACGGCTACTAGGATTGAATTCTTTGCATGAACTAAGAAAAAATAAACCATTTTTCTTTAGTTTAGTGGCATACCTTGCCAACAACACCTGAATCTAATAGCCAATTTACTGGGATTCAGAATTAAAATGAGGTGAATCAAGTGAAATAGTCATCATATATAAATTTTGGAGGATGGTTTTCCTTGATAGATGAGCAATAACACTTTGAGGCTTACCAGGAAGGAAAGCTCCTCATCAAGCCAATTCACAAAGGTCACAAGATCTTCAATCTTAAAGAATGAGGCAGCTCGAACTTCAGTTTCCGAGGACCTCACAAACTCACCTTGCATTTCTACATCAGCTTTCATTTGAATGCAACAAAAAAGTAATCTATAGACATTGAAAATGGATTTGGGGCTTAGGTTTTAAAATAGATTTAAGGACCAAATTGGCATAAAAAAAAAGTTTTTTTGCTACATCAGCTAGTTGTTAGCTTTTCAGCGTGTCAGTAACGAGTCCAGATTAGCTTTTTGATGAAGTCACATGGACGAAAAGTGCTTGAAAGATGACTTTGAGTCCTGGAGTGCAAGTTTAGAAATGAAAATGGGTAACTATTAAGTTCAAGGACCACTATGAGGTTCAAGTGTAACTTTAAAGACCACTTTAAAGCTTAAATCTATTTACAGTTTTGTGATAAACTTTATACGTAACTTTCTTACTTGACAAGTTATCCGATTTACACTTTGTTTCGCCTTTGTGTATACCAGTTGATACGTCACCCTTATCCTCGGTCGCCCGAAAAGCTCGGCACGTGAGCAGATAAGCTCGGCCTCACCCATTTGAGAAATAGGAAACGTGCTCAACAAACCTAATCACCAAAACAGAATATGATAACCAACCTACAAACTAGGACTTATACACATTAAACGGGTAAAACAACTCCTATAAAGCCGAACTAATATTCTCGGCGAAGGATCAGGTTCCATTCTCAGTCTTCTATTCTTTACTTAGCTAATTCACTAAAGATCATTACTAACTTGAGCGTCGGAGTATCTTTTGCAGGTATTCCCGCTGCGGTGTTCGATCCAGACCGACATATAGCTCTTCCTCTCCGACAGCCGCCTGCTCGGAACAGCTAAAGCTTGGTCACCCCAGTGCCAGGATGAAACACTTGGTGCCCACCGTGGGGCCAGAATATATCTGACCTTATCATTCATTTTATTTAGTATCTTACCTTATTTTGCAGGATTCTGTATCCGCGAACATGGCTAACAATGGGAACCCCCAACCCACACAGGCAGAGCTCTTAGCTCAGATCCTTTATTGACTATTTTGCTGCATCGAGAATTTATGTCCACGGATCAGACTACCTAGGCACAATCAAGCAAGGCCAACACGAGAGTTTAAAGAACTACATGACCAGGTTTTCCGAGGCTACTATAGAGATCCAAGATTTGGATCCAGCTGTCCACCTGCATGCCCTCAAGGCCGGCCTCCGACTAGGAAAATTCTGGGAAACCATTGCGATAACAAAACCAAAAATACTGGAGGAGTTCCAAGAAAGGGCTGCGGGTCAAATGGAGATTGAAGAGCTCCGAGAGGCCCAAAAGCCGGAGAGACAACCTCGGCGGAGGAATAAGGAAAAAGCTTTTAGATCACCAAGCAACAAGGATACAAAGAGGCCCTTCAAGCTCACACCAAAATATAACACGTATACCAGATTCAATACCAAGAGAGAGAACATCATAAAAGAGATTCTGAATGCCAAAATCGTGAAGCCACTAGCCCGAGCAGGGAACTACCAAGACCAAAGGTTCGTGGATATAGGTAAGCATTACGCCTTCTACTAGAAGTTCGGCCATACCACAGACAACTGCATCGTTGCAAAAGACCTGCTCGAAAGACTGGCACGCCAAGGGCTCTTAGACAAATATGTCAAAGGTCGGGAAGCCAGAGGTACAATCTCGGACAGGAACGAACACAAACAAGTAGTAACAGATAAGAACAACAAAGAACATACAGCTCCTGATCCGCCAAGAGGAATCATCAGCCACATATCAGGAGGATACGCAGGCGGAGGTGAAACAAACTCGGCCAGAAAACGAAGCTATAGGGCAATGCTAGCAATCGAGGGAACATTGCAGCCAAAGAAGGAGGAGGACCCAGATGTCACAATATCCTTCAATCAATCAGGCTTCAGATCAGCAAGCCCTAACCTCGACGACCCAGTAGTGATCTCCATCCAGGTTGGACCCAGGTAGTAGTGCTGATGTTTTGTTCTATTCTACCTTTAAAAAGATGAAGTTATCAAAAAAAATAATACAGCCTTCCTCTGGAGAGCTAATTGGGTTCTCTGGAGAAAGGGTCCCCATCAGAGGACACGTATGGCTAACGACCACAATGGGAGAGATCCCTATGTCAAAATCCATCAACATTCAGTACCTAATAGTAGACTATTATAGCCCTTATAATATTATTGTTGGGAGACCCGCCTTGAATATATTCAAAGCGGTAGTGTCCACCTTACATCTGTGTGTTAAGTTTCCAGTACAGGAAAACAGGATAGCAACAGTGTACGCCAACCACCAGGAAGCTCGGCAGTTCTACAATGCCAGCCTGAAACAAAGCCCGACCAACATGACAGCTCGGCCACAAGTCCAAGCAATACACGACACTACAGAGATCCCTACGTTGGCCGAGCTCGACCTAAGAGAAGACCTCGGCGAGAGACCCCAGCCAATGGATAACCTCTACCGAGTGATATTAACATCAGATGACAAACAGTACACACACATTGGTGAAGCACTAGAAGGAGAGGAACGCAAAAAGCTTATAAGTTTACTGCGCCAGAATGCCGACCTATTTGCATGGACACCGGACGACATGCCTGGAATAAGCCTAGAAGTCATCTGCCACAAGTTAGCAATTGACAAGGTAGTCTGACCAGTGGCACAAAAGAAAAAAAACCTCGGAGAGGAGAAAAAACAAGCAGCACTTGAAGAAAACAAAAAGCTCCTCAACGCAGGCTTTATCAGAGAAATCCACTTCACCACATGGCTATCAAACGTGGTAATGGTAAGGAAAAGTTCAGGTAAATGGCGCATGTGCATCGATTTTACAAATCTAAACAAAGCTTGTCCTAAAGATGCATATCCATTACCTTGCATTGATAAGTTAGTTGATAATGCTTCTGGTTTCAAAGCCTTGAGTTTTATGGATGCATACTCTGGTTATAACCAGATTTTGATGCACCCAGAAGACCAAAGCAAAACAGCTTTTATAACAGAACATGGAAATTTTTGTTACAAGGTAATGCCTTTTGGCTTAAAGAATGCAAGGGCGACATATCAAAGATTAATGGACAAAGTATTCCAACAACAGATAGGCCGGAATATGGATGATATGGTAGCAAAAACACCTGCACAAGGGTCACACTGTGATGATTTGCTAGAAGTTTTCAACCAACTCCGAGTATATAACATGAGGCTCAATCCAGACAAATGTGCTTTTGGAGTCTAATGAGGGAAATTCCTTGGCTTCATACTAACCTCACGAGGTATAGAAGCCAACCCAGAGAAATGCAATGCAGTGCTAAGCATGACAAGCCCAAAGATAGTAAAAGAAGTCCAGCAACTAGCAGGGAGAATAGCCGCCCTATCACGTTTCCTACCTGCAGTGGCAAACTGATCTTATCATTTCTTCCAGACATTCTCTAAGGGCAAGAAATTCACATGGACAGACGAATGTGAAAACTCCTTTATGGAATTCAAACAACTCTTAGCATCACCTCCAATACTCCAGAGACCAGAGGCAGGTAAGCCGTTGTATTTGTATTTATCAGTATCTAACCATGCCATAAGCTCGGTCCTAGTGATGAAAATAAGAAAAAAGCAAAATCCAGTATACTTCATTAGTAAGGTACTACAACTAGCAGAAACAAGGTATCCGAAGATAGAACAGCTAGCGTTGGCACTAGTCACAACGGCAAGAAGGCTACGATATTACTTTCAAAGCCATACAATCATAGTACGAACAGACCAACCACTAAGGCAGATATTAACCAGACCTGAGCTCGCCGAATGATTAATAAAGTGGTCAATCAAACTATCTGAGTTCGACATTGATGAGCGAATAATTTATACGCTTTTTGGCATTGTTTTTAGTATGTTTTTAGTAGAATCTAGTTACTTTTAGGGATGTTTTCATTAGTTTTTATGTTAAATTCATATTTCTGGACTTTACTATGAGTTTGTATGTTTTTCTGTGATTTCAGGTATTTTCTGGATGAAATTGAGGGACTTGAACAAAAATCAGATTCAGAGGTTGAAGAAGGACTGCTGATGCTGTTGAATTCTGACCTCCCTGCACTCAAAATGAATTTTCTAGAGCTACAAAACTCAAAATGGCGCGCTTTCAATTGCGTTGGAAAGTAGACATCCAGGGCTTTCCAGAAATATATAATAGTCCATACTTTGCCCAAGTTTAGATGACGCAAACTGGCGTTCAACGCCAGCTCTCTGTCCAATTCTGGCGTCCAGCGCCAGAAACAAGTTGCAAAGTAGAGTTCAACGCCCAAAATGGCACAAAAGCTGGCGTTCAACTCCAAGAATGACCTCTCCACGTGTAGACTTCAAGCTCAGCCCAAGCACACACCAAGTGGGCCCCGGAAGTGGATTTATGCATCAATTACTTACTTCTGTAAACCCTAGTAGCTAGTTTATTATAAATAGGACTTTTTACTATTGTATTAGGTATCTTTGGACGCCTGGTTCTTAGATCAGAGGGGCTGGCCATTCGGCCATGCCTGGACCTTTCACTTATGTATTTTCAAACGGTAGAGTTTCTACACTCCATAGATTAAGGTGTGGAGCTCTGCTGTTCCTCAAAGATTAATGCAAAGTACTACTGTTTTCTACTCAATTCATCTTATTTCGCTTCTAAGATATTCATTCGCACTTCAACCTGAATGTGATGAACGTGACAATCATCATCATTCCCTATGAACGCGTGCCTGACAACCACTTCCGTTCTACATTAGATTGAATGAGTATCTCTTAGATCTCTTAATCAGAATCTTCGTGGTATAAGCTAGATTGATGGCGGCATTCATGAGAGTCCGGAAAGTCTAAACCTTGTCCGTGGTATTCCGAGTAGGACTCTAGGATTGAATGACTGTGACGAACTCCAAACTCGCGAGTGCTGGGCGTAGTGACAGACGCAAAAGGATAGTAAATTCTATTCCAGTATGATCGAGAACCTCCAAGGTGATTAGCCATGCAGTGACAGCGCATCGGACCATTTTCACAGAGAGGAATAGGATGCAATCATCGACAAGGGTGATGCCTCCAGACGATTAGCCGTGCTGTGACAGAGCATTTGGACCATTTTCCCGAGAGGATTGAATGTAGCCATTGGCACCGGTGACATCCTTACACAAAGCCAGCCATAGAAAAGAGTAAGACGGATTGGATGAAGACAGCAGGAAAGCAGAGGTTCAGAGGAATGAATGCATCTCCATACGCTTATCTGAAATTCTCACCAATGATTTACATAAGTATTTCTATCCTTATTTTAGTATTAATTTCGAAAACTCCATGACTATTTTATATCCGCCTGACTGAGATTTACAAGGTGACCATAGCTTGCTTCATACCAACAATCTCCGTGGGATCGACCCTTACTCACGTAAGGTTTATTACTTGGACGACCCAGTGCACTTGCTGGTTAGTTATGCGAAGTTGTGAAGATATGTTTAGACCATGGTTCTGTGCATCCGTTTTTGGTGCCATCTCCAGGGAATCAATTTCGAACAATAATTCACAACCTGAGTAACAATTTCGCATACCAAGTTTTTGGCGCCGTTGCCGGGGATTGTTTGAGTTTGGACAACTGACGGTTCATCTTGTTGCTCAGATTAGGTAATTTTCTTTTTTGTTTTGTTTTCAAAAATTTTTCAAAAATCTTTCAAAAATTTCTCCTTTGTTTTCGAAAAAATTTCAAAATAAAAATGTTTTCAAAAATATATTTTTCTTCAGAATTTTTAAGAATGAATTCTAGTGTTTCATGAAGCATGTTGAAGCCTGGCTGACTGTAGGGAATGTTAGGCGTGTCATGTCTGAGTTACATACTAAAGCTTGGCTGGCTATTAAGCCATGCCTGACCCTTTGATTGGAGCTTTAGACTAAAGAGCATAAGATTCCTGGAATTCATATTAAAAATTTTGGAATCCTTATTTTTCTTTTTAAAAATGATTTTCAAAAAATTAAAAGAAAATACAAAAAAAATCATAAAATCATAAAAATCATAAATATTTTGAGTTTCTTGTTTGAGTCTTGAGTCAATTTTTAAGTTTGGTGTCAATTGCATATTCATCTTGCATTTTTCGAAAAATTCATGCATTCATAGTGTTCTTCATGATCTTCAAGTTGTTCTTGGTAAGTCTTCTTGTTTGATCTTGATGTGTTCATGTTTTGTGTCTTTTCTTGTTTTTCATATGCATTCTTGAATTCTTAGTGCCTAAGCATTAAAGATTTCTAAGTTTGGTGTCTTGCATGTTTTCTTGCATATAAAAATTTTCAAAAATATGTTTTTGGTGTTCATCTTGACATTCAAAGTGTTCTTGGAGTTCATCTTGACATTCATAGTATTCTTGCATGCATTCATTGTTTTGATCTAAAAATTTCATGCATTGCATCATTTTCATGTTTTTCTCTCTCATCATTAAAAATTTAAAAATAAAAAAAAATATATCTTCCCCTTTTTCTCTCATCAAATTCGAAAATTTGAGTTGACTTTTTCAAAAATTTTTAAAATCAAGTGTTTCTTATGAGTCAAATCAAATTTTCAATTTGAAAATCTTATCTTTTTCAAAATCTTTTTCAAAAAAAAGAATCAAATCTTTTTCAATTTTTTTAGTTATTTTCGAAAATTTCAAAAATATTTTTCAAAAATCTTTTTCTTAATTTTACATCATATTTTTGAAAATAACATCATCAATTAATGTTTTGATTCAAAAATTTCAAGTTTGTTACTTACTTGTTAAGAAAGATTCAAACTTTAAGTTCTAGAATCATATCTTGTGATTTCTTGTGAATCAAGTCATTAATTGAGATTTTAAAAATCAAATATTTTTCAAAAACTAATTTCTATCATATCTTTTCAAAAATATCTTCTTATCTTACCTTTTTCAAAAAAGTGATTGCAAAATATCTTTTCTAACTTCCTAACTTCTTGTCTTTTCAAAATTTGTTTCAACTAACTAACTAACTTTTTGTTTGTTTCTTACCTTTTTCAAAACTACCTAACTAACTCTCTCTCTCTAATTTTCGAAAAAATCTTCCCTCTTTTTCAAAATTTCTTTTTAATTAGACTAATTATTTTATTTTTTATTTGCATTTTCGAAAAACTACTAACCTTTTTCAAAAACTATTTTCGAAAATCACTAACTCTTTTTCAAAAATTATTTTCGAAATTTCTCTCCTCCTCTCATCCCCTTCTATTTATTTATTCATCTACTAACACTTCTCTTCATCTCACATCTCTGCTCCTATCATCACCTTTGTGTTTGGATTCTTCATTCTTCTTCACCCCTATTCCTTTTCTTCTTCTACTAACATTAAGGAACCTCTTTACTGTGACATAGAGGATTCCTCTTCTTTTCTTGTTCTCTTCTCTTTCTTATGAGCAGGAACAAAGAAAAGGCATTCTTGTTGAAGCTGATCCAGAACCTGAAAGGACTCTGAAGAGGAAACTAAGAGAAGCTAAATTACAATAATCCAGAGACAACCTTATTGAAAATTTCGAACAAGTAAAGGAGATGGCAGCTGAACCCAACAACAATAATGCAAGGAGAATGCTTGGTGACTTTACCGCACCTAATTCCAATTTACATGGAAGAAGCATCTCTATTCCTACCATTGGAGAAAACAATTTTGAGCTGAAACCTTAGCTAGTTTCTCTGATGCAGCAGAACTGCAAGTTTCATGGACTTCCATCTGAAGATCCTTTTCAGTTCTTAACTGAATTCTTGCAGATCTGTGATACTGTTAAGACTAATGGAGTAGATCCTGAAGTCTACAGGTTCATGCTTTCCCTTTTACTGTAAGAGACAGAGCTAGAATATGGTTGGACTCTCAACCCAAAGACAGCCTGAACTCTTGGGATAAGCTGGTCACGACTTTCTTAGCCAAGTTCTTTCCTCCTCAAAAGCTGAGCAAGCTTAGAGTGGATGTTCAAACCTTCAAGCGAAAAGATGGTGAATCCCTCTATGAAGCTTAGGAAAGATACAAACCGTTGACCAAAAAGTGTCCTTCTAACATGCTTTCAGAATGGACCATCCTGGATATATTCTATGATGGTTTATCTGAGCTATCAAAGATGTCATTGGACACTTCTGCAGGTGGATCCATTCACCTAAAGAAAACGCCTGCAAAAGCTCAAGAACTCATTGACATGGTTGCTAATAACCAGTTCATGTACACTTCTGAGAGGAATCCTGTGAGTAATGGGACGCCTATGAAGAAGGGAGTTCTTGAAATTGATACTCTGAATGCCATATTGGCTCAGAACAAAATATTGACTCAGCAAGTCAATATGATCTCTCAGAGTCTGAATGGAATGCAAGCTGCATCCAACAGTACTCAAGAGGCATCTTCTGAAGAAGAAGCTTATGATCCTGAGAACCCTGCAATAGCAGAGGTAAATTACTTAGGTGAACCTTATGGAAACACCTTTAATCCATCATGGAGAAATCATCCAAATCTCTCATGGAAGGATTAGCAAAAGCCTCAACAAGGCTTTAATAATGGTGGAAGATACAGGTTTAGCAACAGCAAGCCTTTTCCATCATCTACTCAGCAACAGACAGAGAACCCTGAACAAAAATACCTCTAATTTAGCAAACTTAGTCTCTGGTTTGTCCAAGGCCACTGTAAGTTTCATGAATGAAACAAGGTCTTCCATTAGAAATTTGGAAGCACAAGTGGGCCAGCTGAGTAAAAGGATCACTGAAATCCCTCCTAGTACTCTCCCAAGCAATACAGAAGAGAATTCAAAAGGAGAGTGCAAGGCCATTGAATTGATCACAATGACCGAACCTGTAAGGGAAAGAGAGGACGTGAATCCCAAGGAGGAAGACCTCCTGGGATGTCCAGTGATCAATAAGGAGCTTCCCTTTGAGGAACCAAAGGAATCTGAGGCTCATCTAGAGACCATAGAGATTCCATTGAACCTCCTTATGCCATTCATGAGCTCTGATGAGTATTCCTCTTCTGAAGAGAATGAGGATGTTACTGAAGAGCAAGCTGCCAAGTTTCTTGGTGCAATCATGAAGCTGAATGCCAAATTATTTGGTATTGAGACTTGGGAAAATGAACCTCCCTTGTTCACCAATGAACTAAGTGATCTGGATCAACTGACATTGCCTCAGAAGAAACAGGATCCTGGAAAGTTCATAATACCTTGTACCATAGGCGCCATGATCTTTAAGGCTCTGTGTGACCTTGGTTCAGGAATAAACCTCATGCCCCTCTCTGTAATAGAGAAACTGGGAATCTATGGGGTGCAAGCTGCTAAAATTTCATTAGAGATGGCAGACAATTCAAGAAAACAAGCTTATGAACAAGTAGAGGACGTGTTAGTAAAAGTTGAAGGCCTTTACATCCCTGCTGATTTCATAGTCTTGGATACTGGAAAGGAAGAGGATGAATCCATCATCCTAGGAAGACCTTTCCTAGCCACAGCAAGAGCTGTGATTGATGTGGACAGAGGAGAATTGATCCTTCAATTAAATAAGGACAACCTTGTGTTTACAACTCAAGGATCTCTCTCTGCATCCATGGAGAGGAAGCAGAAAAAACTTCTCTCAAAGCAGAGTCAACCAAAGTCCCCACAGTCAAACTCTAAGTTTGGTGTTGGGAGGCCACAACCAAACTCTAAGTTTGGTGTCAAACCCCCATATCCAAACTCTAAGTTTGGTGTTGGGAGGTCTCAACAAAGCTCTGCACATCTGTGAGGCTCCATGAGAGCCCACTGTCAAGCTATTGACATTAAAGAAGCGCTTGTTGGGAGGCAACCCAATGTTTATTTATCTAATTTTATTTTTGTTTTTCATGTTTTCTTAGGTTCATGATCATGTGGAGTCACAAAATAAACGAAAAATTTAGAAACAGAATCAAAAACAGCAGAAGAAAAATCACACCCTGGAGGAAGCACCTGCCTGGCATTCAACGCCAGAACAGAGCATAGTTCTGGCGCTGAACACCCAAAATGGGCAGTATCTGGGCGCTGAACGCCCAAAATGGGCAGCATCTGGGCGCTGAACGCCAGAATTGCACCCTGGAGAAGAGCTGGCGCTGAACGCCCAGAGTTGTGTGCAAGGGCATTTTACATGCCTAATTTGGTACAAGGTTGTAAATCCTTAAACACCTTAGGATCTGTGGACCCCACAGGATCATCTCAGGATCTGTGGACCCCACAGGATCCCCACCTACCTCCACTCACTCTCTTCTCTCTTCTCAATCATCCTTTATTCCCAATAAACACTCTTCCCCAAAACCCTTCACCTATCACCTCCATCTCTCTTCCCTATTAACCCTTCACCACTCACATCCACCCACTCTTCTCCATAAACCTACCCAATAAACTCTACCTACTTTCAAAATTCAAATCAATTTCCCACCCAAACCCACCCATATGGCCGAACCTTAACCCCCCTCCCTTCCCTATATAAAGCCTTCCATTCTTCCTCATTTTCACACACCACAACCCTCTCTTCTCTTCTTGGCCAAAACACACCCCCCATCTTCTCCATCTTTTCTTCTTCTTCTTCATCTAATTCTTTATTTTCTTGCTCGAGGGCGAGAAATATTATAAGTTTGGTGTGGTAAAAGCATAAGCTTTTTGTTTTTCTATTACCATTGATGGCACCTAAGACTAGAGAATCCTCTAGAAAAGGGAAAGGGAAGACAAAAACTTCCACCTCTGAGTCATGGGAGATGGAAAGATTCATCTCCAAAGCTCATCAAGACCACTTCTATGATGTTGTGGCCAAGAAGAAGGTGATCCCCGAGGTCCCTTTCAAACTCAAAAGAAATGAGTATCCGGAGATCCGACATGAAATTCAAAGAAGAGGTTGGGAAGTTCTAACAAATCCCATCCAACAAGTCGGCATCCTAATGGTTCAAGAGTTCTATGCCAATGCATGGATCACCAAGAACCATGATCAAAGTAAGAACCCGGATCCAAAGAACTATGTTACAATGGTTCGGGGGAAATACTTGGATTTTAGTCCGGAAAATGTGAGGTTGGCGTTTAACTTGCCTATGATGCAAGGAGATGAACGCCCCTACACTAGAAGGGTCAACTTTAATCAAAGGTTGGACCAAGTCCTCATAGACATATGTGTGGAAGGAGCTCAATGGAAGATTGACTCCAAAGGCAAGCCAGTTCAACTAAGAAGATTGGACCTCAAGCCTGTGGCTAGAGGATGGTTGGAGTTCATCCAACGCTCCATCATCCCCACTAGCAACCGATCTGAAGTTACTGTGGATCGGGCCATCATGATCCATAGCATCATGATTGGAGAAGAAGTAGAGGTTCATGAAGTCATCTCCCTTGAACTCTACAAAATAGCCGAAAAGCCCTCTCCTGAAGCAAGGCTAGCTTTTCCTCATCTTATCTGCCATCTATGTTACTCAGCTGGAGCTTCCATAGAAGGAGACATTCACATTGAGGAAGAAAAGCCCATCACTAAGAAAAAGATGGAGCAAGCAAAAGAACCCGTTCATGGAGCTCAAGAGGCGCAGGAAGCTCATCACCATGAGATCCCGGAGATGCCTCATATGCATTTTCCTCCACAAAACTATTGGGAGCAAATTAACACCTCCCTAGGAGAATTAAGTTCCAACATGGGACAACTAAGGGTGGAACATCAAGAGCACTCCATCATCCTTCATGAAATAAGAGAAGATCAAAAAGCAATGAGGGAAGAGCAACAAAGACAAGGAAGAGACATAGAAGAGCTCAAGGACATCATTGGTTCCTCAAGAAGGAAACGCCACCATCACTAAGGTGGACTCATTCCTTGTTCTTACTTTCTCTGTTTTTCGTTTTCTCTATGTTAAGTGCTTATCTATGTTTGTGTCTTCGTTACATGATCATTAGTAGTTAGTAACTTTGTCTTAAAGTTATGAATGTCCTATGAATCCATCACCTCTCTTAAATGAAAAATGTTTTAATTCAAAAGAACAAGAAGTACATGAGTTTTGAATTTATCCTTGAACTTAGTTTAATTATATTGATGTGGTGACAATGCTTCTTGTTTTCTGAATGTATGCTTGAACAGTGCATATGTCTTTTGAAGTTGTTGTTTAAGAATGTTAAATATGTTGGCTCTTGAAAGAATGATGACTAGGAGACATGTTATTTGATAATCTGAAAAATCATAAAAATGATTCTTGAAGCAAGAAAAAGCAGCAAAGAACAAAGCTTGCAGAAAAAAAAATAGGCGAAAAAAAATAGAAAGAAAAAAAAAGCAAGCAGAAAAAGCCAAAAGCTCTTAAAACCAAGAGGCAAGAGCAAAAAGCCAATAACCCTTAAAACTAAAAGGCAAGGGCAAATAAAAATGATCCCAAGGCTTTGAGCATTAGTGGATAGGAGGGCCTAAAGGAATAAAATCCTGGTCTAAGCGGCTAAACCGAGCTGTCCCTAACCATGTGCTTGTGGCGTGTAGGTGTCAAGTGAAAACTTGAGACTGAGCGGTTAAAGTCAAGGTCCAAAGCAAAAAAAGAGTGTGCTTAAGAACCCTGGACACCTCTAATTGGGGACTTTAGCAAAGCTGAGTCACAATCTGAAAAGGTTCACCCAATTATGTGTCTGTGGCATTTATGTATCCGGTGGTAATACTGGAAAACAAAGTGCTTAGGGCCACGGCCAAGACTCATAAAATAGCTGTGTTCAAGAATCATCATACTGAACTAGGAGAGTCAATAACACTATCTAAACTCTGAGTTCCTATAGAAGCCAATCATTCTGAACTTCAATGGATAAAGTGAGATGCCAAAACTATTCAAGAGGCAAAAAGCTACAAGTCCCGCTCATCTGATTGGAGCTATGTTTCATTGATAGTTTGGAATTTATAGTATATTCTCTCCTTTTTATCCTATTTGATTTTTAGTTGCTTGGGGACAAGCAATAATTTAAGTTTGGTGTTGTGATGAGCGGATAATTTATACGCTTTTTGGCATTGTTTTTAGTATGTTTTTAGTAGAATCTAGTTACTTTTAGGGATGTTTTCATTAGTTTTTATGTTAAATTCACATTTCTGGACTTTACTATGAGTTTGTGTGTTTTTCTGTGATTTCAAGTATTTTCTGGCTGAAATTGAGGGACTTGAGCAAAAATCAGATTCAGAGGTTGAAGAAGGACTGCTGATGCTGTTGGATTCTGACTTCCCTGCACTAAAAATGGATTTTCTGGAGCTACAGAACTCAAAATGGCGCGCTTCTAATTGCGTTGGAAAGTAGACATCCAGGGCTTTCCAGCAATATATAATAGTCCATACTTTTCCCAAGTTTAGACGACGCAAACTGGCGTTCAACGCCAGCTCTCTGCCCAATTCTGGCGTCCAGCGCCAGAAACAAGTTGCAAAGTGGAGTTCAACGCCCAAAATGGCACAAAAGCTGGCGTTCAACTCCAAGAATGACCTCTCCACGTGTAGACTTCAAGCTCATCCCAAGCACACACCAAGTGGGCCTTGGAAGTGGATTTATGCATCAATTACTTACTTCTGTAAACCCTAGTAGCTAGTTTATTATAAATAGGACTTTTTACTATTGTATTAGGTATCTTTGGACGCCTGGATCTTAGATCAGAGGGGCTGGCCATTCGGCCATGCCTGGACCTTTCACTTATGTATTTTCAAATGGTAGAGTTTCTACACTCCATAGATTAAGGTGTGGAGCTCTGCTGTTCCTCAAAGATTAATGCAAAGTACTACTGTTTTCTATTCAATTCATCTTATTTCGCTTCTAAGATATTCATTCGCACTTCAACCTGAATGTGATGAACGTGACAATCATCATCATTCCCTATGAACGCGTGCCTGACAACCACTTCCGTTCTACATTAGATTGAATGAGTATCTCTTAGATCTCTTAATCAGAATCTTCGTGGTATAAGCTAGATTGATGGCGTCATTCATGAGAGTCCAGAAAGTCTAAACCTTGTCCGTGGTATTTCGAGTAGGACTCTGGGATTGAATGACTGTGACGAACTCCAAACTCGCGAGTGCTGGGCATAGTGACAGACGCAAAAGGATAGTAAATTCTATTCCAGTATAATCAAGAACCTCCAAGGTGATTAGCCATGCAGTGACAGCGCATCGGACCATTTTCACAGAGAGGAATAGGATGCAACCATCGACAAGGGTGATGCCTCCAGACAATTAGCCGTGCTGTGACAGAGCATTTGGACTATTTTCCCGAGAGGATTGAAAGTAGCCATTGGCACCGGTGACATCCTTACACAAAGCCAGCCATAGAAAGGAGTAAGACGGATTGGATGAAGACAGCAGGAAAGCAGAGGTTCAGAGGAATGAATGCATCTCCATACGCTTATCTGAAATTCTCACCAATGATTTACATAAGTATTTCTATCCTTATTTTAGTATTAATTTCGAAAACTCCATGACTATTTTATATCTGCCTGACTGAGATTTACAAGGTGACCATAGCTTGCTTCATACCAACAATCTCCGTGGGATCGACCCTTACTCACGTAAGGTTTATTACTTGGACGACCCAGTGCACTTGCTGGTTAGTTATGCGAAGTTGTGAAGATATGTTTAGACCATGGTTCTGTGCATCCGTTTTTGGTGCCATCGCCAGGGAATCAATTTCGAACAATAATTCACAACCTGAGTAACAATTTCGCATACCAGACATTCAATACGAGTCAAGAAAGACCCTGAAGTCATAAGTACTTGCCGACTTCGTGTCAGAAATGACTAATGAGACACAACACACAGCAGCCAATTGGAGTATACATGTAGATGAGCATCAAACAGAGAAGGAAGCAGAGATGGGGTACTGCTAAAAGAGGGAGAGAAAGTGATAGCCGAGCAATCACTTCAATGCAAGTAACAACCAAGCGGAATATGAAGCTCTGCTAGCAGGACTGAAGCTCGCCAACAACTCAGAATACCTTAGATAATAGTCTACTGCGACTCATCACTGGTAGTACATCAAATCAAGGGTGAGTACCAGGTAAAAGATCCTTTGTTAGAGAAATATTGGCTCATAACAAAGGATCTCATTTTAAAGTTCAGTAAATTTGATATTATTCATGTAAACCGAGAACAAAACACCAGAGCCGATTTGTTATCCAAGTTAGCCACAATAAGGCAGGTGGAAAACACACCGGCCCTGTCACAACTAACACTCAACAAGCTGAGCTTTGAGCAGGACACAATCTTAAGCATCACGCAGGTAGCAGATTGGAGAACACCTTTTCTCAATTACATCAACACAGGTGCCGTGCCAAATGAGGAGCCGAACTTGCCGCTCTTCCGAAGAAGAGCAAGTTTCTATACAGTACTCAGAAATACCCTATACAGACGAGGACACTCCCAACCCCTCCTCAAATGCATCAGTAATAAGGAAGCCGAGGATGTAATGGTAGAAACACACGAAGGGGTTTGTGGAAACCACATCGGCGGCCGAGCTTTGGCTGCAAAGATACTGCGAACAGGATACTATTGGCCGACGATAAAAAGGGACTGTATCTCGAAAGTCAAGGCATGTGATAATTGTCAAAAACATGCCACCCTCTCAGAGACCCCAACCGAGGAGCTCCACAACATAGAGGTAAGCTGGCCTTTCGATAGGTGGGGATTGGATATCCTCGGACCTTTTCTGAAAGTGCCAGGCTAGGTAAAGTTCCTTTTAGTATCAATAGACTATTTCTCTAAGTGGATAGAAGCACAACCACTAGCACATATAACGGTAGAGAAAGTGCGATCTTTCTTATGGAAAAATATTATATGTAGATACAGTATCCCAAGGGAGATAATCTCGGATAACGGGAGACAATTTACGGACCATAAACTTGCTACCTTTCTAACAAATTTCAACATTAAACATCATTTCAGTTCAGTCGAACACCCGCAAACCAACGGGCAAGTTGAATCAGCTAACAGAATTATCTTGCAGGGATTAAAGAAAAAGCTCGGTGAGGCTAAAGGGGAGTGGGCTGACCTCATTCCAGAAGTCTTATGGAGCTACAACACCAGCATTCAATCTGCTACAGGAGAAACTCCTTTCAAGCTGGTATATGGTGCAGAAGCACTGATCCCAGTAGAAGTCAGCGTCCCGACGTTACGGGTCAAGCTCTGTGATCAATCGAATAATTTTCAAGCTCGGACAGCCGAGCTGGATCTTGTGGAAGAAGAAAGAGACATCTCAGCCATAAAGCAGCGAGCCAAAAAATAGTACATAGAGCGAAGACACAACAAAAGAGTAATTCGTAGATCCTTCAATGAAGGAGACCTCGTACTTAGACGAACAGAAGAAGCTCGGAAACCTCCAGCACATGGGAAATTGGCAGCAAATTAGGAGGGACCTTTTCGAGTTCTCCAGAACCTTGGAAGGGGGCTTACAAGCTAGAAACCCTTAAAGGAGATCAACTTCTAGGAACATGGAATATCTCCTCACTGAGGGAATACCAATCATAACACATGCTGTAAATATGCGAATGATGGTACTCTTTTTCCCCTTCGAAGGTTTTTTCCCAAAAACAAATGGGTTTTACTCGGAGAGGGTTTTAACGAGGCCGGACGCCACAAATCATCATACCAATATAATTTACATTGCAAGCAAAGCATTTCCTTTGGCAATTAGCATATAAACATTCAAAATCCGAGCTTCATACTCGGATACCAAAATATGCATGCTGAGCATATTACTCGGAGAAGTACAAACAAACAAAACAAAATCAAATTGTATAAACAAAGCCCAAGGGCTCACCCCGCCATACCTTCTATATCAAAGCTATCTCCCTCGTTATTGATAGTCTTATCATCTAAAAAATGGCAACAGACAGCCATCTTCAATACATGCACGTAATCGCTATCGCAACACAACATATTACTATGATTATAACTTTGCCAAAATATCATATCTTATAAAAGGCTAATCAGTCATCATATAAACCGAGCTATATACTCGGAAACCAAAAAATCACAACCGAGAATAACACTCGTAATTATCCAAAAAGCCAAACAAGTCAAGTCTAAGAACAAAAGTACCATATACAAGCTTACAAGACAAAATCATAAACTAAAGACCTAATCTGCCTTAGCACCAATGCTGGACCCCTCGCTATCACTCCCAGCAGCAGCCTCGTCATCCACAAGCTGACCATTTACAACCACCTTCATAACATCAAGCCTCGAAGAATCAGCTTCCGGGAATAACACCTTGACCTGAGAAACAGCGCGATCAAAACCTTGAGCAAAATCCTCATAGATCCCACCTTCCAATTCTTTGATCCGAGCAGAAAGTTGATCATTCTCGGACCCCATGACCTTCAGCCTTTCAGACGATGCCTTGTGCAGCTTCCTCTCATCAGCCAATTCCAGCTCATTCTTCTCCACAGAAGAAGAGAGCTCGGCGATCTTGTTGTCTTTCTCCTGAATGATGCCATGCAGCTCCTCTACACGAGAAGCCTCTTTCTCCTCCCGGACCAAGGCAAGCTCCTGTGCCCGACCAATGGCCACAATCCGAGCACCGATCACCTACGAAAAGAAAAACAAATAAATAGGTGACATTAACAAAGACATATTTACAATACTACAGCAAAACCTGTATCTGGAAAAATCGGCTAACACCAGCTCAGCCAACTTCATCAATCATTTTCATGTCATCCGGGAAACAGCAAAGTTCATCAGCCATGGTACTAAAAGGATACAGCTTTGCCTACAAAGATCTAGCATGCTCATTCTCATCATACCCATGGAGCCTCTTCTGAGATTCATATGCAGACTCAACCATCTGCAGTATCATGGATGACTCCCCTTTACCCTCTAAGACCTCGGCAAAGCTACCCTAAAATTGCCCTCTCTTCCTCTTATGCTTCTGCCCAGGACCATACTAAACTAAGGCAGCAGGACCTTTCCCAACATTCGAAGACACCTCTTTTCACCTTTCTTGCGTTGATTGGAGTAAGATTTCAACCCTGCAGTAGTGATCGCAGGAGCTTTCTCAGCTGCAAATCACAAACATCCAAATCAGAGTCAACATACCAAAACAGAAAAGGAAACAAACATAGTAAATCAATTTACCTATGTGATCATACACAGCCTGCCTATCGGTACCCCATTTCAACATTTCAGCAACCAACAACAAACCTTTCGGACCCAAAGACTTAAACAAAAAATACATCACAATATCATCATCAAGAAGCCTATCATCTACATCCAGTGCTTGATACGGCTCGGCACACCAGAACAAGGAAAACCTTTCCACTAAATGTTCGTTCAAATAAAAGGGGAAATCCTTGGGTATACTTCTAACCTTTACAAACAAAGATTTGAAGTCCTTAAACGATGACTTATATAGGCCAAATATAGCCCGATGGGGATAGCTACTAAGGTTTACCCACAAGCCCCTATTTACCCCTTTCGCCTGAAATAATAAGAAAAATAACCTAAGAGACGGCGGACGGTCTAGCAGTTCCATCAATATCTCGAACGCCCGAACAAAGTCCCAGGAATTAGGTTGAAGCTGAGTTGGGGCATAATTCAACCAATACAAAATCCCACACTCGAACTCGGTAAAGGGAAGTCTCACACACAGCTCAGTAAACAGACAGCTATACATATAGAAGGACCAATCATCTAATCGGTCACAGACCCGGTCATCCCTCCCACAAGGTAACAACTCTATCCTAATATTACTACCATCTCTGACCCAAATATTTAACCCCAGCAACCCCACCGACTCCTCATCATCAAACTGAGACACGCGCTCCCTTACCCTAGCATCAACCCAGTCATAAGGGTCCCCCACATTACAGTTCTCCATCAAGGACAAGAAAACAAAAACACAAGAAAACAAAAAAAAACGAAGAGAGAATCACAACTGACCTTGCTTACTCATTTTTCAGACAAAGAGAGAAAATAACCTTTATCCCAAAACTCAGCAGTTTGAAAAGAAAAAAGAAGTATAAGCAAAAGATAACTTCTATAAAGCAAACGGTTACCAACCCTTTGCATTTACTCTAGATTGACAAAAAAGAGGGAAGCATTAAAACCACTACTAAATCTAACGGACAGGGATGCCTAGAAAAACAGGATAGTTTCACATCAATCATGTCATGATGGCGTGCAGAACGAAGCCACCACTACAAAAAATATTTTGAATTCTGCACAGAACTAAGCCGAGCTTGAGGCCTGTTAGGAGCATATACGACACCAACTCAGCGACCGAGGATTGCGGTTAGAAAGCTCGCCTTAGTCCTGTCCAAACCAAGGCAAGCTTGGGGGCTATAATACGTCACCCTTATCCTCGGTCGCCCGAAAAGCTCGACACGTGAGCAGATAAGCTCGGCCTCACCCATTTGAGAAATAGGAAACGTGCTCAACAAACCTAATCACCAAAACAGAATATGATAACCAACCTACAAACTAGGACTTATCCACATTAAACGGGTGAAACAACTCCTATAAAGCCGAACTAATATTCTCGGCGAAGGATCAGGTTCCATTCTTAGTCTTCTATTCTTTACTTAGCTAATTCACTAAAGATCATTACTAACTTAAGCGTCGGAGTATCTTTTGCAGGTATTTCCGCCGCGGTGTTCGATCTAGACCGACATATAGCTCTTCCTCTCCGACAGCCGCCTGCTCGGAACAGCTAAAGCTTGGTCACCCCAGTGCCAAGATGAAACACTAGTCATGATGCTTACTCCATCTGACTCTCCACATTGTAATTTATGTAATTTTAGAATAGGCATTTGAAGGTGTATTTGTATAATTTTGCAACCATCTAATGACATTAAACAAAAAATTGGTATGGATCATTGTACTTTAACTGACCATGGTTAAAGTCCATCAAGAAATTTTCTCCTTCTAGCTTCAAAAAGTAAAATAAAATAAAATAAAAAAGAGTTCATTTTTTATTTTTTTTTTAAGTCTTCTAGTTATTTAACATCCAAACATAAAACAATTTCTATCATAACCGATTTTAAAATATCTTGTTTAGCTTGAGTGGTCGACTCTTTAAAGTATAAATGATACATATACTTCTGTAACTGATCAGTAATCACATCAATTCAGTACATGAATAATGAATCTCGTTCAATAGACTCCAGTAAATCCTACAATCATGATGGTGCCTTGCTGGTTACTCGCCCGGCAATCCATCAAAGACCATCATACAACCCTTCTCCAGTGAAGAGATAGTGCATCGATGATCTCAGCAAGTGTCATGGCATCCTTAATATCTTGTTTATTGGCAAAGACGAGAATGACCGAGAACCTGAAAAGTTCATCCTTCATAATAGAGATCCTTGCTCTATCGCTACTATCTATCACTGCAATCACAGCATGTGTTTCTCAATCCCAAACCTGAAATGAACAAAACAGAGTGAGTAATACGGTCACCATGCACAGTAGGTCAGTAGCAAAGCTTGAAACTATTTGACAACATGCTAACTTCATGAAAATGCAAAATTTATATTTTCACCAGGAATACAGAACAAATTTGAAAAATAATTAGCAAGAACTCGAAGGAAGGTTGAAATTGTTAGCCTTTGAAAAACCAAAAGAATACAAGTAGAAACATAGTTTTAAGTCATAAGGAAATGTCTTTCTTTTCAACTGTTGATTTAATTTGGGATAGTATCATTTGTCTTAGCTTCACTTCAGTGCTCATGACATGTTTGATTCTTGGCTAATAGTTTTTGTATCCATGCAAGGATGGCCCTCTTTTGTATGTTCTCTTATTCTTATAAAATTTCTTCTTCAATCCAAAGAAAGCTGTTACAAATGTTATCATCTTCCAGGAAAAAACCAACCCCCTCCGTTCCCAATAATATACTAATGTAAAACAACTAAGACAAAATTAGTAAATGGTATGTTACGGCCTGGCCCAAACCACTAGCGGGCCGGCCCGACCCGAGCACCACCCGACCCAGACGGTCAGGAGCGAGATGCTCAGTCACCGACCCGGACACGCGTCCCTGACAGCTACGCTACAGCTGTGGGAAGGAAGCATCAAGGAAGGTGGGCCTGTCCTTGATGGGCCCACCTCTGACATGGTATATATGGGGAAGGTCCTACCCTTCCCCCTAGGTACGTCACATACCACTCACCCTTTTTCACCTGCACACTTTGCTAGCTAGAGCGTCGGAGCGTTTTTGCAGGTGAAACCCCCCTCTCCACACGAAGAGCTCGGGATGTCGGCTGCACCCCTTCAACCCAGCAACCCGGAACCAGGTGATCCCCCTCTCATCAATCGAAGTACCAATCCAAACCATCTGGTACCCGATCTACAGAAGATTGGCGCCGTCTGTGGGAACGTAATCGCTTGAATGGAAGTTGTACTGGGCCCAGGAGGAGCAGGCCGTGAGACCAAGCGCAGAGGGGAAGCCTCTGCGGCCCCTCCCCGGCCACGCATGAATTCCCCTCCACGACGAACCACTCGATCTCCCGAAAGGCGACCCTTCAGGGGAACTGGCGACAACAGTGCCAGAATAATGCAAGAATTACGCCACAGAATGCAAGATCTAGAGCGCCGGCTGGCAGACCGGGAACATCGTCAACAAACTCCCGAATCGAGCCACTCCCGCAATGTGTTCGACGCCTTGGGCCTACGGGACGCCGATTTAAAGACCCACCAGCACGGCGTCGTAGGACTCGGCGACCACTTCATCAAGCTGGACGGGATAATCTCCCTGCCGACCTCCGTGGGACAAGGTCAAGGGAAAAGAATGGTAATGGCAGAGTTCGTGATCCTACGAGACTCCACGGCCTACAACGTCATCCTAGGGAGAAAAACCATCAACAACTTAGGGGCAGTCATCAGCGCGAGGATGCTGATAATGAAGTTCATAACTGAAGAAGGATCAGTAGGGTTGGTAAAGGAAGATCTGGAAACGGCAGTCGCTTGCGACAATGCCAGTCTCTCGTTAAGAAAACAATCCAAAGAAGCATCAGGAGTGTTCCTTGCCGACTTGGATGCCAGAGTCAGCGACAAGCCGAGGCCCGAACCAGAAGGGAACCTGAAAAAGTTTAGAGTCAGCGACACGGAGGAGAAGTTCACCTTCGTGAACAGAAACCTCCCTCACGAGCTGAAAGAACCTCTAAGGGAAATGATCAGGGCCAACGGTGACCTATTTGCCTGGACACCGGCCAATATGCAAGGGATAGACCCCCAACTCATGTCGCACCATTTGGCTGTCAAGCCAGAAGCCAGACCGGTGGCCCAGAGGCAGAGGAAGATGTCACAAGAAAGGCCAGAAGAGGTGGCCAAGCAGACGGCCAGCCTCCTCGAGGCAGAATTTATTCGGCAACTTGACTACTCGACCTGGCTGTCGAACGTAGTCCTGGTAAGAAAACACACTGGAAAATGGAGGATGTGCGTAGATTATTCCGATCTCAACAAAGCATGTCCCAAGGATTGCTACCCCCTACCCAACATTGATACACTCGTCGACGCGGCGGCGGGGTACCAATATCTGAGCTTTATGGATGCTTATTCCGGCTACAATCAGATACCGATGCACCGGCCAGACGAAGAAAAAATGGCATTCATAACGCCAGGAGGAATCTATTGCTACAAGGTAATGCCCTTTGGCCTGAAGAACGTAGGGGCTACACACCAAAGGTTGATGAACAGAGTATTTGGCGACATCATTGGCAAAACGGTGGAAGTCTACGTGGACGACATCCTTGCTAAGACCACCTGACCCGAAGACCTCCTAAATGACCTGGAAAACGTGTTCGCGGCCTTCCGACGACACGGCATGAGGCTCAACCCTCTTAAGTGCGCCTTTGTCATGGAGGCTGGGAAGTTCCTAGGATTCATGATAACCCAAAGGGGGGTGGAAGCCAATCCAGAAAAATGACAAGTAATACTCCAAATGAAGAGCCTGGGCTGCGTCAAAGACGTCCAGAGACTGGAGGGAAGGCTCACCGCGCTATCTCGCTTCCTCAGGGCATCGGCAGCAAAGGCCCTACCTTTCTTCTACCTAATGAGAAAGGGAATAGCATTCGAATGGACCCCGGCATGCGAAGAAGCGTTCAACCATTTCAAAAAGATCCTCGCAACACCACCTGTGCTCGGTAAGCCCGTGGTTGGAGAACCGCTCTACCTGTACCTAGCCATAACGGAGGAAGCACTGGCAGGGGTCTTGGTGCGGGAAGAAGGGAAAGTTCAACAACCAGTTTACTTTGTGAGTAAAGCGCTACAAGGAGCAGAACTTAGGTACAGCAAGTTGGAGAAACTGGCACTAGCGCTCCTAACCTCTTCCTGCAGACTACGGCAATACTTCCAAGGTCACCAAGTGGTCGTAAGAACGAACCAGGGAATTCGTCAAGTACTCCAGAAACTCGACTTAGCAGGAAGGATGATGACTTGGGCCATCGAGCTATCCCAATACGATTTGAGATATGAGCCTCGACATGCAATTAAAGCACAAGCAATGGCAGACTTCCTGGTGGAAGTAACCAGTGACTCAACCGAGGACACGGGCACACGGTGGAAGCTCCATGTAGACGGAGCCTCCAACCAGACGTCCGGGGGCGCCGGAATCATCTTAGAAAGCCCAACCAAGGTCATCTACGAATAATCGGTCAAGTTCGAGTTTTTCGTATCGAACAACCAAGCAAAATATGAAGCCCTCCTATGCGGCTTAATCTTAGCCCGGGAAGTCGGGGCTACGAGGCTAGATGTATGCAGCGACTCACAGATCATCACGTCGCAAGTGAATGGAAGCTACCAAGCTAGAGATTCGCTATTGCAGAAGTACTTGGAGAGGGTTAAAGATTTGAGCAAACAGTTTGAGGAGGTCACGGTCCAACACGTTCCGAGGAAAAGGAACACACGGGCAGACCTCCTATCTAAGCTAGCAAGCACGAAATCTGGAACCGGCAACCACTCCCTCATTCAAGGCATCACGAGAGAACCAACGGTTGCCCTCCACCTGACCAAGATAAGCCCCTCCTGGATGGACCCCATCACCGACTTCTTGCAAAATGGCAAACTCCCTGGAGGCGGGAAGGAAGCTAAAGCGTTAAGAAGGGAGGCTGCCAAATACACGGTCATACAAGGCCAACTGTTCAAAAAGGGACTTAGCCAACCTTTACTGAAGTGCCTACACTCCGACCAGACGGACTACGTGCTCAGAGAAGTCCACGAGGGGTACTGTGATCACCACATCGGGGGAAAAGCCCTAGCAAAGAAGCTCATCCGAGCTGGATATTACTGGCCGTCAATGATGGAAGACTCCAAGGAGTTCGTGAAAAAATGCGTCAAGTGCCAAGAGAACGCTAACTTCTACAGAGCACCGGCCACCGAACTGAGCCTGATGACGTCCTCCCGACCTTTCGCACATTGGGCAGTCGACCACTTGGGACCCTTCCCAGTTGGTCCAAGGCAAGTCAAATACCTCATAGTCGTCGTTGACTATTACACCAAATGGATAGAGGCCGAACCACTGGCCACCATCTCCTCGTCCAATTGCAGAAAGTTCATGTGGAGGCAGGTGATAACTCGGTTGGGCATCTCGGAGGTCGTCATCTCAGACAACGGGACGCAATTCACCGACAAGAATTTTGTAGAGTTCCTCGCCGGCTTGGGCGTTAGACAGAAATTCTCCTCGGTAGAACACCCCCAGACAAACGGACAAGTCGAGTCCGCAAACAAGGTCATCTTGCTTGGCCTCAAGAAGCGGCTAGACAACAAGAAAGGAGCATGGGCTGATGAGCTCGCCTCAGTCCTCTGGTCTTACCGTACAACCGAGCAGTCCGCCACGGGAGAAACCCCTTTTGCCTGACATACAGGGTAGACGCAATGTTACCCGTAGAGATCGGCAAACCGAGCCCACGGTTACTTCTCAAGGGGGTTGAAAAAGTTATAGAGAAGGACCTAGTAGATGAGACCAGGGAGAAGGCCCACCTGTCAGAAGTAGCACTAAAATAAAGAATGGCCCTACGATACAACACCAGAGTGCTCAAGAGGGAATTTGAGCAAAATGACCTCGTCCTGCGGTGCAATGATATCGGCCTACAGACCCAGGGAGAAGGCAAACTGGCGGCAAACTGGGAAGGCCCCTACAGGGTCAAAGAAGTGATTGGCAAGGGCGCCTACAAATTGGAGAAGCTCGACGGAAGGGAGGTCCCGAGAACCTGGAACACGGGTAACCTGAGAAGGTTTTACCCCTAGCTCTAGCGTGCCGACCAGGCGATCTAGCGAACTTAATCACTTACCTTTGTATTCACCATGGTAACAAACTCGTTTAATTACCGGTTAATGTTTACTTGTCATTTCTACCAATTTTACTTCTATTGTCTTTTCTTTTTTACCTATACGTCACACGACAACAAGTTCCACAACGCGTTAAACGGAACCTCGATACGGCACCCCGGGACTGATCACCCCGGGAGCCATCCAAATTGAAGCCATAACAAACGGCTGCGACGATAACAAGAGGCCACGACCTGGCTTCGCCAAATTGCCAACACAACGGTAAATAAACACAGGCAGAAAGCTCATATCGACAAAACGTTAACAAAACAAAACGAAAATGCTACCAGAGGTAAAAACAATAATCACAAGCTGACCAAGCGACTCTTAATGTATAACGAAGAAAGCTTCGAAAGTTCTACAACAAAACCGCAAATCCATACAAAAATATAAGGTACAAGAGCTCATTTTTTGGGCATGTCAACAATCTTGCCATCTTTGATCGTCTTGAAAACTCCAATTGCCGACGTGTCGAAATCGGGAGCCACGATCTTCACCTGGGCCTTAAGGGCCTCCTCAGTCATGAAGATCGCATTCTTCCCTTGATCTCTGGTGACCTTATGTTTCTTTTTAAGCTCCTCAACCTCAGCTTGAGCGGCCTTAGCCGACGAGACGGCCACGTCACGCTTTTTCTCCAAAGCCACCACCCGACCTTGCGCGGCGTTAAGTTGGCTCTCCAGAGTCATCTCCCGCTCGGTTAAACGGGACACAGTGTCGTCGGAGGCCTTCAGCTTCTCCTCGGCAGATGCGGCTTTCTCCTCAGCGAACTTCAGTTTTTTCCCCGACTCGGACAGTTGCTCTCGAAGAGTTTCAACTTGAGCTTTGAATTCGTTATTGGCCATGACAACCGATTCGAGCTTCCTGCGCAACGACTGCATCCCCGACAACTCGAATTCAGCCTTCCGAGCTATTGCGGCACTGCGGAGAAGGGTACGGTACATTCACCTCCCCTGCCCCGCAAGCTCGGTGCCAAGAAAATGATCCTCTGTGCCGGGGAGCAGCTGCGACTCTATGAAGGTTCCGGCGTCAAAGTTCCGCTCCATTACGGTAAGAACCCCTTCCGGGCTGGAGGATGCGCTCTGCCTTTTTGGGGTGGGGATAAGCTTCAAGTCGTCATCCTCTGGTCGAGCGGAGGTCGAGTGCTCGGGGCCGGCCGTCTCCTCACGGACTGGATAAATGCGCGCCCCGTCAGAATTCTTACCCGTCATCTTGGTGTCACGGGGTGACGGGGTCGCCTGATCCTTATCCTCAGAAGGGTCCTCCGATTTTCCATCAACCTTCTCCGCTTCCTCCTCATCGTTGTCTGCAAAAAAAGTCTTGAACAAGTCCTCAGGCCCTGTCACAGAAGCAGACATCTCCACTGCAACAAACAAATAAACAAGTTAGTCGTGAAACCGGAACAACCAAGCGAATGAATGGAAACGCAAATTACAAGGCAAAACAACTCACAAACATAATTCCTGGCAACCTCCCGGTCACCCATCAAAAGGTGGGGATTCACATGGTTCTTCCGAAAAACTACCAACAACACGTCGGCGACCCTCTTGTCCACAGCAGACATCCCCTTATAAGACACCTTAATGAATGTGTTGGACCCCACCCCAAAGCTCAAGTACATCAGAATGAGGCGCTCCCCTTCTAACGACAACCAAAAGAGGTGACGACCTTTGACCGGACGCACCTTGAAATATTTATCTTTAAACCTATGGTAAGAGTCCTCGAACAAGCCGAAGATCCTTCGACCCTGGGCAGATCGGAAGGACATAAACCCTTTCCTCGCCTTCCTCTCCTTGGAAGGATTAGTAAGGTTGAAGAAAAAAAGGAAGACGTCAACAAATACCGGCAACTCCAGATATTCGCATACCATCTCGAAACAGCGGATAGAAGCCCAACTGTTTGGATGCAGTTGCGACGGCACCACGGAGATCCGATTAAGAAGCGCCATTTGGAAAGGAGAAAACGGGATACGAACCCCCACCTGAGTGAACATGTATTTATAGAACCAGATCCAGTCGGGGACCCGGAAGGAATGGAAATTAAGCTCATATAGCCGTTCGTTGGGGGCAGGAACGAAGACGTCATAATTGGCTTCCTCGTCTGTCCCTACACACAAGTACTCGCCTTGTCGGAACTCCGTCAACTCCCCCTCGTCCATCTGATTTGGCGAATCCTTCACATTGTAAGTCACCCAGGCGTAGGGATCATAATTCGTGGCGGAGGGAGAAGCCCGAGAAACGATGCGAGGCATACCTATAGTGGGGGTACCACTCCGTTAGTCTATGAGGTCGGGAGTCCGGAAAAAGCCCGGAAACTATATTTGTCCTATCCAACAATTAAGATCAAGCATGGCTAAAAGCTAAATCCAAACAAAGCCTACCCTGGAATGGTAACCCCCTAACGCACCTACTTGACACTAAAAAGTCATCTATTATACAAAAATCAAACAAACAGCAAGGACAAGAAGCAAGCACAAACAACAAATGTATAGGAAAGCCAACAATAAGGATAAGAAAGCATTGAAGCAGAAAAGAGAAGGGATCGATGTTTACCTGGATTGGTTGCAAAAACTTGGAAGAAAAAGAGATGCGCAAGGATGCTAGAACGAGGCATATTTGGGAGTGAAGAAGAGGGAGATAGGAGAAGCAAGAGTGGGAGAGAAAAACAAATGCAAAACTGTTTAAAACTGTCACTCAGGGAGTGCGAAAGGCCTGGGGGCAAGATGGTCTTTGCGCATAGGGTTTTCCAACCCATTATGAGCATTTAATGCTCCACGCGAGAAACGAGGCAACAAACGGTCACCTCAGCAACAAACAGACGCGCGCGCAAGAGGCACGTCCCCTCCACGGGCGGCTGACCTGGCGGCAACACACGGAATAAGAGATAACGCGCCACCAACAACCTTCACGACCATTGCTGGCGCTTTGGGGGCACTGTTACAGCCAGGCCCAAACCACTAGCGGGCCAGCCCGACCCGAGCACCACCCGACCCGGACGGTCAGGAGCGAGATGCTCAGTTGCCAACCTCGACACGCGTCCCTGACAGCTACGCTACAGCTGTGGGAAGGAAGCATCAAGGAAGGTGGACCTGTCCTTGATGGGCCCACCTCTGACATGGTATATATGGGGAAGGTCTTGCCCTTCCCCCAAGGTACGTCACATACCACTCACCCTTTTTCACCTGCACACTTTGCTGACTAGAGCATCGGAGTGTCTTTACAGGTGACACCCCCCTCTCCACATGAAGAGCTCGGGACGTCGGCTGCACCTCTTCAACCCAGCAACTCAGAATCAGGTGATCCCCCTCTCATCAATCGAAGTACCAATCCGAATCGTCCGGTACCCGACCTACCGAACATGGTAAACTATCGAGACTTGAGAGGAGATCATTCCCACACAAACAGAAACACCCAACATTCAATTTAGTGGGCTAAAATGGTGATTTGATATTTTAAAACTTAAAGATATCCAAAACAGTCTTAAAAGATAGAGAAATAACACGTGAAAATTGATTAATTCACAAATTTTGTTAACAACTATCTTCAATACACATGTTTCATCCAACTATCTCCAGAACAAGATTTTCAATCTTGTGTTAGAAACCTAGAAGTTTGAAGGAGTCAGATGACACCAAATGCAGTCTTTAGTAATTACCCTGTCATGCACTAATCAATCAAACCACTCCCCTTTTTCTTTTCTTTTTTTTTCTTCCTTGATTCTCAGGAAATATATGTTGAAATCCATGATAACTTGTAATGGAAAAAAATAATTGAGTGAAGTAGATAAAAAAACAAAAAACTATAAGTGAATTTTACTAAGGACAAGAAAAGTGAGTAACAACTGGTAACTATATCTACTAATTAGCTTTTCATATATTAATTTGGATAATTTAATTATTGTTTCTCTTAAACTTTTTAATTTATTTATTGAATAAACTACCATTTTTACCAACGAAAGTTTTAAATGCTGATAAATCTATTTACCAAAAAGAAATTACAATTTTACCCATGAAATATGGGTTCTGTACGACAAAATTATTCAAACACTAAAAAGTCACCTAAAAACTCCAAATTACCTTTTTTCTAACCCTAATCTCAAGATCCCTCTTCCAAATCCCAACCCTCCCTTTATTATTTCATGAATTTCACCACCGCCACTAACTGTCAGCCTCACCTTCCTCCTTTTTCACTGTCACAACAACAACAACGGCAGTAATAATCCTTTGCTTCCTGCAACTACTCCTCTACACTACGTCTTGCATTCTTCGCTCCTCTGCCAACTCTGATGTGAGATGACACACTTCTTTGAGGCTCCTTTCAATCTCCAATTCCATGAAATTAGCCCCCCGCCCCGATGTAGAAGGTGTTGTCCTTCACAAACTAGGAAACGGAAGAGTCGCCGGCGCGGCAAAGATGATCCTGGTCACTGTAAAAGAATAAGTGTTGGCGGAGGTAACTGTCGAAATTGAATCGATCATCCCACAGTGAAGCAACTATTTTCCTACCTTGAAAGCTATGCAATCCTTATCTTTTGTTCTTCTCCTCCCTCTCCATCTACATCTCCAAATCTACTATACTCCCTTCCCGGCAAGGAGAAGCACCACTACTCTCTGGCGAAACCCTTTGCTTCTTCTTTTCCACTTCCACGTCCCTATCAGCACCTAGTCCGAATAGCACTTTCCTCTTTAGTTTCATCTTTTCAGAAGAAGATACCTGATCTTCTTCTTCCTTTTCTTCCTTTTCTTTTTTTTCTCCTCCTCCTCCTCCTCCTCCTCATCATCATCATCATCATCATCATCATCATCATCATCATCATCATCATCATCATCATCATCATCATCGTCGTCGTCGTCAATAATCAGTTCTTCCTTTCTTTCTTCTTCTTCTTCTTGAATGAATCATCAATAATCAGTTCTAACTAACAACATCAAACGCTATGGTAGATGACTGTGCATCAAACGACAGCACACCATATTGTTGCAAACCCAACATATGGAATCAGAACCAAAAAGAATAGGGACAGTGTGGATAGCAGTGACGCAACTTGAATGGATTGGAGACCCTCTCACAATACTTCTCTTCTCTTCCATAACTCTTTTTTTTTTTTTGAAAAAGAAAATCTGAATGCTTTTGTGGTTTGATTGCTTGCGGTTGTTTATGGTTGTGACAGTGGAAAAGGAGGAAGATGAGGTTGACGGTTGATGGCGGTGGGGGTGGTGGTGTTAGTGAAGTAGGTGGTGAAATTCATGAAAAAAAATAAAGACAGGGTTGAGATTTGGGAGAGGGGTTGAGATTAGGGTTAGAAAAAGGGTAATTTGGGATTTTTAGGTGATTTTTTAGTGTTTGGATAATTTTATCGTACGGAACCCATCTTTTATGGGTACAATTGTAATTTCTTTTTTTTCGTGAATATATTTGTCAGTGTTTAAACTTTTCATGGGGAGAAATGGTAGTTTACTCTTTATTTGTTGGTTCAAAATTGGTTTAATTATTCTATTGGTCCCTATAGTTTTACCAAATTTTTAATTAGATCCCTATACTTTTTTTCTTCTCAATTAGATCCCTACATTGCTTTAATTTTGTTATTAAGTCCTTCTTAATGTAAAAAATATTAGAATTAATTGAATATTTCTTTGCAAAGAAGGTATTTATAATTAGAAACTTAGTTAAATATTTGACCGCATGTATTTTGGTAAAAATATTATGTTAATTTTAACATGTTTAACATAAAAATGACGTAATTATAAAATTAGAAGCAATGTAAGGATCCCATTTGAAAAAAAAAAAAGTATAAGAACATAATTAAAAATTTAATAAAACTATAGATATCAACAGAGTAATTAAACATTTAAAATTATCTATTGGCAACCTTTTTATTACTAGGTTACATTTTTTTTAATGAGCGTGGTTAAATAAGTGTTTTTACTGTGGAGAGATGCTTTTTTGTCATTTTCCTTGGGGTGGAAGCATCTTATTGGTTTCATAATTTATTTTTTATGATAAAGTTAATGTGCTTGTTTGGGCTTATTATTTTGGTAAAATAAGATCTTTTTTAATGAAAAATATCTTTTTTTATTTTTTAATGTGTTTGGCAAATTTCTAGTAATAAAAGTAAAAGCACTAAAAAAATTAGAAAAACATCTTTTTTGAAAAGCTGTAATTTATATTTTTTTAAAAGATCTTTTTTTCTTAAAAAAAAAGATATTTTTCATGTAATAAATAAACAAAAAAATACTTTTACATTATTATACCTAAATATAATTGATAAATAAAAAAAATTTTTATATATGATATCCAAATATAAAATTATTTTTATTTTTTCATAAAATCTTTTAAAAAAAAATAATTAAAAAAAAATTTTCTTAAAAACTCATCCAAACAAGCGCAGTAAATAGGTATGCAACTGAGGCCTAAGTTAAGTGGTAAATTAAGTTGTCCCTTAAATAAGTAGCATTCGGTTTAAATTCCAGTTAACGTTGGAATGAGATTTAATTTCAGAGTACGAGTACGGGTGTGTGTGAATAATAATAATAATAATAATAATAATAATAATAATAATAATAATAATAATAATAGGTATACAGTATACACACCAAATGCGAAAAAAATAATCAAATAGCCAATTAAAAGTACCAAAAAAAAAAAAAGAAAAACCAGTGAGTTAATGGATTTAAATTCATTCTATCAAAATAAAACGGATATTAGTTCAATTAATAGCAACATCTAATATAAAATGTTCTTCGAATATAAGATGCATCTTTTCGAAATCGTAGTCGTGTTTCCTGCTAAACGCTAAACGGTGTGGTTTGAGGAGACAATTGTCATGGTTGTCCAACATGGGAATTGAAAAAGATATATTTTTTAAGAGAATTTTTAAATATTTCAATATCAAATAAAAATTTTTGTTCCATCGTATTTTAAAAATGTTATATCTATAATAAAAATAGTTGTGAAATCAATTATTATGTATTTATATATTTTATGAGCAATATTAGATAATTAATTTTCTTTTGACTAATATATATCAGTCAATTTTTTAATCAATTACTATACTATATGTATAAGAAGTCTCTGGTACGGGTTGTGAGATGGATTGGGGATTTGTGGGTCGAGGTGATTGTCAGATCGTCTGACTAGAGAAATGAAGGGTGGTACCTGCAAAGGCACTCCGACGTTCAAGTCAAAATGGATCTGAGAGGTATAAAGTGTGTGGGATGAATGACGTACTTGAGGGGGCCTTTGACTCCTCTTTATATAGCTTTCTAGTAGTTATCTCATCTTGCTAAGATAAGAGAGGTATTTGAATTTGAATATTGGTTAGAGAATATGAGCCGATTTGGGCCTTTTAGAAGGATAGGGGGGCTGACCTCGCGTATCTGGGTCTGAGGCTGTCCAGGTGCGGGACCCGAGGGTCGGGGCTGTAACAGTTGTCTTCGCAGCGGGAGAGCGAGCAAGGTCGGTCTTGTCACTGGAGGATCTTAGTTGTCGTATGTGGCTTTGTTAGAGTTTCAGGTTACTGGAAGGGGAGCCCGAGCTCGAACAGCCAGTCTGGAAGCCATTCCGGTGTGGGGCCTGGGGCCGCTGTAAGTGAGAGAGCGGGCGAGCTCAGTGTTGTCGCTTTTCTTTGTCATGATTTGAAAGGCTCGTAATTTGGATTTGCCGGTCAAGACCGGGAGCCAAGGGAGTTCTCTGGTCGTTTCGTGATACGTAACGAAGAGGACCGGTTTGGACTAGGTCGGTTTTTGGGTGTCTTATCATGTGCCCATTTGTTTTTCCACGGGGAAAGTCTGTCAATTTAGTTTTTCAAGGTGTCATAATGGCATTAAATGCAAGGGGCGTTTTGGTCTTTATTTTTTCTTTTTGTCTTTTCATTTTCGAAACGCTTGGTAACCGATTTTCAATTCTTCTTTTTATTTCTCTCACCTCTGGGTCTATTTTTCCTTCTTCTCTTCGGTGTCTTTGAATTTTTCTAGATTCTTTGTGCATCACCGTCTTGGGTTCTCTGCATTCTCTAGACATTTGAGCTTTGTGTTGTATTCGACTCTTGTCTTCTACCAGGTTGGTGTTTCACTCTTCTTTATTTAGTTGCTTTCCTGTTCTCTGTTTTGCGTTTTCGCCTTCGCTTTATATTGGGGATTGTAGTTTTGGATACGAATGATGAGTGACTGGAGGGGTTGAGCACCACTATTCTGGGCGTAGCCATAGTTTGCATAGATAGTAGTTTTGTATTTTTTGTGCCTTTTCATTGTCCGGTTTTGGTGGGTTGATGGTGGTACTCCTCTCCTTTTTAGGTATGTCTTGGCGGAGGAGTGAGGGGGTGGTGCTCCGGTCGTTCCTACTGGTGGCGTTTCCTTGACGTACTATTGGGTGACTTCCGATGTTTGGAGAATTCCGTCTCAGATGACGGAGGCTAATCTCTAGCGGCTCCGCTATCAGGGGGCAATTTGCTGAGGTGGCTACGCCGAGCGTCAGTATGAGCTCGCACTTTTCGGGGTTGACAAGAGGGTTTGTTATATAAACCCTGACTCGCCCACCATGCCGGATTCTATGTGGGTATACGAGTCGATGTTTACACGGCTTGGTGTGCGAATTTCTTTCTCCGATTTTGTCCAGGCGCTGCTAAATCCATGTTTTGTTGCGCCATCTCAATTGCACCCAAATAGTTCGGCAGCTATCAGGACTTTCAAGCTCGTATGCGAGTATTTAGAGCTCCCGATTTTGGTTGATGTCTTTTTATTCTTCTTCTTGTGTACTCTACCGACCAAGGGGGAAAACACAAGAAGGGATATGTGTCGTTTAGGGCCCAACCTAATCGACACATATTTGGTTTGTTCGATGACTTTTTTCATGGGTTTAAGCGGGAGTACTTCAAGGTGCGCCCTGCTCAGGGGCACCATCCCTTTTGGTTGACTTTGGAAGGAGAATGTCGATTCGCTATTGGAGCTTAGGTGCTGGGACGTCGTATTTGACGCGAGTTACCTATGAGGGGTTGTCTCCAAAGAACAAGGACATCGCTAATGTCCTTTGGCATGTTTTCGGGGAGCGTCCTTTGAACCCCTGGGATGTTATGGGAAACCCGGTGACGTGCCAGACTTATATTGTTGTGTGACTGCTTCTCTTAGCTTACTTTTATCTGTCTAATCTTGGGACTTATACCATTTTTCTTTTTGTTTTTTCAATTGAAATGGCCGGTAGCTTGAGTACCTTGGCAAGATTAAAGGTCACCATGGATCAGGAGGCAGGTTCGGATGCATCCCCTTCCACTCCTTCTACCCGACCTCAAGAGGTCTCTTGGACTGTCTCTCAGGAGATGGTCTCAGTTGGTGGTGAGGGTCCGGTTTCCATTGGTCCGGTGGTTGCGGGGTCCGAGGAGGAGGTGATCATGGTTTCAGTTGCCGATGCATCTCAGAAGGGGAAGAGGCTGGTGGAGGGCAGCAGCGAGAACTTTGAGGAGGAGGGTCCAGTGCCTTCCGTGATGGATCGGAGCTTTGATGCTCCAGCCTTCATTGATCAACATCTTCTCCCGGGCACTGAAGAGTTTTTCGAGGATTGCGATGTCGTTGGGCAGGCGAAGTTGGTGTACCACGCCCTCCTCCGCTCCGCCGTGATAGTTTAGAAGGCGGAGCCAGTGATGGCCCAAGTGAGCTTGCTGGACGCAAAGCTACGTCAAGCCCATGCTGACGTTGGCAAGTTGAAGAAGCAGCTCGAAGCGTTCGAGACAGCTCAGCTGAAGGCTGTCAAGGATGCTGAGGATGCCAGGGCCGAGATGCTCCGTCTTTCCAAGGCAAAGACTTCGCTTCTGTCCCAGCTGGGGAGCGAGCAAAAGCAGGATTTGGATGCTGAATCCAGGCTGCCGTTTTGCTTACCGAAGCGGAGGCTCTGTAGGCTGAGGTGGCGAGCTTGAGGAAGGAGAAGGGAGAGCTGCTGGCTGACGGAAAGGGTGCAATATCTTCTGCAGAGGAGACGATTAGGGCCCAAGCTTTGGTTCTTACGCCGGACGCGATGTGTCTGTGATGGGCGCATTCAAGACCGTCCTGGATTGCCAATGGTGCACGAAATTGACTCTGCAATATTCGCACAGATAGACCGGCAAGTGCACCGGGTCATCCAAGTAATACCTCAGGTGAGTGAGGGTCGATCCCACGGAGATTGTTGGTTTGAACAAGCAATGGCCACCTTGTAGATCTTAGTCAAGCGGATAGAAAATATTGTTATTGTGGAAAACGCATAAAAACAGAATAGGTAAAGTGTTAATGTATTAGTGTGAAATCAATGATGAGAAAACGGTTGAGGCTTCGGAGATGCTTCCTCCTTTTGAATCAACTTTTCTTACTGTCTACTTCAACTTCTGATGATTGATTCCATGGCAGGCTATAAGTGATTAACGCCAGGTCAGTGGTCATTAATCTCCTCTACTTCTGATCAAACGCCAGGTCAGTGGTTATCCAATCTGAACGGGGGTGAAGGTATTGCAGTCCATTCTCTTGGTGATCTCACTCAAAGCGCCACAGACAAGGTCGGATCTTCTAGAGCAGAGAACGCTGCTTCGTGATTCTAGCCTCTACCACAAAGGCCCTAATCGCACCGTACCTCGGCTGACTGATGTCTCCAAGTCCCCCAACGAAGTCATGGATTAGCCGTCTAAGAGATGTATAATCAAGCTTGTGGTTCAATACTATCTCGTCAAGGACTCGCAAGAACCCATGTAGAATAGGGATGATGGTCAAGTTACACTCCCAATTCGTTAGTGATGAGCGGATATTTTATACGCTTTTTGACATCATTTTCATATAGATTTTAGTAGTTAGTTTTTATTAAGTTTTTAGATGTTTTAGTGTTAAATTCATATTTTTGGATTCTACTATGAGTTTTTGTATTTTTGTACAATTTCAAGTATTTTCTGGCTGAAATTAAGGAGGTGGAGCAGAAGTCTGATTCAGAGACAGAGAAAGCACTGCAGATGCTGTCTAGATCTGACATACCTGCACTCGGAAGAGCTTTTTTGGAGCTACAGAAGTCCAAATAAAGCGCTCTCAACGGCTATGGAAAGCTGACTTCCAGAGCTTTCCAGATCAATGTCTACAGGTAATGGCTTTGATTACATACATCCTGCCATAGAAGAAGATCATTCACAAGAAAAGAAGACAGTAATACCAGAGTTATTTCAGAAAGGCAAAGCAACTCCAATCCTTAACTCTATTCCTCTCACTGATTTAATCCAATTGGTTTTACTCCTTTCATGTCAACTCTATTCCTATTATTTAACCCATAATCCTAATACAATTATGTAACCAACAACCAAGTCTTCTGATTTGCCTGACTAAGACCTGCAAGATAGTGATAGCTTGCTTCAAACCACAATCCTCATGGGATCGACCCTGACTCGCTCAGGTATTACTTGGACGACCCAGTGCACTTGCTGGTACAACAGTACGAAGGTGTGGGGATTCGTGCTACCAAGTTTTTGGCACTATTTTCGGGGATTGTTGAGTTTGGACAAACTGCTGGATTGTCTTGCTCCCTAGATTAGGTACTTTATTTTATTCTATTTTATTTGAGTCTTTAAATTTTTATTTTCTTCTTCTTCTAAATTTTTGAAAAAACATTAAAAACTTTTTCAAAAATATTTTTCTTTTCTTGTTTGATCTTTGATTTTATTTAAGTCCTTCCTGTTTTTTATCTTTCAATTACAAAAATTTTAAACCTCTTTTCAAAAAATTTTCATGCAGTTTATTTTCAAGCATCCTTAGCTTTTTGTTTGAGAGTCTTTGATTTTTGCAAGAGTATAACTTTGATTTGAGTCTTTTATTTTTATTTTCTTATACTTCAAATTTTCGAAAACCTTAGAAGCTTTTCAAAAGTAATTTTTTATTTTATTTGTTTAGTTTTTTTTGTTTGAGTATTTTATTTTGTTCTTGGTTAAATTTTGGTGTTCTTTGAGTCTTTCTTTCTAAAAAAATTTTCAAAAAAATAAATTTTCTTTGTTTAAATCTTGTGTTAAGTCTTTATTTTTGGTGTTTTCTTGTTATTTTCCTTTTGATTTTCGAAAATTTATTTTTGGTTTTCTAAAAATTTTTAATTTGGTATTCTTTTTTTATGTTCTTGTGTTCTTTGAGTCTTTAAATTTTGTTCTTTGTGTTCTTGTGAGTCTTCAAAGTGTTCGTGAGTCTTGTATGTATTTTAATCTTAAAATTTTAAAGTTTGGTGTCCCTTTGTGTTTTCCTCCAAAAGTTTTCAAAAATAAAGGGTGCCAGATCTAAAAATTTTAAGTCTTGTATCTTTTTTGTATTTTTCTCTTTCATCATTAAATTCAAAAAATAAAAAAATATCTTTTCTAACTTAATTCTAACAATAATTTTTGAAAATTACATATAAAAATTCATATTTTAATTTCAAAATTTTATCTTATCATATCTTAGTTGTCAAGTTTTTAAAAATCAAAATTTTTCAAAAATAAAAATTATATCTTTTTCAAAAAATCTTATCTTTTTCAATTTTCAAATTTTTAAAATTAAATCTTTTTCAAAATCAAATTTTAAAATATTATCTTTTTAAAATCAATTTCAATTTTTTTTTATTTCTTATCTTATCTTCTATCTTATTTTAAATTCAAATCTTTTCTTAATTAATATCTTATCTTCTCTCTCTTCTTTTTCAAAACCTCCTAACTAACTCTTCTATTCTTAATTTTCGAAAATAATATCTTCTTCTCTCTCTCTCCTTTTTCAAAACTACCTAACTAACTCTTATCTCTCTCAATTTTCGAAAACTTCTTCCTCTTCTCTCTCTTCTATTTTCAAAAATTTAACATTCAAATTTTAAAATCTTTTTAAATTAATTAACTAATTTTTGAAAACTATTAAATAAATAAAAAAAATAAAATATTTTAATTCTTACTTACTTTTTCTATTTTTACTGCTCTTCTTCTCACATCTATATTATTCAAATTCTACTTCTCTCTCTTCTTCCATCTTCACTTCTTTTTCTTATTTCCTTTCTTCTTCACATCTAACTGGAAGCTCTTTGATCCAAGTGGCACAAAAAACTTTCTTCTTTTCTCTTTACTTTCTTTTTCTTCTTTCTTCACATCTCACTCTAAGGAGGAGCTTCTTGCCTATTGGCATAGAAAGTCTTCTTCTTTTCTTCTTTTTTTTCTTTTCTTCTTGTTTATGACCAAGAACAGGGATAAAGAACCCCTCTTGACTCCTGACCCTGAACCTCAGAAGACTCTAAGGAGGCGTTTACAACAAGCTAAAGCACAACACTCCAGAAGAGACCTCTCAGAATGTTTTGAACAAGAAAAGGAGGACATGGTTGTACCTCAAAAGGAGCCTAGAAAGGTCCTTGGTGACTTCACCATGCCTACCTCTGACTTTTATGGCAAAAGCATTGCTGTACCTGCAATTGGAGCTAGCAATTTTGAGCTTAAGCCTCAGTTAGTCTCTCTTCTACAGCAGAATTACAAGTTTCATGGACTTCCAATAGAAGATCCACATCAGTTTTCAGTTGAGTTCTTGCTAATCTGTGATACTGTAAAGACTAATGGAGTTAATCCTAAACTCTACAAGCTTATGCTCTTTCCCTTTGCAGTAAGAAACAGAGCTAAGCTATGGTTGGAAGTCCAACCTAGAGAGAGTCTTTACTCTTGGGAAAAGCTGGTTAATACTTTTTTGGCTAAGTTCTTTCCTCCTCAAAGGATGAGCAAGATTAGAGTGGAAGTTCAAACCTTCATACAAAGAGAAGGTGAATCCCTCTATGAAGCTTGGAAAAGATACAAGCAACTGACCAGGAGATGTCCTCCTAACATGCTCTCAGAGTGGTCCATCATAGGCGTGTTCTATGATGGCTTGTCTGAGATATCCAAGATTTCATTGGATAGCTCTGCAGGTGGATCCCTCCACTTGAAGAAAACACCTACAGAAGCAAGGGAACTCATTGAAATGGTTGCTAACATCCAGTTCATGTACACTTCT